>NC_063161.1:120464957-120817626 GCF_023159225.1 Perognathus longimembris pacificus | reverse complement strand
GTGACAGTAATTACTCAAGTCATTTATTGATCCAACGGACAACACTCCAAAAACTTGTTCTTATTAAACAGGTATCACCAAGTCAGAGAATTCCATTTCAACTGACATTCCCTTTGAAATCCCTGCTTTGCTTTACAATTCCCTATGTAGAGTCCTTACAGAACATCCCCCAAATGCATTATTTAAATTATATCCTCCACTTGCAGCCATGGCTTAAGTGGCAAAGCATTTGCATAAGAAGAGTCTCAAGTTCAAATCCCAATACAAGGAACAAATATAAGAAACAAGGCACAAATGAAACTTCTTTAATTGGAATAATAATCTGAGAAGTTATACCCCCAATAATTAGTTCTGAAATTTTAAAACATAGAACCACTTCAAAAGACCTCAAGAAAATGAGCAGTAGAGAGAATATAAATGCAAGTCATCTGTCTGCTAAAGAACCTCCATATATACAAGAAAGAGTTCTCACAACTCAGTGATAAACAACCAATCTGTTAAAAGATGCACAAAATAGTTGAACAAACATTTCATCAAAGAAGAAACACTAGTGACAAATAGGGCATAATAATCTGCATCATGAGGCACTTGGATAATCCAAATTAAATCAGAAAGAGGTACCACCACATACTTATTCGAATGGCTAAGGTTTAACAAGAGTCCTCATCTCAAGCATTGGTGGGAATATGGAGCAAATGGAACTATTGTATGCTGCTACTAGAAATTTAAAGTATGGCACTACTTTGAAAAATCGTTTCAATGAAAGTAAGTTTATCCCTAGCATATGAGTCAATAAATCCACTCCCAAGAGAAAAGGAATCATGTGTCTATATCCAATGTGCATGTAAATTACCTAGGAGCTTTATCATAGTCTGAAATATGAAACAACTCAAGTATCAACCATAAGTAAACAGTTCAAGAAATTATAGTGTATCCATCCAAAGGAATACTATTCAGCTCTGAAAATTACTATGTACAACTGACATGGATGAATCTTCAAATTATTACACTGACTATAAGAAGATGGTCCAAGAAGGGAATAACTTCTGTATTGACCAATTCTGTATTACACAGAATTCTAGGTAGGAAAACTCATCTATGATGATGGAAATCAGATTAGAAGTTATCTGGGGCTGGAGCAGTGGTCTCAAGGAATGTGAGAGATTGCAAAGTAACACACTCAGAATTCTGAGAGGATATGGACATGCTCACCAACTTGATGGTGGTGATGGTTGCAGAAATGTGTACATTAGTCATGACTATACAAGTGCTGACACTTTATTCTGTCAGTTGTACTGCGTTAAAATCCCATTGTGCACATACACACATTTTTTAATCCATTCATCTTCCAATGGAATCTTGCAATGGAATCTTCCAAAGGCTCCTAGCCTTTGGCCATGGTGAATAACACTGGTGTAGACATGAGCGTACAAATCATATTGAAGTCCCAGCTTTCTCTTCTTCAGGAGAATATGCTCATAAGTAAAACTGCCAGGTGACAGAGTTCTATATAATGCAAGTTAATGCCACAATAGCAGCTCTATTTCTTAAGGACTTACTTTCCACAATGGATTCTCCTAGAGGTGGGACAGATGGAACTTCTGGGAACTGTATGAGGAAAGTGTCATCTCCTTTTCACACATAAGAAAACTGGGGTTCAGCAAGGATAGGCAGCTCAGGCAAGCAGCCTGCCTAAGCACCTAATTGGTTAAAAAGAGAGGGGGGAGAGAGACAGAGAGAGAGAGAGAGAGAGGAGATATTTGTAACCAGAGATTAGATTACACTCCACTATCATCTAGTATCAATCAAATGTCATTTTCAACTACATAGCACCAATAGTGTCGTTTGGAGTAAGAGTGTTTATAGCTCCCATTACAGCACTGCAGTGGTGGCTTTGCACCCAGACATGTGCTAGTGTCTCTCTCTCTTTCTTTCTCTCCCTTTCTCTGCAGAGAAGGGCTGGAAATTCCCATGTGCCCCTCACCAGGCGCTAAGGAGAGCATTTTCTTTTCAGTCTGGAGGCAGCTGCCTGGGCCGTGAGTCATTGTTTTCCCCCTCCGGGCTGCCTTTCCTTCTCTCAACCACCACAGTTTATCGTGCACAGCACGAAAAGTTGGTGTGCGGTTTCCTTTTCAAGTCTGGCACGAGCTGCTTTCCTTATATCTCATAGGCATGCTTAAAAACGAAAATAGGTTTTGTTGTTCCATGGAAATACGTAGCACATTTTTCTTGCCCTCCATATTCTCATTTCGGTGGGGAGGGGGTAATTTCCTTTTTCTTATGAAAATCCAGAGGTAAGAGAAAATGCATGAATTGGAAAACCATGAATTGAAAAGATCAAGTGTTTGTTTTTAAAAGTTGGCCCTCTCTTATTGACAAAAGCATAAGGTACAGATAATTGCAAAGCGGAGAAACAGTGTGGGTTCTAAGTATGTGGTCCCGGCTGGTTCCGTAAATCAGGAGTTTTCATACCTCAAACTTCTGGATTCTGTGAGAAACAAGTGCAATAACAGGTTTGCCTTGCCTAGACGATACCACAGGTTTAACTTAATTAAAAGTAAGCCAAAGTAGTCTAAATTTCTTTAACTCAAACCCCCTTTTCCAGAGCACCATACAAAAAGCAAATCCTGAGCAACCAGAGAGTCAATAAGAGTATTAACCTCCGAATGGGAGCTAAATAAATGCCAAATTTACAGAAACTTCATTGCTAGATGTCGGGAAGGCACACTCAACATCTATGGTAATAAACATAAACATGACATCTTTAAAATTCCTACTGTGGTAAGAGGTGCTTAACATGTTACTTAAGAATCCAGGGCAGAGAGAGCGAGGGAAGGGGTGACATGGTCCAAAAAGATATATACTCTTTATCTGACTTCTGTCACTACCACCCCTCTGTACACCGCCTTTACAAGGACAATGACAAATTAAATAATGAAAACAAAGAACTCAAGACGATCTTTTTCACACCTGTCTGAAATGTCAAGGATAGGATGAGGTTTGGGGAAGGGGAATGGGGGAGTAAGGCGGACTTTAGCGGATCTGTGACGCTTGCGAAGCATGCTCAGCTCTTTCCATATGGCGCTGTGTAGGGAATTCTGAAGCTGAGTTGAAAAGGTCTGAGAGGTTAGAACGCCACCTTGACAGCACTCGGAATGCTGAGAGCTGGCCATGAAACGGTTAACACAGACAGCTCTGGAGAGGGTGAAGAAACTGGAGTGCCACCCACCCCCCCCCCTTTCCTTTGGCTGGCAGCTGTACCAGGGACCTTGACAACTTAACCTTGGGTTAAATAAATGGACGCTGTGTCTGGACTTTTCCTAGGCTGCAGTCTGTTTAGAAAGAATAAGGGAACCCGTGTCTCTCACAAACTCTGTTTGGCTCTGATTGGATTGTAATATTAATATACATGCTTTACTTTTTACATGTATCCACGGTAACCCTTATGGAAGCTCGAACAAATATAGTTTGCTTGTGAAAACTCGGGGCCCAAGTGCAAGGGACCTTGGGACCCCTGATCTCCACCTTTTTCTGTCTACATCTATGTCTCAGTGTTTTCTATTTTTCTTTGGCCCAGTATCCTGTCATGCTGCCTCAGGTATGGGTTAATAACACACTGGGCATTTGTTGCTACCTGAATGGTATCAAAGCCAAAACTTCCAGCTGTGGGAATAAGACAATGGCCACCTCTGGGCCTAGATTGCACCTGGAGGACATTGACATTTTATGGCCACAGCAACTGGTGAGGAGTAAACATGTGTCCTCAGAAATGGTCCAGAATGACAAGCAGAAGTCTTACTACAGGAATGGAGAAATGAGATGCACCGGCACCTACCCTTCTGTGTAAGCCTCAAGCCAGCTTAGCCCCCATGTACCTCAAGGTGGCGCTCTTCTATGGGGAGCCTGAAATGTGTCACACTGGAGGAAATGCTTAAAGAGATCTGCAAGTAAACATACTGAATGGGAAAAGACCAAAAAAATACACCCGGACATGATAAATTATACAATCACACAGTAAGACCACAGGAAGATATTCTTAGGAGAGGATCCCAAAGGCTCAATAGTTATGTGCATGTGATCATATAAAATTATGATCTCCAAATCATGAATTCCAAGACATGGAAACAAGAGGGTTTTCTGTTATTTTGCTTTGTATTTTTGTTTTCTCCCTTGATATTGTTTTTGTTTTCTGTACCTTTTGTCTTGTATGTAAGTTTGTCTTTGGTGGGGTCAAGGGAGCACAGAAATAGTGGGACAGAGGGTGAACAAATGCAGCAGTTATACTCACTAGACACTATGTTGAAAATTAACTATACAACTTGGGGAGGGGATTGAGGGTGAAAAACTGGGAGAAAATGAGGGAAGAGGAGACACTATTCAAAAAGAAATATACTCATTACCTGACTATGTAAGGGTAACCCCTTTATATATAACCTTTATAAAAACAATTAAATAAGAAGAAAGAAAAAGAATGGAGCCAAAGGACGGAAGTAGGAGTGAAACAGACATCCCTTAAAATGTTGTTTTAGCTGTGCCGGAAGCCAGGTAAAACACTAAGAGGTTTAAGTAATATATGCATAGAAGTAGGGCTTAAAGGGACCAGTAGCTCACACCTGTACTCCCAGATACTCAGAAGGTAGAGATCAAGAAATCTGTGGTTGGAGGCCAGTCCAGGCAAAAAGATAGATCCCACCTAACAAATAAGCCAAGCATGGCCGGTCACTCCTGTAATGCTTAGCTATGCTGGCAGCAAAGAAAAGAGGATCATAACCCAAGACCAGCCTGGGGCAAAATGACAGGTCCAGTGTGAATAATCTAAAGCAAAATGGCTATAAGAGTGGTTCAAGGGGTAGAGTACGTACCCAATTTCAGGTCCCTGAATCCAAACTCTAGTACCACCCCAAAATTAAAAAAAAACAAAAGAGTAGAGAGGACACAGGAAAATAAACTAGAAACCTTTGTATTTACCCAATAACCTGCCTTTGGGCACAATTCATCTGTATGCTCTTTTACCCTAAATTTTGTGAAATTTGCTCCAACTTCATCTGCCTTTAAAAATACAGAGAAGGATCCAGATGCTAGTGGCTTACACCTGTAATCCTAGCTACTTAGGTAGCTGAGATCTAAGGATCATAGTTCAAAGACAGCCCAGGCAGGAAAGTCTGTGAGAATCTTATCTCCAAACAACTACCAAAAAGTCAGAAATGAAGCTGTCACTCAAATGACAGAGCATTGGCCTTGAGCAAAAACAAACAAACAAACTCCAGGACAGATTCCAGACCCTGAGTTCAATGAGTTCAAGCCCTAAAACTGGTATATACACACACACACACACACACACACACACACACACACACACAACTAAAACCAACCAAACAACAACAAAAATCTACTGAGAAGGACTCTAAGCTCATATTTGACTAGTCCCTTCCTTGTTCTTCTAGTATTGAGCTGATGTTTATACACTAATCAAAGCCAACAGTTTATGATGCTGCCTATAACTTCCCTACTGAATGCTTTAAATCAAGTTCATCTGAATCTCCAAAGAAAGATGATTGGGACTTCATGGTTAAATTGTTCAGAAGACACATATTAGACACAGGTTCTTCAATGCGATTCATTCCCTGAGCTGAGCACACACTGAGAGCTAGATATCATGTGAGCCATGGGCTTACACAAACAGGATCTGCACATCCTCTCAAGAAGATCATTTTCAACGGAAGGAAGCAGATAAGTGTATGACTAAAAAACAGCAGTATGATGATAAATGCCACTGTAACACAATGAACAATTTCCTGCAGAAGCCAGGAGAGTGTGATTTGATCAATCTGATAGGATTTAAACTGACTTTACAGAGGGGAATGTGTGAACATGGTATTAAAAAGATTGTAGCCATGTAAAATGAAAAGAGATAGGGTATTTCATAAAGAAGTAAAATCTGAGCAGAGATATGAAAACACAGAGGCTGCTTGGTAAAAGTCATGAAGTCCAATACAACCAGACAACAGGTCTTAGGGAAAAGTGGGGAGACGGTGAACCTTAAAGTTGGGAAGCATTCTGAGGATCTAGCAAGCAACTTCTAAACTGAGGAGAGGTATCTATTTTAGACAAAAGGATCTAGTAGGAGCTAGAATGAATGAAGCTGGAAGTGGAGAGGCCACTGGAAGTCTGAGAAATGGTATAGTGGCCTGACTCAGGACTGAGGAGGGTCAGTTTAATAGAAACAAAGTTCTTAGCAAACCTCTCAGTCTACAATATGACCCTTTCCATATTCACAGCTTAACTCCAGTTTGTTCTTACAGTCACATGATTTATCTATTTATTTATTGTTGATCACAGGGCCTAGACAGTGTCCTTGTACTATTTTGCTCATGGCTAGTGCTCTACCACTGTGAGCCAAAGCTCAACATTTTTCTGGTTTTTAGAGATAAGAGTAATTCTGGTGGGCTGGGGATATAGCCTAGTGGCAAGAGTGCCTGCCTCGGATACACGAGGCCCTAGGTTCGATTCCCCAGCACCACATATATAGAAAACGGCCAGAAGCGGCGCTGTGGCTCAAGTGGCAGAGTGCTAGCCTTGAGCGGAAAGAAGCCAGGGACAGTGCTCAGGCCCTGAGTCCAAGGCCCAGGACTGGCCAAAAAAAAAAAAAAAAAAAAAAAAAAAAGAGTAATTCTGGTAATTAGAGAGAAGAGTCTCATCGACTTTCCTGCATGGGCTGACTTACAATCTCTATCCTTAGATCTCAGACTCCTGAGTAGCTAGGATTACAGGTATGTGTCACCAGTGCCCAGCGATGTGATAAATTTTTGAAAGGACTGAAATCACAATTCTTAATCAGACCAAGAGGCAACACCTGATGTTGTTGATGGAAAATTCCCATAACCCCAGAATGTCTCAGCTCATGGCAAGGCTAATTGGGAATCTCTAAAGTAGGGATCATGGTTAGAATGGCTGCATATCAAGTGAAAGGACCTAAGCTCAAATCCCAGTCCTGCTAAAATAATCATAATCATCATCACCATAAACAAACAACAGAAGCATCTAAAAGTGTCTGGGCACTAGACGCTGGTGGCTCACTAGCTAGTGTAATCCTAGCTGCTCAGGAAGCTGAGATCTGAGGATCATGGTTCAAAGCCAGCCCAGGAAGGAAAGTCCATAAGATTCATACTTCCAATTAATCATCAAAAAACCAGAAGTGGAGCTGTGGCTCAAAATGCCTCCAGCAAAAGAGCTCAGGGACAGTGAGTGCCTAGGCCCTGAGTTCAAGCCCCACAACTGACAAAAATAAACAAATAAAATGTCTGGGCATAAGAAATGACTTGAAGATCTCTTCACATGCTCTCTGTCCATGTGAGATATAAGTCCCATTTTTATACATGTATGATTGTCATTCTTATCTGTTCATTCTTAGGAACATTTTAGCGGCTTTTTCCTAGTAGCACATAAAGCCTTTCCATCCACAGTGGGTACTGCCCAGTTTTCCACTGGCTTGCCATGCCCAACAAGGGCGTATCAGTTCCTTCTGATGCCTCCTCTCATATTTGCAAATTACAAAAACAAAAATACATAGCTCTGATGAAATTCAGGGTATGGTGGCAAGGGTATGTTGATTTTGTAGAGATTTTTTTTTTCAGTTTACCTAAATCTATTTTTATTTCTATTGATAGCCTAATTAGATTTATTAAATCAGTAGTGCTAAGTCTGAGCCATGTGACAGTACTTCCTGTGAATAACAAAGAAGATTGTATTCTCAAATGGCTTCATCTTAAACCCTTTGTCTCAACACAGGTTCCTATTGGCTTTGCAAGTACTTTCAAAAGAAGGGATGACAATCTCATACTGCACCCACTACCTATGTAGGACTTTGCCAGCACAATGCTTGCAATACAGTAGTTGCTCAATAAATGGTATTTTTCCTCTCTACAAAAAAATTCCCCTTTTTGTTGAAAAATGGTGTTCTGTATTACACAGCACCGATATATCTAGGCCAAAGTAGAATTTTACAAAATCTGGGAGAATTCAATTTTTCTTTTTGTAAATTTAGATTAAAAGCAACATGATCATGTCATTGCCTAGTCTGTAAGATTAGAACCTAGCATGAAGCCAATGGGTAATTCAAATATATTGGTAGAATGAGAAAATGACCCAGACTTTAATCTTAAGACTCTGTTTAAAAAGTTGCCTTCAATCATTGCACAATTCCATAGACACTGTTGCCTGCACTCAGCTCCCAAGTGGAAATTTCATTAGGTTTTGTGTCCCACACCAGACTTCTAGGTTGATCTCACTCCCTATTCCCTGACAACCAACCCACACAAATAAACATCAAAACTTTTTAAAAAAAATGATAGAGGCAGTGTCCTGTCTGTAGATATTGTCTCACATAGAGCTGCCACCAGACCCTTAGGATCCCCTGTCCTTTTGAATATTTTTAAAATCTTGCTTCCTGAATCTGATCATTTGAAAATGGAAAAATACAAACTGAGTAATTAAGGCTATCCAGAGAGGTCAAATAGTCTCCTAAAGGTTTTGACAGGGAGTAATGAACCCCTGAGCTATTCAGCTTCATTATCTCACTTACCAGTGATAACTTTTCATCAAGTCTAAAACTTTTCATTTTTCTCCTTTCCCTTTCCCTTTTCCTCTCCCCTTCCCCTTTCTTCTCCTCTTCCCCCTCCTTCTCCCTCTCCTCATTCTCCTCCTCTCTCCCTTTCCCCCTCCTCTTCTCACTCCCTCTTTCTCCCCCTTTCCCTCTCCTTCTCATTTCTCTTCTTTTCAGTCATTCACTGTTCCCACCAAGCAATTGGCTCATTCTCAAAGAATAGATGAGGATTTCATCAGCCACTTTCTGGATCTTTTCAATTGAGAGCAGTAAAGACTCAGCTCCAATCATACTAAGTAAACATGGGACTTATTGGAAGAATGCAGTTGTGTATAACTTCAAAGCCATTGTTGCAGTAAGGGTACCAGGGAGAGATAGAAGAGTTTGGGTTGGCCACTGAGTACCACACCAGATGAGCAAAAACATCTTTGGGGCATCTCTGTGACTATTAGTATACCTCTCTGGACCCAGTCACCTTCATGTTTTGTGATGTGTTTTGGAAATGGGTAAATGTGAGCAAGTCCAAAACTCTGGTAGCAGGGGACAAGGATAGCTAATAAAACAGTCATGTGGAGAATATCCTTTTATTTGGTCTACCTAGTTTCTGAAAAACTGACTTGTTCTCCAGTGGCTACTGGCCTAGGCACTGCACTAGGAATAGCAGGGCATCTGGTTTTGTCAATAGTAAAACAGAGAAGCAAGAGCTTGTGTGTGTGTGTGTGTGTGTGTGTGTGTGTGTGTGTGTGTGTGTGTGTCATATGTATACTCCTAGCCACTCTGGAGAGTTACATGATCATCTCAATAGATATAGAAAAAGACTTTGACAAAATTCAATGTCTGTTTATGATAAATGGGCAAAACACTTGACAATTTGTACAGTGCCAGAATCTTAGTACTCTAAAAGTGAGTATCTATCTATATTCTTATACTTAAAATCCAATGGCTAAAATGTTATTGTTTTGTTTCAAATTTCTGTGGGTCAATGTAAATGCCCACAGTAGACAAACTTTTACATAAAGATAGACAGTGTGCCTGAGAGCCAATTTTGACTGTGTTGGTGAGTGAGGCTCAGCAAAGACAGCAAAAGGATCACAACCAACATACATACAGAAACAATAGTCAGAGAACAGAACCCAAAAACACACTGCATCTACTCCACACCTTTGCCAATAGCAAGGAGAAAAGTTGGGAAATGTCTTTTTCTCCTGAGTTACCAAAGCCAATTCCTTCAACATCTTTTCTTTTGACTTTCTTTGGTTCTGAAAGAAGATCTAGAATGTCTGCCATAAATTTATTTGGGAAGGATTTTCTTAAAACAATGTAGGAAATTATTTGTGCTGTGAATGCCAGCATCCATTAGTTTAAGGAGCAACCAAAAACTGCTGCTCTTAAAAAAATAACTAATACCAAAAATGAGTATAAGAAATAATCATTGAATGCAAAAAATATGTAACTTTCAGGATATATTATTGGGATACTCAAATATTTAGCAATTGAAATGATAGAGGAAGACAATAGAAACTAGCAAACAGAGTAGAACTGTATTTCCTTAGATTTTGCCATTTTACTTCTGGGCTGGTTTACTAAGGAAATTGACAAAATTAAGAAAAGTGTAATTACTATTTATTGGTACAGACTTCATAGCAACTAAAATTTGGAAGGCAGATACAAATTTCGAATTACAAAATATTAAATAAATGTTACTACCCAGTTTCAAACTTGAATATGATGTACCCATTAAAAACATTTGCAAGATCATTAGCATAAGTGACTGTAGTAATCTCTGTGGTGAGTTAGAAATTATTTCATGGCCAGCACATTAAATGGTGACAATACACTTTAAATAATATACATACTATAGTCTTATTTTGTGAAATATGGCATATAAAGATATGCAAAAGCTTAGGCAAAATATACCAAAATAATAAAACAGTAAAGAAACTGCTCCTGGGCTGGGAATATGGCCTAGTGGCAAGAGTGCTTGCCTCCTACACATGAGGCAGGCTCTCGGTTCGATTCCCGAGCACCACATATATGGAAAACGGCCAGAAGGGGCGCTGTGGCTCAGGTGGCAGAGTGCTAGCCTTGAGCGGGAAGAAGCCAGGGACAGTGCTCAGGCCCTGAGTCCAAGGCCCAGGACTGGCCAAAAATAAAAAAAAAGAAACTGCCCCTAAGGTTTACAAATAAATTTATTTTCTCTCTGTACTTTCTCTGAATGTTAGCATGTTCCATAACAGATGATGCTATCTCAGATTTGAAGACTGAAATATATTGCCTCCCAAATTATAATTCTAGTGAGTCCTTTTCCCTAGCCATATCCTGAAATTGTATTTGATACTCTGCACCCCTGACAATGAAGTAACTGTGAATGTGAAAATAAACTCTACTAGCTACAGTTATAAGCTCCAGGTTAATTTCAGAGACTTACATAATGGTAGAAGTTTATACTTCAGTGTAATCTTTAGACATAATTACCTACTAGAAAACCTTTTTTATTCATGGGATATGGGCTAGATATGGTGCACTCAATCAGGATTCTCTTTCACTGCCGGTTGGCTCTGGCAAGTGGTTATAGGACTTGTTCACCTCAATGATGAAGTTCTAGTAATAACAGAATATACAAGATTGAGAAGAGGAAAAGGGAATTTTTTTTAATACTAATAGGCTTATATGTTGATGGTAAACAGAAATTTATCAAAAATGATAGAAAAAATGAAATATGATCCAATACCAGAATTTTCTGAGTATTTCAAAGGACTTCTTAATATACACACATAAAAGGCTTAAGAGTCATGATCATTATAAGAACCATTTTAAAAAATTGACAGCAGACACATCTTAGAATACTCTAATGAAGTCACCTCTTCATTTTGTAGTAGTAGTTAAATAATGATTAAAGTGCCTATTTTGGTAAACTCTTTTCTCATTCAAAAGATATTTCTCAGTAACTTGTATTTAAACAGCTTTAATACTCAGGCTCATACAAAGATTGCCTGTGATTTCAGATAAACGTGGATTTTGTTGAAAGCAGGACTTAAAAGTGTTCTTGTAATATAACCCCCACATTTTGAACTCAAATGGAGAGTAGGGGATTTACAAACTATGTGATGAAGAGTCCCATTTTCATGTTCTTTCATTTTGGCAGGAACTCTTGTTTCAATTGAAAACATTCCTTCACCATTACAGAAACCCAGAGGGCAATCATGAGTTAAGACCTGGAAAATAAAACTGAGAGAAAAGACTGGAACAACATGTGGTTGTCATTTTCAGGGCTACAGAGAAGGGAAGTGGTTTCCCACTACTAGCTAAGCAAAGGCAAGCACACAAACCACATTAAAATGGAAGGGAGACAGTCAAAATACAAAGAGATGGTGTTTCACCTTTTTCATTCATGGTGAAACAGGTGCTGACTTGCCCTGCAGTTAGAACTGTTTAGTGCAGGATCTTATGCTATTTGGTATTGAACATAACAGGTTCTCATTTATATTTGTGACTTGTCACAACTCCTTGAGAAGATATAACCCTCTGACTTGCTCAAGGCCCCCTTCCATAAAGATGGATGTTAGTAGGGTGTAAGATTTCCCCAAGACCACAGTTAGAAGGTCACTTGGAAATCTGTATTTATGAAATTATTGTATGTATAGGTTAAAAGAGTAGTATCTTTGTTTCAAAATGACACTGTAAAAACAGTATGACCCTACAAAAATTGCTGTGTTCTTCTAGCTTCCTCTACAGCTTGGGAATCATTTTTCCGGTTTTGTTTTTCTTTAATATCCTCTTAGCCACACCAGACTTAAATTCTGCTTCATCTGTTCTCACTCAAATTGGATATGTTATCATAACAGTATCAATTGTAATTTACTTCTTCCTATCCTAAACGAGTGATTGCTAGATAATTATGACACATTACTTCTTAGTCCAGATGAAGTATTAGAATCTTTCTTACTATAGAAAACCAATTTTAACTGACTATGGATAAAACATCATTCTTTTTTTTTTTTTGCTTGTTTTGTTTTTTGCCAGTCCTGGGGCTTGAACTCAGGGCCTGAGCACTGTCCCTGGCTTCTTTTTGCTCAAGGCTAGCACTTGAGCCACAGTGCCACTTCTAGCTTTTTCTGTATGCAGGGCCGAGGAATTGAACCCAGGACTCCATGTACATGAGGCTAGCACTCTACCACTAGGCCATATTCCCAGCCCTGAAACGTTGATTCCCAAGTTAAAACACAGTCCTCTAGTCTTGTACCTCTCAATGACATTTCCTCTGCCCCTGTGTGATCTTGGGTACATTTGTTAACCTTCCTGACATTTAGTTTCCTAACCTATGAACTTAGGTTGCCCACTTCCACTTTTATTCCTTACTCACTCCTAGTAATGCTTCTTATCTCACAGTGTAGTTATACCATAGTCTGCCCCGGTTAAACAAATTACCAACAGCAATCTCTCATTGAAGGATTAAAACAATGTGCAGTTTCAGAAATTGTCACAGAAAGGTTAAACATCTTGCCATGGTCATGCAACAATTAATTAGACCACGGAATTATTCAAGACAGATTTAAACTCAGGAAATTGGGCTCTAGAGGCTACAGTTTCCTTAATAATTGGTCTTGTTGTTAAACTACACGTGTTGTTTTAACTATATATTGGGAAGAGAATGTAGATTCTTGCTTTCTCTTACTCTGTCCTTCTATTGTGTTTTGGGAAGTTTGTGTCAAGTGCAATGGGGCCTCCCTGCAGGATGGGTCTGATTGCAGGATGGAGCTACTGCCTACCCTCTCTCTGGAGCAAGTTCCTTTCATCTACAAGTGCTCCCCAGTTCCCTTGTGTGGCAGGGTAAATACTTCCAGCTTTTTTTTTTTTAATTTGTCATGGTAAACTAATAGCTATAGAAATGTAAAATTGTGAGTAGGGAAGTAGCAGTCCTATCTTATTTTCTTGTTGTTTCTATGTCCCTAGAACTTAGAATGATGCCCCAAGCAAGGTTAATCTGCAATGTAATTAAAAGAGTGGTGGGAGCTATCAACTGTTGGAGTCCATATTAATTCATAGTAGGAGGTGGGGGAATCATAGTAACCAACTGGGAATAGGTCTGTAGGACAGTATTTGATTATCATATGAAAACCTAATATTCATTGAACACAAATGATTTGCTAGCTTCTGTCCTAAAGGCTTTACAGGGTTTGGTAAAGGACTGAGACCTGGAGTTGCTAAATCACTCAGATGCAGATGCAGTTGCTGAAAGTGATCTAAACCAAGGCAGCCTGGTCCCTCCAAACACTTTCTGCATTCTTCTGATTTATGGGTTAGGGGGGAAAGACAAATATGATTAATAGAGATGAGATAAGCACATAGGAAGATGAGAGACCCAAAACAAACCACGTTTTCTTCTGTCCTGATTTTGACAAGGAAAAGAAACTAACAAAAATCTCAGGGAATGTAATGCAAGTTTGTTATAAAATACACTTAACTAAAACAAAGCCTTGAAAACCTTACCAAATATCCAAATGAGCATTTCTCCCAGAAGAAGTCATTCTAGATGGAAATAAGGACAAGTAAGAGACCCAGATGAAGAAACAGTTCCACATAAAAAATGCCATCCAAAGCCATCCAAATTGTAGCTCTATTTAGATTTAATTGAAGATTAAAGCTTTCATAGGAAATAGTTTATATCTACCACGACCTTGAAAGTGCATGTGCGTGTCACTATCTAATGATCAAAGTTTTTGTTTATAGACGAAATAGTCAATAGTAAGAAAAGATCATGAGATAGAATGTGGGGGAGGGGATCCTGAAATCTCACACAAAAATAAAGCTTTTGCATATCAATCAATTTTGAGATATAAATCAGCTCAAGAAAGGAAAACACAGAGGTGTGCTTCAAGTAGGACTTGAGCAAGACCACTCTTTCTCACAAATGGGAAATATCAAACTTGGACTAAAGAATTATTTCCAATGGATCAACAACTATTTGCATGACCAGAAGTATATATAGTCTGTGTGCCTGGGAAATTCAAGGGTATCTTCTATTTAGTCAGCATTTTACAAGAAGTTCTCAGGATCAAAATAAGACTTTCATATATCTCCTCAATTCAGTTTGGTATTTCTAAGCAACATTACTTTTTTATGACTTAGAATCTTTTCAATTTCCTAGATTAATGAGATTATTCTCACCATTGTCAACTACTAATTTATACTAGACTTAAAAATAGATGAATTAGCTATATGACTTGATTATTACATATTACATATAAAATATTTTTATATTAAATTTTTCTTAAATTGATATTTTCTAATTCAGTATTTTTTATAACTTGGCCCAAAGAATGATCTCTAGACTGTTTCATTTGAAAAGGAAATATTTATCTTAAATATTTAGGGTGACCTTATTTAGGGTCATCTTTCATTCAGCTGGCAAGATCTTTTTTTAAAAGCACCAGATGATAACAGGATAGACCTGATAAAGAAGTTTGTGTCTGTGATTTTCACTCTTTCTTTTCTCAAGGATCGACACAAAAACCTTCTCCTCTGGCCCCCATCCCAATCTTGAGAGTGCCCATCTGATAATCTGGATGTTTTATGTGATTTCTTAGGAGAACAAAAACAAAGGAAAGCCAAGTACAAAGATGATTGTAGGTAGATACAGAAAATCAAGGCAGGTTGATGCTTGGACTGTTATAAGAAGATACATAGTCTGAGTAACTTAAAGTAAGCCCAAGGCACTTTTAAGTAAAGCAAAGCACTGGCAGATTCAAAGTAAGGGTCTCCTAGAGGGCTGACTTTTTGCAATATCCTCATAAGTCAGAGGGGAAAACAAGTCCCCTTGGGGGGTCTCTCTCTCTCTCTCTCTCTCTCTCTCTCTCTCTCTCTCTCTCTCTCTCTCTCTCGATATATATGTGTGTGTGTGTGTGTGTGTGTGTGTGTGTGTGTATATATATCACCCTCATGACCTAATCACTTCCCTAAAGATCCCCCTTCCTAATACCACCATCTTGGGGGTCAAGAATGCAACTTATGACTTTGGTCAGGGGCACAAACATTCATACAATAGCAAGGAAAACATTGTACAGGAATTCCAACGATGTACTCCTACCAGCCTACCAGGATCACAGTGGGGAAAACCTCAGAAGAAGGCCACTCCTCTTTAAACTTCCTGTTATCTCCAGCCTTCCCTAAATCAACAAATGAAGTCCACCAACGATAAGTCCTAAATGATCACCACCTGTTTATTCCTTGTTTCCAAGTCTATGTGCCACTTGGTACCACATTCTTAAAATCGCAGGCTTTTATTTTTTCTTATTTTCATATTTCTAGATATTGTGTTTTAACTAACTTCAACTTTAACAACTATGGAAACATTCTCTTCATTGATGAGAATGCTTAGAGAACAAAATGACTACTTAGTTAACTAGAATGTCTCAGTTTACACAGGAGACCAATTTTTATGGTTATGTATGCAAATTTCTCTGGGTAAGCCTTTAATGTGCTAATAACTTCATTAAAGAGTCCTACAGTAACTTCTTTTAGAAGATTAAGTATTTCTAAAATATTACTACTTCTGTCTTTTTATATTTTACTAAATTTTTGTTCTACATACTTTCTTCTGTAATTAGCACTGGAAACTAGGTCACTGGCCTTTAAATTTTAAATAATTTTCCCATGTGAGATATTATCCCATTTTAATCAAGAGTACCTCTATCCAATTGCATTTTTTTACAGTAATTGACATGTTCTCTTTGCTGTAAAAATAGCAGGAATTAATCATATGGCTACTGAACACTTGAAATGTACCTACTGTGACTGAATTGACTTTTGAATTTTGTTTTAATTAACTTAAACCTTAATCGCACATAGTGATTTCACACAGGATGGTCCACTTTGGTATTCCCACGGATTCTTGATAACAGAGAAGATACAGAAAAAGCAACCTCCTGAAGTTAGCAGGGTCCATTTTCTACTAATAATAGAAAGAATTTTCTTTGTGATATGTTCATACAACCATATAATGTACTTTGATCAAACTTACTCCATTTCTCTTTATTACCTCTGATATGCCCTTTCATGCTTTCAAATTTTAGTGTGTTTTATCATTCTATTTTCAAATACTCATATGAGTTTCTTTGATCAAAATAGGTAAGTTAAATTGAAATCCCTTATATATGTTGATAAAATATAAACAAACCTTTCTTTGAACATAATTACCCCCCTCCCATCAAACTCTCATTCACTCTCATGTTGATTCTCTCCCAGTAATTTCCCTTTTACATTTATATCATTTTTAAAGTATATCATCTTAAAAGTACACGTATAATGGGGTTGGGGATATAGCCTAGTGGCAAGAGTGCCTGCCTCGGATACACGAGGCCCTAGGTTCGATTCCCCAGTACCACATATACAGAAAACGGCCAGAAGCGGCGCTGTGGCTCAAGTGGCAAAGTGCTAGCCTTGAGCTGGAAGAAGCCAGGGACGGTGCTCAGGCCCTGAGTCCAAGGCCCAGGACTGGCCAAAAAAAAAAAGTACACGTATAAGAAAGAAATGAAACATTTTTTTTCTGAGTCTGGCTTATGATGCTCAGTATGAGTTCCATCCACTTTTCTATGAATGACATAATTTCATTCTTTCTTTAGTGGCTGAACAAAACTCCAGTGTGTATTTATATTATATATTTCTTTGTCATTTCACTGGTTGGAGGGCACCGAGGATGATTCTATAGCTTGGCTTTTGTGAATAAAACTGCAATAAACACTGATGTACAGGTATGAGATCTATTGTTCACCCTGAGTAGTATGTATCAGGATCATATGGTGGTTCTTCTATTTCTAGTTCTGTGATGATCCTCCATACTGATTTCTACACTGACCACAATAGTTACATTTGATCCATCAGCTGCCTTTTATTAGGGCTGCCTTGTTCTCACATCCTTGCTAGCTTGGATTATTTGTTTCTTGATGATGGCCATTCTGATGTTTCTTTATTGAGATACTCTTCATTACTGCTTCCATTTTTTTGTTCATTGTATGTCAGTACAAGTGACTTATATTCACTTGATCTAATATTCCCAGGTCATAGGTACCTAGAATTTTACCCTTTGCGTCAAGTATTTTCCTTGATAGTCATATGCTTGCTACTCATCTAATGAGATTTATTTAATTTGTCTTATTATTCTTTCCTGTATCTTTCGTGATGATGAATTGCTTGTCATGAATTCCTGTAGTTTTTGTTTGTTATAGAATGTTTTTTTTCTTTCCTTGATTATGAAGGATGATATTGCTGGATATGGATATATATATATATGGGTAAGTTTTTGTTTTTTTTACAGGTATTGAAATACTTCATGACCTCTAGGCACTTAGACTTTCTGTTCAGAAATCTGCTGATTCTCATGCATTTTCCTTTATACATACACACACACACACACACACACACACACACACACATCCTTTATGTGTTCTCAGGCATTTTCGTGTGTGTGTGTGTGTATCCTTTATATGTATCTTGCTTCTATCTCAGCTCTCAGTGTTATGTATACTAAATGTGTTACCTCTTAAATTCTTTTCTGTTCTTGTCTATTTGATGTGCTAATAGCTCTCTGTACCTAGAAGACCATCTATTTCTCAGATTTTTGGCATTTTCTGCTATTTATATTTTCTATTCCTGTATATTGCATCTCTTCCCATTCTCTTATGTCAATGACTCATAAGTTTGATCTTTTAAAATTCTCAGAGGTTTTCCATATCCTGTTCATACTTAAAATTTTTTCATTACTTAAATTTTTCATTATCTGTCCTCTTAGTTTATTAATTGTGCCCTTTGCTGTGCAGAAACTTTTTAGGTATACAAGTTTACGTAAGTATATTAGCTGAAATATGGTAGATCCAGGGGAGAACTCAAAGAGTGTAATTCCTTAGACAGCTAACTCACAATCCAACAAAATAAATACCAGGAAAGGTGTACCCAAGAGATGGAGTGGGATCAAGGGAAGTGAGTAGTTGAATGAAGAGAGGAAGGGAGGAGAATGCAGTCAAAAAATTCAATGCATATCCTACAGATTTAAGAAAATTGAAGGAAGGGGTTGGGGGAAGGGGGTGAGGGAGAATGTTGAAAAGAGTGGCATTGATCAAGATGCATTGTATTCATGAACTGCTTTGTTGAATGGCAACTCCTTTGTACAACTACTTAGCGATAAAGAATGGGCAAAAGAAAAAATATATCTGAATGTTCTGATTTGTATACCTCATTTTCATGGCCTGATTTTCTTTTCCAAATGATTTAGTTGAGCTACCTGTTGTCAAACACACATAGCCAGGTGGACGCTGCCAGAGGCTCTGCACTCCACCAGCCTCAAGCTTGTTTCTGCTTTTACCATCATCCTCAAGTGATAAGACTTGCTCTTTGTGAGAGAGGATGGGGCTGCTGACCACTGTGCTCTTACCTGCTCAAACTTTTGTTACTTAAACTTTTTAGCAAGCCCACATTAGACCCTCTCCATTTTCATGACCACCTCTTGTGGCTCTCCAGACACTGCAGTAAAGTGCCCCAGGACTTCCGAAGCCTTGATCATTTCTCATTTTCAAGTCTTCACAATAGCTCACTCTTAAACAATAAGTCTTCTATTATGAAGGTACTGACAAAATGTTTCTTTTCTCCAATGCTAGCCTGCCATGTAGAAGCAGTCACTGTCATAACAAATCTCTCCACTAGATTTAAGGTCTGTGAGAGTATAGGCCTATCCAGAGCCACTATGTCACTAAGGCCATCTGTCCTTCCTTGTGATTGTGTCTCTCCCCTCTGCTGGATAACAGTATGTAGACACTTCTGTTTGTCCTCCACCTGTTTCTCCATACTTTTCAGCAGTCCTGTCACCTCTTTTATGTTGCTTAATGATCTTTTTTATTTCTCTCTAGATTATGGTTTCTTCTTTATTAACTTGACTTTTCTTATTCATAAACTTAAATAGGGAATGTTTCCAACCTGCCACATTTCTTTACCCTCACTTAGCCCATTCCTGATGTAAAAGACAATGTTCATAAAAACTGCATTTATAGGGTTGTGGTAGAATGCCTACCTAGTAAACATGAGGCTTTGAGTTCAAACCCCAGTACTATCCCCTCTCCCCTGCAAACCCTTGCCTCCAAGAAATTATTAGAGTGTGGACTTTTTAATGAAATATGTCTTGATCATCCTAAATAATTTCAACCCTCTACTTCTAACACTGTCTTTCCTGCTTCCTTATTGAAAATAAAAAGATGACAGATTTTAGTTATTTGCTTACTATTTATCTTTCCCCAATACAACCATAGGCCTACAAAGACTGGAATTTTTATATAAGTTGTTCAGTTACATCATACATATGTCTACACACATGCATGGACATAAACATGGAGTGCAGCCCACATCCCTGTTATTTTAGCTTCCTGGACAAATATTTACCTGGCTGTCTTGGTTAAGAATAGTCTGTGCTCACAGGAAGTGGCGACAAGAGAGATGTTTCAGGGTATGTGCCATGTTTCAAGGACCTTCAGGCCCAGGGATTGATTCTTCAACTTAGAAATAAATTTTGAAAATTCTGAATTATTGAATTATTGAAAAGACAAAAATCGCATTATAGTTTTATTACTAGGATTTTTAAACAAATATAGACATATTATGTAGACACTAAAGTTTTCTTGCAGAGCAAACTATATTCTATATCCAGTTATAGCTTTATTCAACCATCCATTCTTCCCCCCTAAGGCATCTCTTGGTGCTTTCAAATATTTTCTTTGTTGTATCAGGTATTAAAACTTTTCCTGGTACACATCAAAGGCAAAGCCTGGCTTCAGAACTATTGCACATACCTTCCAAAATCTCAGAAAGCTTTTGTTTATTAGTGACTTTAAAAGAGAATATAGGACATATGAAGTTCATATGATTAAAAAATTAGGCTATATTAAAAAAGTAGCAAAAAAAAACTAGCAATAATTTGATCCTTTAAAAATACTATTTCAGAAGGTGATTTTGAATCTACTTTTAATAACTCAGGATACATACAGTAGAAATGTTCACCTAAGTAGAAATGCATCCATAGCAATTGTGAGAAATTTACCTTCAGATATTGGATAACAAAGAATGTACAGTTTTTAACAAGGTGTTTTTTCTCCTAAGAGAGCTAATTAAAATCTAGAGGCATGAGCCTAAATAGAGCTTACTTTTCTAAGAGAGACAGATAACTACAACAAGGAAAGATAAGTGAGAAGAAATGAGCATATGACTTGAGTTAGAAAGCCTGGCTCATACTAAATCCCAGGTGTGGTAAGCCATATGCTTGTGATCGGATGGTCAATCCCTCAGAGGCCTAATTTCTTTATATTTGAAGCCAGAGCTGTAACAGTTACTCTGCTTACTCATCAAGAACACTAAATGCTATGTAGCATAATACTTAATAAAATGGCAAGTATGATGGGAACATTAAATATACCCAAAATAAATTTAAAGCAAATTTAAGAAACTATCATGACATTATTTCCCACTTAGATTCCTTGAATTATGCCCCAATTTAATAAACCAAAGAATACTTATTTAATAAACAAACTGCTAATTTATTGTAAGATAGGCAATCTTCAGTCTAACCCAAATGGTCCAGGTTGAGACACTATTATACATGTGTCTATAGGTTGCAGCAAATGTATTTTAGCACCATACTCATAAATTACATAGTTTAATAATTTACTGAATTTCAGCTATAATAGTATGTCAAGAACTGAACTGTGTCTATGTGTACATGTACACACACATTCACATGCAAGTAACACACAGCACAGAGTGATGGTTAATTTTGAGAGACAAATTAGCTGAAGAGAAACACAGAGAGCAAGTAATGCATTATTGATTCTCAGTGCTTCAGTAGACCCGGAAACAACAGTGCTTCTGCTGAAAGGGAAACACAGGTGGTTTTGCATTGACCTCAAGGGTTCGATGGTCTGGTGTGTGTTCATGAGAATCTTTTTTTTTTTTTTTTTTTTTGCCAGTCCTGGGCCTTGGACTCAGGGCCTGAGCACTGTCCCTGGTTTCTTTTTGCTCTGCCACTTGAGCCACAGCGCCACTTCTGGCCATTTTCTATATATGTGGTGCTGGGGAATCGAACCCAGGGCTTCAGGTATACGAGGCAAGCGCTCTTGCCACTAGGCCATATTCCCAGCCCCTTCATGAGAATCTTGCTGAAGGAGATTGGTGACTGACTTGTAAAGTGAGGAAATTGGGCATCATCTCATCACCTGAGTTTCCAGGTTGAACAAAAGGGCAGAGGAAAGTAAAATCATTGCTCTCTCTTCTGGAACTAGAGTATCTTTCCCCTTCTATGTTGGATATCAGAACTCCAAAGAATTCCGATTCTTTGTCATTTGACTCTAGCATGCTCTTACCTTGACTCCACCCACAGCACTCTGTTTTGGGTTTTTTTGTGTGTGTGATAAAACTTTGGACTGAGCTCCACCATGGGTTTTTGTTATTGTTATTTTTGGGTTAGGAAGCTTCAGGCTTGCATTAAGCACACAACTGAATTTCTTGGTCCTCAAGCTTGCAAAAATGGCCTATGGAATTTCTCAGTCCCCAAAATCAAGTGAGCCAATTCTCCTGATAAATTCTCATATATATCACTGTTTGTCATAAGCCCTTTAGCAACAGGGTAAGTTCTGAAAAAATATTATTATGGGATCTCATTGTTTGTGCAAACTTCATAGCTCCAATGTTACTAGGTAATTATATTGAAGACAGTATCTTATTTGTGATCTGACATTGACCAAAACAATATTATGCAGCACTTGACTGTATGTGCTATCTATCAGCTTTTTCTCAGGAATGCCCAAACTAAAATATAAGCAATGTAACCTCTGCTCCTATAGTGCTGTGGAACTGGAATCATTAATTTATAGATAAAGCAACAGTGTTTACTAACCAAGGTCTCTTAGATACTAACTCAAACTTGACAATTACATTCATGTTATTTTTGAAGAAATGACTAACTATAACAATTGATAATATACAATTTTTCTGGCTTAGATTTTGGTTTAAGGACTTTTTAGTTCATCAGTCATCATGACTATCTTGTTTATGATGTACGCTGACGTTTGTGAGGCTTGAAGCCTGAAGTCCAGCAACACCTGAAGGTTAGTATTGTATACATTCATTGCATGTATTTTGTACATTTTCTCATACATACATAAATGGTAGGCACACCAGTTCTTTTTTTTTTTAATTTTTATTGTCAAAGTGATGTACAGAGAGGTTACAGTTTCATCCATTAGGCATTGGATACATTTCTTGTACTGTTTGTTATCTGGCCAAGTTAGTAGAGCCCTGCAGGCCAGCTTCTTAGTGTGTATGTACAACTTACATGTACCTTGATGAAATCACACATATTTTGAAGCTAGCTTTCAAATCATCAAAAGCAAATACCTTTTACAAGGAAAAATTGAACATATTTGCTCCCTGTGAGAATGAATAAAAGAAAAAACCTTCAGTTCAGAAAGAGCAGAACTAAGAAAATGAGGCTATGTTCCCATTCTGTGCAATCTCTAGCATCCTTTGTAAATTCCTGCTCAGGATAGTATCTTGGGGAGAGGAGTAAACAGATGAAGTGAGGGGAGAAGGGAGAATGCACTCAAGAATTCACTGTATATACCAGAAAACTAAGAAAAGGAATGGGGTAGGCAGAAGTGGGGGGGGGGGGTGGAAATGTTGAAGGAGGTGACACTGATCAAGATACATTGTATTAATTAACTGCTTTATTTTTATTTTCATTGTCAACGTGATGTACAGAGGGGTTATAGTTACATATGTAAGGTAGTGAGTGCTTTTCTTGTCAAACTTGTTACCTCTTCCCTCATTTTTCTCCCACTTTCCCTCCTCCCAGAGTTGTACAGTTAGTTTACAATATATTGTCTTGTAAGTATTGCTGTTGCATTGGTTCACTTTTTACCCTTTATCTCACCATTTTGATGTTTAAATGCTTTATTATATGGCATCTCCTTTGTACAACTACTTAAAATAATTTCTTTAAAAAAAATCTTGCCGGGAATGTGGCTTGGTGATAGAGTGCTTGCCTACCATGTATGAAGCCCTGGGTTCAATTCCTCAGTACCACATAAACAGAAAAAGCTGGAAGTGGCACTGTGGCTCAAGTGGTAGAGTGCTAGCCTTGAGCAAAAAGAAGCTCAGGCACAAGGCCCTGAGTTCAAGCCCCAGGACTGGCCAAAAAAAATCTTAAAGATAGTATCCTGTCTCCATTTCTTAGGAAAATTTCATCACTTATGCTCCACAATGTTCTTTCCTTGGATCTTCAAACATGAACAGTCTTCCAAGAGTAATAAAAACTTCCTTTGGTTGTAATATCCATGATTTTTCTGTAATAAGATTATTTACCATCCCCAAGGAGACTTTGTGGAATTAACAGCTGACATTCTCAATAATCGCTGTTTCAGATAGCATTAAACACCTTGTCAGGAAGCTACCTCACCTGGCACCATTCCAGCTCAGGGGAGAATTTAAGGATTCCTATGCTTAGGATGTTCCAGAAGTGATGACGAGACAGATATACAAACCAGGTTTGTATAGACTGTGGTAAGGACAAAGCTTGAAATAAGAATGAGAGTCCAAGAGGGAGAAGGACAGAAGAAAGAGGCAGAGGGCAGTCATGGGGACAGAAGGCTTAGAGAACCAGGCAGTAGTTAGCAGCAAGAAAGCTTGGAAGATGAAGTCTGAAAAGCATGCCAAACTTGACTGCAAATGGAAGGAGAGAGACAAGGCAACAGCTGGAACAAGAGGCCCAGTTAAGAGAAAAGGCCTGTTACTTGCAGCTTAACATGCCTTGAAGGCAACTGATTCAATGGCTTTAATAAGAAGATTTTCTCCTGTGGCTGACAGCTGCCATGGAAAATGTAATAGTGATAGATGGCTATCTGAACAGCTTCAGATGTAATTAAATTAAGGTGGAGGGGAAAACATACCTTCTGGGAACAGTCTGGAATTTTAGATTAGTGTGAAGGCTAGCCAAAATTCTGTTTGTTTAGTAAATACCACCTTTTTTTTTAAATTCAGCATTTGAAAAATATGTGTGTATAGACACTGTTCAATCATTTGAGTCAGTCTGGAGCTTTCTAGCAGTATTAGCACTGCCTGGTCTATATAAGCTTTTCTGGGTTCCAGCTGTGTCATCTGTAAAATGGAGATAACAGTAAACCATGTTCCCATTGCAGCTTTGCTGGAAGAATGACTGAGTTAATTCATATTGGGTGTTTGAGATGCTGACAGGCAATAATCAGCCTTTAATGTATTTGATCCTTATAATAATTATTATAATTATTCATGCTGTTATTTGATCTTGTCTTAATCAGAACTCTGATCAATGTAAGGTAGTTTATTTACCTTATTTTACAGATGAGGCAAATTGGCCACAAGTGATTATATGATTTGTGGTGTGTTCAACAGTGAGCCAGATTGAGACAAAGCTACCAAACTTTCACTCTGGTACGATGGACAAATTCTTATTCCAAGGGAAGCACAATTGTGAGATGATCTGGAGTCATTTTACGTAAGGTTGTAAATTTTCAAGGTAATGTAGGCTCACCTTGATTCTGTATGGCCTAGATCCCATGGCATATAACATTTAAAGCAAATCTAAATATATGGAGGCAAAAATTATAACAGCAAAAGAAATTAAAGAAGATATGTTGATGATGTAGTGAAACTTCCAGATTTATGTCATTCATAAGCAGCCCTAAGTCCTTCTATGAGACTGCAAAAGCTATGATTTGAATATGAAGAGAACAGTATGTCAGTATTAAGTTTTGCAGTCATGGGACTCCTATGCACCCTTGAAATGCCTGCACTTAACACCTTGCCAGGCCTGGACACAGGCTGCTTTGAGGAATTGGATGGAAAGGTAAGTAAAGGAGTCAAGACTATGCCACACTCCTCCTGGAAAATTAACAGAATGTCATCCTTTGGTATCAAACTAAAGCAAAACATTCACTACTTATAATGTGTAACAATGGAGGTGATGATTCTAGATGCAAAACAAAAACCCAGTTTGAATAAACATTGTGATATTCCAAATGACTGCAGTTTGGAGAGTAAATCTGCTTTTTCTTCTGTACATAAAGTAAGACTGAGCAAAATATAGCAGAAGTTCACATGTAAATGTCAAGTTCTTGGTTAGAGAACTCTTTACATTTCATTTTTGATTGCGATTTGTTTGTACATCATATTGAGTACATAATGGTATATATGTATGTGTATGCATACAAGATGTATATATATTTGTGTCTGTGTATATATTTGTACATGCGGATAATGTGTATACATACGTACATATATGTATGTACATACATATATCATGTATATGTATAGCACACACATATTTCGTACACATATCTATATATCCAATTTGCTAGCACCATTTATTGATGATTTATTGATGATATTGTCTTTTCTCCACTGTTTGTTCTTGAGAGATTTATAAAATATTAATTGGTCCAAGAAAAGGCAATGAGATTTTTGTTGTTGTTGCCTTTTCCTTTTGTCTTGTTTGTTAGTTTGTCTTCAGAGGGTAAGGGAGCACAGAAAAGGTGGAACAAAGGGTGAACAAATAATACAGGGGTACTCATTAGACACCATATGGAAAATGATATATACATCTTGTGGGTAGGGACAGGAGGGAAAACACACAGAGAGAGAGAGAGAGAGAGAGAGAGAGAGAGAGAGAGAGAAAGAGAGAGAGACTGAGAGAGAAAGGTAGGGGAGACATGGTTCAAAGAATGGTACCCATTACCTGACTCATGTACCTGTAACATCTCTGGATATCACCTCACAATAACGTATGTGTGTTTATGTATGCATATATATCAGTTGGCTTTATGAACATGGGTTAATTTCTGGGTTCTCTTTCTGTTCCATTGGTTATGCACCTGTTTTTATGTCAGTATCATGTAAGTTGGGTTGTGTTGACTTTAAAATATGGCTTGAAGTCAGGCATTGTGATACCTCCAGCTTCTCTGACCAACTTCTTTCAATTGCTTTGTCTATTTTGTATCTTTTGTTGTTCTATATCAATTTTTAGATTGTTTTATCTAGTTCTGTGAAAAAAAACCTCACTGGATTTGAACTCATAGATCACTTCTGGAAAAATGGATAGTTTCATGATACTAATTCTTCTGATTCATGAGCACAGGATTACAATTATTTTTTGTGCCCTCTATAATTTAATCAGTATTTTATGATTTTTATTCTACCTTTTTCTTTCTTGGTTAAATTTATTCTGAAGCACTTTGATTCTTTGTAGCTATTGTGAATAGCATTACTTTATTTTATCATGGTTGTAAAAATGCTGCTTTTTATGTTGATGATGTTATACCCTATTTTGATCTTTTAATATTGTATGCAATTTTATCTTTGGAATTTCTTTGTTTTCCTCACTTAAACCAGCTAAATATTTTTTTTATCCATTCAGAAGACTTTCCTTACTTCATTTACTGAATTTGTTTAGAACTTCACACAGCTGCTTGCTGGCAATTAGGTGTTTCATGTATAAAATCCTATCATCCAGAAACATGACTAATTTAACATCTTCTTTTGCAACTTGAGTGTCCTATTTTTTTCTTGTCTAATTAATTTGATAAATCTGCAATAGTAACAGTGGTAAAAGTGGACTTCCTTTTCTTAATTAGTTTCTCTCCTTGTTGTTTTTTTTAAATTATTTTCTCTACTTCACATTCTGCTTGCTTTGTGTTGACAAGCAATGTCCTGTACCCTCAGCAACCCCCAAGAAAAGACACAAACATTTCCCATGACATCCATGTTATTGGGTGTCAATACCTATCCCAGGCCATCTGCCTGTTCTTCCAGCAATCTCTATGGCTGGAAGAACAGAATAATTGGGAGAGGAAGTCATGGATCTATTTTATGAAGTTCCCTGGGGCTAAGGATAAGGAATAGATCCAGCAAGATGGTGGAAGGAATCCTATGTCCCACACAAGCCTTTGTTTCAAGAACACTGGACCTGGAATAGAAATAGTGAGCCTGAAGCTTTATGGGAGGGTCACCCAGTGGCTTTGAGATTATCTGTCCTACTTTAATCCCCAGAGGCTCTTTCAGGTCACAATCCTTGAAAGTCAAGTGTGCATTATTGGTAGGTTTCTGAACTGAGATCAAACAACCTTATCTTCTCCTCTGAGAGCTTTGTGTCATCAGTCTCCCATTCCAGTTACTGCAGGTCATGATTAATTAACTTAATAAATGGCTTAGAAGAATCACCGATAGAAAATCAATTTCATATAGTAATTAGGAAGATAACATTTACTTTCTAAATTGGGTTGCAGATGTAAGTAGTTTCCAAAGAAGTCAATTTTTTTTTGTATTGACTGGAGAAAACCCTGTCATGTTCTGATCATCTTTAAGGCAGTCTAGTGGGGATATTTTTTGTTGTTGAGTTTTCTTTTTTGTTTTATTTTATTTGCATTCTAAGCTAAGACAGATTTAAAAATGAACCAGGTTGTAAGGGTGTAAGATTTTTTGATGTAAGATATGCCCAGAATGATGAAGGGAAACTTTGTAATTCTCTTAATTAATAAGGAGAGTTAAAAATCAGATAAAGCTAGTAACAGTATAAGCAACTGTAAGCAAGAATTGTTTCAAAAGGAGTTTTTTTTTCACTGTATATTTAAATAGCTGAATGTAGCTCATATTATATAGTTAGGAAATTTAGTATGTTTGGAAGCTGGCCACCACCCCACCCCCCAAAAAAATGACCAGAAAGATTTCTTTTGTGAATAATGGATTTCTGTGAATGAGAAGGAAGGGTTAGTCCTCACATTCCTTTTCATCTTATTGTGTTCTAAAGCTGGCTGTTGGGTCAGTTGAGGGACTGGATAAGATCATGACTGCTAACCCTTCTTGCACTCTGTTCCTCCTGTTACTTCTTTCCTGTAGCTTTTCTTAAACCACTGATTTGCCTTCTATCATCGTAGGCTAGTTTCCATTTCCTAGAATTTTAAATAAGTGGACTCATGAAATATGTACTCTTTTAAAATTTATATTCTAACACTCAGCAAAACTATTTTGAGTTTCACCCATGTTGATGCTTGTATGAGTAATTCATTTTCTTTTTATTGCTGAGCAATATTCCATGAACGGCTATACCACTATTTGTTTTCCTAGCCATCTATTGATGGAGATTCAGTTTCCAGACTTAGACTATTATAAATAAAGTGGTGGGAGATATAACACTTCTTTACTAACACTTGAGGTGAAAAGATTGTGCTATTTTTCATTTTAGCCACCCTCATAAATATGTGTAATACTCTCACAAATGTGTAATGGCATCTCATTGTGTTTTGTTTATATTTCCCTAATAAATAACAACATATGGTTAACAAAGATAGAGCACTAAGAAAGATAGGTTCTTTCCATATATCTTCTTTGGTGAAGAATATGTTTAAATGTTTTGCTAAGTTTTTGAGTGTTGATCATATTGTTGACCTTTGTTTTTAAAATACATTTACATATAAGTCCTTTATTTATTATGGTTTTTTTAAAATATTTTTATTATCTTGGAATAGTTATACAAAGGAGTTGCTAATTCAACAAAGCAATTTATCAATACTAGTGTTTCCTCTCAGCTTGTAGGCTATCTTTTCATTCATTGCCAAGTGTCTGTTGAAGATCAGCAGTAGCTACCAAACTTGATTAGATACCGAAGAAACTATCTACAAATTACCTAATTCAAGACCGCAAAGATCTTTCTCCCATGCTTCCTTCTGGAAATCATAGCTTTAAGTTTTATATATACTGTTAAAATTTTGACAGCATTGTATATAACTAAACTAAATCCAGAATATGTAATAAGTTAATATAGCTGACTGATCAAGAACCCAATATCTGGGGCTGGGGATATAGCCTAGTGGCAAGAGTGCCTGCCTCGGATACACGAGGCCCTAGGTTCAATTCCCCAGCACCACATATACAGAAAACGGCCAGAAGCGGCGCTGTGGCTCAAGTGGCAGAGTGCTAGCCTTGAGCGGGAAGAAGCCAGGGACAGTGCTCAGGCCCTGAGTCCAAGGCCCAGGACTGGCCAAAAAAAAAAAAAAAAAAAAAAAGAACCCAATATCTAAAGACAGACAAAGGCTCTTATCTTAATTTCAGCTTTGTTAATTGTGTGATCTTGGTCAAAATATTCAACTGCTTTGATTTGTTTCTTCATCAATAAAATTACAGTAAGAATAGCCCACACCACATACAGTTGCTTTGAGGGTTAAGTTAGGTAAATAATGGAAAGAACTGTGAAACAAATATAGAAAATACTAGTATATAGCATGAGGTTGGTGAGGAAAGTAAAGGCATAGACAATGGATATGATTTCCCCTGCTTAGTCATTTGAAAACACTTTTCTTGGAATAGGACAGGGTTTAGAGTGAGACATGATATACAACAAGGAAGTATTTGGTTTTCTGACTGGAGTAGTAATAGCCAAGTGAAAATTCTGAAGAATTGTAGAAATAATGTTTTATATCAGCTGAAAAAAAGTGATAATTGATGTGAAGAGTAGCTACAGTAAATGGCTACTAAAATAAGCTGATGGGAAATTCTGCACAGTGCTATGGAATGAGATTTCAACCTATCTTCCTATCTTCAACTCATTTGCTTGTTACTGAAAAATAAGCCGATTGGACCACAGAGTTTTTAAGACCTTGTATCGATCCAGAAGCCTGGGAAAAGTTCGACCTATTCTATATAGCATTGGGAGTAAGGAAAAAGGTGAACCATTCCAGGTGGGGAAAGTAAATAAGAAGTCTGGATTTAACATTCATCTAATAGGAATCAGAATTCACCAGTTCTTTAGTATGGCTGATAGAAGAGAAAATGAGTAATGGGGTACTTTCTCAGAGCTTATATTCTCCATGTGAATCACACTAAAGTGTCACATGCAAAAAATGAAAGTACCAAGAGACAGGGGAAAACAAAGAAAAATAATGGACAAAGAAGGGACCAACGGATGAGTGGATAATTATTGTCTGAAGTCCAGATTTTCAACCATCAGATCAAATTCCTCTTCAGATGTTCATAAACATAGTAGTATGCTTTAACATTTTATATAATTTTTAAATTTTTGTATAATTTAAATTTTGTTTTTGTCATATAATTTTTACAGTCTTGAGCCAGTCTGTTACTACCATTAAACATATTTCAACATTTCAATATATACACAACATCTAAACTGATGTTGTTTTGAATGGAAAAAAAAACCCCAAGCATTTATCCAAGGGAACAAAAACCTGGAACATTTAAATAATTTTAAAAATGCCTTCCAAAGGCAAGAAGATATTAATTCAAAGTTATTTGAACTACATTGGCCTCTAACTCGTTCTATGCACATGAATGACTGAAAGTTCACTTACACATTTCAGCAATGCAATCATCATTGAATGTTTTTCATTTGGGTTAAAATTTGGAGCATGATGGACCTAGTTCATGCATTCACTTGCACTTTAATAGACAAACACTGCTAATGTTGTTAACCATTTTCATCAGTATAGCTTCTTAATCTTTCCAACAACTGTACTTTTGGCCAAAGAAACTATGTTTTACAAGCATTAAACCAGTCAAATCCTCACTGTTAGTCGAAGCTAGAGCTTTCTTGGAATGTGTAATCTAGTTGAGGAGGCAATGCCTTAAAAATGATGCTCTAAAGCCAGACATACATTAACACAGCCTGCTTCCCACAGGGAACCTCAGGAAATCCTTTAAAGAATGAATAGGGCGTGGGTAGTTAACTACTGGGCTGGGAAAAAGTAAATGTTTCACAAACATGGCCAGAGAATGCCTGGTGGAGTCATGGAAAAGCAAGTAGTTCTAATTTTAATGGTGGGAGAGGAGTGAAGGAAATGTCATGCTCATCATGAAAGCAAAATGAGATGTCACAGAGGTTCAACAAAGAACTCTGAGAGAAAGGCTTGGTCAGAACTGTGTTTTAACAAATGTTAACAAATCTGTTGTAATCTGGGTTGAAGGTGGGTAGCCTGGAGGCAGAGCATCAGATCAGAGGAGGCTAGCTGGCTATTTTTGGTAATTGGGTTGCTAGAGGAAAGAAAGAATGTGACTTTCCAACTGAGCATGGTGGTACATGTTTGAAGTCCCAGCTACATTGCAGGCAAAAATTAGAAGATCACATTTCAAGGAAGCCCAGGGAGAAAAGGCAACAAGACTCCCCCTCAACCAACAGGCCAGTAGCAGTGGTACACACCTGTGATCCCAGACACTGGGCGCCTTGGATGGATTATGGCCTGAGACTGAGTGCTGAGCACATGGCTCAAGTGGAAAAGCCCTATGTGGTAGGGATTTGAAGATGTTCTTCAACTGTGGAGAAAGGAGAGAGAGGAGCCCAAAAGAGAGGTGATGGAACCGTTTCTAGAATGAGTTTCAGAAGGGGTGGGTGAGGACTGCAGCTGAGAGTGTGAAGAGAGACACCAACTTCTTTTCTGAATCTCTCTCACAGGTCCTGGTTGTGAGAGATGCGCTCGCCTACCCTCATTCTGCCTATCTGTGCACCCCGCTGGGCAGTGTGGGGCTGGGCTTACACCTGCGAAGTCGCCCGGGTGTGCTCACTTCTGCGGCGGTCCTGGGGCGGGAGAGGGGGTGCGTCGCAACTCAAGTACCAGGAGCCTGTGACCCGCCTGGTAAACCCGGATCGCAGCCGTGTTTGGTCGGGGCCGGTAGCGCACGCTCTGCGCCCTGGACCGCCATTGCAGGGCAGCGCTGCCGGAACTCGGCTCTCGTCTCTGGCCCGAGGCCGAACTCGGGGCTTTATTTTGTGTAGGTTTTTTTTTTTTTTTTTTTTTTTTTTGAGATCGCGGAGTGTGGAAAGGCCCCGCCCTTCCGCGCTGCGCCCTGCTCGCCCCGCCGGCCCCGCGCCGCTTCCCCGACGTGCCGGAGGTCCCCGCCGCCCATGGGACCCTTGGCGCTGCCAGCCTGGCTGCAGCCCAGGTAGGGCGCTCATCCTAGGTCCGAGGGGAGGGGGCGGGAGATGAGCCGGTTAGGCGGGGGGGGGGGGGCGGAGGAGGGGAGGAGGGGAGTCGGGATCCCCACATTACAAGCAGGCACCCGCTGGTGCGGGGCCACCCAACCGACCCTGCGCTTTGTACTCCCCAGAGTTCCTCACAGGGACTCGCTTATTTGATTTTATCCGTAACTCCACGAAGAAGGTTCTGTGCGCCTCCCCACCCCCACCCCCGGAGATGAGGAAGTGGGAAAGCCAGGCACCGGGCTGCCCACTTCTTTGCTTCGGGCGTGCTGTCAGTCCCGCCTGCCCGGCCTCCTTCCCCTGCCCCCTGCCCTGCTTTCTTTCCTTGCCTCCTTCCCCTGCCCCCTGGACTCTGATGGCTTCTCGCGGTGGGCCTGAGATCTTCCTGCTGTCCCCCAGCACTGTTCACACGCGCTCACCAGGGCAGAAACTCTAGGGCCTGGGCGTGCCTGTGTTCACTGCCAAGCCAGGAGATTCCAATGAGATGGAGGGAATAGTTACTCTCTCCAAAGCTTTTAGTAGTTAATGTTATCTGCTGAGTGACCATAAAAACTCTTCTACCTACCCATCTGGTGTGTCTGCTACACAGCTAATTACACAGCTAACTTAACTCCCCCCCCCCCCCCCCCTCGCAAGTCACATCACCCCATTACCCACTGGGAGAAAATCTTTATACTGACAGCACCAACCTGCCATCTATTGGAAGCTCCAGCAAGCACTTTAAACACTTGTTGGGTTTTTTCCCCTGAATTTCTCCAAACACCACATCTGTCAACCTTAGTCATCTCCCCAGTAGCGTACAACCCATGTTTAAAACTCAGCTTGACTTCCCTTTTCAAGGAGGGGGGAGGGGTCTGAGCAGCTCAACTGCTTTCTATGTGCATCTAAGAAAGGAAATGATCTTCTCTTGCAAAATACGAGTATAAGACATACTAACCCCATCACACAATGCCAGGTGTGTCCAGTTACTACATCATATACCGTTTGGGATCCTAGCTGTCATGACCTCACTGTAAGTATCAACCACTTGTCTCTCAACTTTTACATGCAGCAGGCTGACCTACTGGAACACAAATTAAGTAATTAAGTAGGTCGATCCCTTTGTACCCCTGTTTCCCCTCCAAATAGTCGAAGCTATCTTTTCAGTTAGAGCAGGAAGTTTCCCCCCCCATCCCAACACACACACACACTTTCATTATTATCTGAGCTTGAACTCAGGGCCTGGGCACTGTCCCTGGACTTTTATTGTCAAGGCTGCTGCTCTACCACTTGATCCACAGCTGTCCTTCCCTCTTTTTTTTTTTTTTTAAAGTGGTTAATTGGAGATAAGAGCTGCCCACATTTTCTTGCCCTGCCTGACTGTGAGCCACAATTTTCAGATCTCAGCCTCTTGGTTACAAGTGTGAGCCACCGGCACCAGGCTTAGAGTTTAATCAAAGATGAAGGTAGATATTAAAGAAGGAACTATATTGGGTTTTATGCAAACAGCATATCCACTTTAGCAGATAGTGTGCATTTGCCAGTTGCTTCAAAATTGAATGTGTTTGGGGGAAAACCAAATAAAAGACTTCGATATAGAATCTTTTTCTTTTGCTTGCTCGTGCTGACCAGTACAATAAAGGACATATGAACAATATTGAAAGGATAATTATGAAAGAAGTATTTAATAGCATTTTCTTGTATTTCCAGGTATAGGAAGAGTGCCTACCTCTTCATCTATTACTTAATCCAGTTCTGTGGTCACTCATGGATTTTGACAAATATGACAGTCAGATTCTTTTCATTTGGAAAAGGTAAAACTCCAAAATAAGCTTTGATTTTCACTTTTAAATCCTTGATTTTATTTAGGCTTGCTTATATTAATTTTAAATTTCTATAAAGTTTCCTGAACGTTCTCAGTGCTTTTTAGCTGCAATAGTTCTTGTTTATTGTAAAGCCAACACCTTTTTGGGTGGGAAAGAAGGTAGGAAAAGGGAAAAGGACATGACTTTTCCTTGAGAAGACAGTTTGCTCTAAAAATATAAACATGTCTATGAGATAATGCCATTTCCCTATCCCTTTGTGGTTCTGCACAAATCCCTAGCAGACATGCTGCATTTTGAGGATAACTATAATTTCTTGCATTGCATTTTTTGTGCAGAGTAATCAGAAATTAGTCACCCTCTTCCAGGGGTTTTTATTCCCCACATTTAGGGTAACTGGAGCCTACTAGTAAGTGAGTGACAAACTCTGCCAGCCTCTGTTTTCTGTTTGATGCCCTTATGGAGCAATGTGTACATGATAGACTTTGTAGATGATTAATCACCTACGTAAAGTTGGCATGGGTGACTTCAATTCTAAGCTTCCTCTAGTTTCCTAAAAAGTAAAAATGCTGTTTCAGAGTATGAAACACTAAATGACTGTCAAAACAACATTCTCTTCTCTTTCTACCCCCACATGAGTAAGTGTCATCACAGTTTACAACTGTCGGGTGACTCGACAATTTGAGCAACTGCTGTTTTCAGCTAAAAGCAAACCTAGAAGAAAACCCCACGCTATGCTCATCAGTTCAAACTTCTATGTCATAAGGAACTTAATCTACTTCGGAGGTGTCAGAAATGATTTTGCATTGCCTTTTCTCACTCCCAATCTACAGAGACATTCTTGCATTTGTTAATAATCTCAAAGATATAACCTAAGGCTTGAACTTTATGAGCATTGAGAAATTTCTAGCAGAGGAAAACAGAAGCAACAGGAAAAGCTCTTTGTAGTTTTAGGGGGAAATGAAAGTCACTATTTCTAGGCGTTGGAAATTAGCTGAGGCAAGGTGGGCATGTTACGGATCATTTACAATGTGTTCCAAGTCAAGAAATGTCTGATGTTGCCTTTCCTTTCTAGTTGGGAAAAGTTGCTTTAGTCAGCCATGCATTTATTTCTTAATTGCTATCCTGTTGCTAAATGACAGATGGTACTTATTGAAGCAAAACAATGGATTCCTATGGAATAGGGAGATTGCACATACCTAAGAAGGACTCAGTATATTGACAATTTGGGTGTATGACTTAGTGGGTAGCTTGGTAGAAGTGAGCTTGTGACACGTGTTCTTCATAAGTGCTGTGTAGTTGACCGGGTCCTGCAATATCAGGGCAAGAGCAAGAGCATGGACTATGTCAGGTTTCAGCTCTAAGATGGGCACAATGGAAACACTATCAGTCTTATTGAGTGACTGAGAAGAGAAGCCTGTGTTTAACCATTTATTTTTATAGGAATGATAGCAAGGGGGGAAAACAGCAACATCATCCTAGAGGTATCTAAACATGGTAGGATTTCATTTCAACATGAAGGTAACAAACTCCTTTTAGAGGAATGTTTTCTTTTTCCTTCCATTTTAGTGTTCTTCTAAGGACATTATGTCAGTTGCATGGTTTGTACGACCAATTCCAAAAGCCCTACTCAAAGGCCCAAGTTTAGTGTTTAACACAGATCCGAAGAGGACTATCAGCATATGCATAAGAACTCTTAGTACTGGGTATCATGCTATCAGTAATGCCATTTCCATAACACTACTCTGAAATTGTATTTTTCCCCCTCTTTGTAATGTTCTTGTCAATGGAAAAGTTGAGCACAGAGTGGCTTCTTCATTCTCACCTCTGACCTATTTCCACTTCACATGGTTTACATTCTGCCTGATTAATGTGGGAAATGCATATAATACTATATATTTGGAATAAATACTTAAATAAATTTAGGCTGCCAAAGCTATGTAAATTTTTACTTCCTTTTGGAAGAAAACCAGTTAAAGTATAGTACAGTATGAAATGCTTTCAGAGGTTCTGTTGCATTCTTTTTTTTAAACTGTATTTTTTTTTTGTCTTTTCTTTTTTGGTACTGGGGATCAAACCCAGGACGTTGTACTTGCTAGGCAAGCACTTTGCCACTGAGCTACATCCCAGCCCCTGTTGCATTCTTAATTTAGTAGCTGCCTAGATTTGTGATGTGATCTACTTTTCACTTTCTACATCTATGTTGTTAATTCACTGCACACAGATTCAATGGTTGACACTTTTTATGCTATTGGACTTGTCATGAGAATTTGCCAATCCATTTCTGTCTTGGAGTTGCTGCACATATATATTGGCATTGAATCAAACCATCTTTTCCCAAGGTTTCTGCAGGTAGGTTTTGGTCAAATTATCATTATGCTGTAATATTATAATTATATGTCTTAACTTGGTGCACTTATAGATTTTTTTGATTTGATGGGAGTAAATGCATTCCATGGAAGAATTACTTGATCCTACAACACCGCAGTTAGAATCACCAGCTGCAAATGTCTGAGGTAGTGGTGCTTGTTGATCTATGTTCTGCATTAATCCTATTGTAGGAGGAGATTTAATGTAAACTTGCTACCCAGATGCCCCTCAGTAGACGAATGGATCAGGAAAATGTGGTACATATACACAATGGAATTTTATGCCTCTATCAGAAAGAATGACATTGTCCCATTTGTAAGGAAATGGAAGGACTTGGAAAAAATTACACTAAGTAAAGTGAGCCAGACCCAAAGAAACATGGACTCTATGGTCTCCCTTATTGGGAATAATTAGTACAGGTTTAGGCAAGTCATAGCAGAGCATCACAAGGCCCAATAGCTATGCCCTTATGAACACATAAGATGATGCTAAGTAAAATGAACTCCATGTTATGGAAACGATTGTTATATCACTGTTGTAACTCCTTTCAACGTGCTATGTGTAACTGTAGCTTCTATTATTGATGATCTTCTTGTATCCCCTTCCTGTGGTTGTACCTACACTATCTCTGTATCTTATCTGAGTATATTGGAAACCGTGTATACTGGTATTAGAACTAGGAAATTGAAAGGGAATACCAAAATCGAGAGACACACGGTAAAAAAAGACAAACAACTACAAAAGCAATACTTGCAAAACCGTTTGGTGTAAATGAACTGAACAATTCATGGGGGGGAAAGGGAAAGGGGGAGAGGGGAAGGGGGAATGAGGAAGAGGTAACAAACAGTACAAGAAATGTATCCAATGCTTAACATATGAAACTGTAACCTCTCTGTACATCAGTTTGATAATAAAAATTAAAAAAAAATAAAAAGCAAGTCATATACATATAAAAAAAGATTCCTCTTTCTGTATAGCTCATATCCTGCAGTCTTCCTTATTTCCCTCAGCTATTTCTTTGTATTTCCTTTGCATTTAGTCTGGTATTTATTTGTATCATCTTTGAAATTATTTAGATTTTGGTAAATGTTCTCTTAATTTAACTGATTGTTACAATCAGGCTTTAATTGGGCTTTTTCCCATGTCACTCTCTCAATTTTACTATGAAGATGTTGACTTTTTTTCTCCCATTTTTTCCCCACTTCACTCACTTCGTGTTACTGTGAAAAATTGACTTGTTTCATTAATATTTCTTGCATTTCTGCATCTGAGAAAAGCCTCTGGCGCCAAGCAGTTAGAAATGTTCTCAATATTTCTTTTTTTTAAATTTTTATTGTCAAACTGATGTACAGAGAGGTTACCGTTTCATACGTTAGGCATTGGATACATTTCTTGTATTGTTTGTTACCTCCTCCCTCATTTCCCCTCCCACCTCCCCTTTCCCTTTCCCCCCATGAGTTGTTCAGTTCATTTATACCAAACATTTTTGCAAGTATTGCTTTTGTAGTCCTTTGTCTTTTTTACCCTGTGTCTCTCAATTTTGGTATTCCCTTTCAGTTTCCTAGTTCTAATACTAGTATACATGGTTTCCAATGTACTCAGATAAGATACAGAGATAGTGCAGGTACACCACAGGAAGGGTATATAAGAAGATGTTCTCAATATTTAGACAGGACATTTTAGTGAAAGTTTGCAGTCTCATCATTGAATGGGGGGTGGGGGTGGGGAGGAGATAACTTAATGGCATACTTTTGTTCTCATGTGCTCATGGGACCAGCCCTGATGGGAGTCTCTTGCATTTCCTTGTATGGGTCAGTGTTATACATGGATTGAAGCTGGGGCTGGTGGAAGGTCAGCTGTTCACTTCTGTGCCATTTCCACCTCAGAAGTTCCTTTTTTGTATACTGGAAGTCACTGATGGCCATATAGAATATAGAACTTTTTAGTGTATGGTCCAGGCAGATTGCACAGACCCCATTTTTGGCATCAGGGACAGCACATATACAGTCTTCAGAGTGTTTCCTAACTATGTTTTCGAGTGAGCTAAATAAATAGTATACTGAGTTCTCCATTGGCGGCAGAAAACTGAAAGACTCAAGTGCTCTGCTTTAAAGTCTCAAGTTTTTCTTCTGTCCCTGACAAGCTACTTGTTGCCCTGGGGAAGGGATGAGGATGGAGAATGAATGGGCTGTGATGCCTGGATCCTGTGCTTAAGAGCCTCAGCTCCTTCTGGCAGTTAGCCCGCACAGCCAGCACATAGGTCCTAGTTATGAGCTATTTTTAATTTTCTGTGTTTGATAAAAGTAAAGAATATCTAGTAGGTTGAAAATATCATTAAGTATTGAAATATCAAGTGTTGAAATATCAGGGCAATAAAGTGTAATATAGTAATATTGTAGTAATTACTTAACTAAGGCCCAGGTGGAATTTTCCTTTAAAAAAAAATAAAAGGAGTTATAGGTCTTTCCTAGAAGCAGCATATCATTTAAGACTGCAATTTATTAGTATTTCTGACTTAAATGGATGATTATACTTTGAAACAACCAAAATGTATATCATATCCACATCCTATAATGCTAATCTTGGAGAAGAGAATTAATAAGCCAGGTTAAATAAAAGTTGTATTCTATTAAATGGAATTATTTCACTTGGAGTCTGATAAAAAATCATCCAAAACTTAACTCATTTTCTTCTGGCATATTTTAAGGACTTTTTTGAGGGAGGTGTAAATTGAGAGAATTTTCAAATTGAAAGTAGTGTTAGTCATTGAATAGTTATTGTTAGTTTAATCATTTACATTGCACCCAGGAAGAATAGTTTAAGTTTGGAAAAAAAAACTAATGAGCACTTGGAATATCCCTGGAAAGTATAGACATATTTTATGGCTTGCAACATTATCTAGGTTTGCTTGATAATAGAAACCATTATGTAACACACATCTCATTTCTTGGAGATTCAAGACTACAGAGTATTCACATATGATTTTAATCATTGCTACTTCCATTTAATCATTGCTACATTCCAATGGCTTATGGAAATGCCCCTGAAGTCAAAGAACTCAATCTTGATTTGAAAAAAATGAATGTGAAATATACACTGACAATTTTTATTCAAAGACTACTACAGTTAGTGGAACACAGATAATTTTTAAATCCTCAATCTTTCATAAGGATACCAAGTGAGAGATCATGACATTAGGGAGGACAATTTCCATTCTAATCTAGAGCTGATTATTAGTTTTTGATATAGTTGTTTTGCTTCCTCATTAATCTCCTTTACTTCAGATTTTTTAATCTTCCTGTATTCCTTTTATTCATTTGTTATCATTTCCATGGTTCTTTAAATGGAAATGGAGTTGCAAAAGCTTTCAAAATATATCATGCCTAAAGTTTCATTTTCTGTCCCCTTCCTTTGAATTCTGCAATTAGAATTCCTTCACTTTGAGGTGACCTTGAGGCCTCTACTTCAAAATAATGAAACAAAACTCTCAGGTTGTGTAATCATTTTTTGGTTTTTCAGTTTCCCCATTTTGAAATGAAGAAATATAGCTAGAAAAGCAGCTGAGTTACTTACACCATAACCACAGCTGACTGCAAGCAATATCTTGAAAAATGGATAGTGTCCAGCTGCTTTTAGGAGGCTAAAATCATGTCCACACAATTTAAATGTTATTGTGGTCTTACCCAGAAGAGATAGCTAAGCTACAACTGAATTCTGGGTGTTTTTTTTTTTTTTAAGTCTTCCACAGTAACAAGATAAATGATTCCAATGTTCGGTAGGAATGGATTAGTTAGTTACATGCAATGAGTATCATGTATAGTAAACACTAGTGTTGTATAGTAGGTATATGTGCATTGTGTGAACATATGCTTTGTACTCACAACTTTGACAACCGACCAAAATACCATGAATTTTAAAAATTACATGCACCTGCTTAAATAATAGAGGAAAAAAACAAACGTAGAACAATACTCATTTAACATTAAGTAGGTATTTTTTTTTTACACTTATGGGAATAAGACAAAATTAAAACATAAATAGTTAATTGTAGATTTCTATCCCTAGAGATAACTACATGCTAATTAAATTATGTAAATAAATATAATAATCTCTAGGTATTTTAATGTTTCTAATTGAGGAAGTTAAAAACCCATCTAAAATATATGTATTTAAAGTAACACAAATGAAAACCAAGTAACTTTAATCCTCTTCTCCAAAATGATGTGTTTTTATTACCTTAATAAAAGATGCTAAGTGGGAAAGCAAGTTTATTTTAATGGATTTGTTTTCTTACAAAAAGTTAATTTCTAGAAAATTGAAATATTACCAATTCTGAATTTTTTTTTTTTTTTTTTTTTTGCCAGTCCTGGGGCTTGGACTCAGATCCTGAGCACTGTCCCTGGCTTCTTCTTGCTCAAGGCTAGCACTCTGCCACTTGAGCCACAGCGCCACTTCTGGCCATTTTCTGTATATGTGGTACTGGGGAATCGAACCTAGGGCCTCATGTATACGAGGCAAGCACTCTTGCCACTAGGCTATATCCCCAGCCCCCTGAAATATTAAATTTTGAACAGCTTTGTTCAAACTTTATTTGTTCAGAAGCCCATAGAAGAGATTTTTATTCATATAAGATGTTTTAGTTCAAGGAGAGGGAAAAGTAGTTAAGACTAACCTTGTTCCATATCAGATTGAAACACTGTGTAGGAAACTCTTAGAGTACTCCATTTGGAGTATAGTCTGTGAGAAGTCTTTTGAGAAGTGCTTCAAATGCAAAGACTCCATTTATACCTGAATTAAAATGGCTCAATTCTACCTCTTCCCATTGTATCACCACAAACACTGTTGCACATGCATCAATTTATACATCTATAAAAATTTAAATCTACAAATCAAACTACTAAAGGTTATTACCTGTAAATTATTGTGCCCAAAAAATTACATTTACAAGACCATATTTCATGAGTCATTTTTCTATTTACCAATGTTAGTATCATCTCCTATTCTGATGAGGGGAATCAGATACCTGCCAATTAAAAATCACTGCAAAGATTTCACACAAGGTAAAGCTTTTAAGGGAACAAATATGAAGGGCTTCCTAAAGGAGTATTTTTATACTAGTTTAAAAAAATAGCTCAGCCTCACTCCAATTTACATTATTTTATTTTATTTTGGAGGTCCTTTTGGTTGAACTCATTGGGAAGCAAGTGCTCATTTTCATTCCTAGACTAAATGTCCTGACTTTCCATAAAATCACATTTTTCTCCTAAAATTTGGGTTGAAAACAGGCTTATATCATTAAGAGAAAAAAATGATTAGTGTAGAGTAGTAGTGTTCTCCAAATTTTGGAGGTTGTTGAGAATAAATTGTGCATACAATTCACTCTAGGTAAAATTTTTAGACTTTTCACCCCTATTTTTTACATGTAATCCCTAGAGTTTCTTTTAGTAAAAGTGCAAAACTACATTCACAGTACAATTGAACAGTGGTAAGTATGCCTTTTAAAATTCACTGGTTGTCTTTTATTACCTATATACAAAACTTCCCATAAATATACTAATCACTATATTAAATTACATTTTTATATTTTCTTAATAATATCTTACATTGATTTAGGGCTTTCTACATGGCAAACACATTTCTAAGTCCTTTATAAGTTTTATTTTTTATTCAGAACAACCTTTAACTATTTATAACTATTTTGTAATAAAAGATATTATCTCTTATATAATTACTTAACCAAGAAGCCAATCTACTCAAGGTCATATAGGTTGTATATGTTATAATAAGAATGTAGAGTATTATGCTGTATTGGTTTGCTGTCTATTTCACTCAAGTGGAATAAAAATACCAGAACTGGGGCTGGTAATATGGCCTAATGGTAGAGTGCTTGCCTCACATACATGAAGCCCTGGGTTCAATTCCTTAGCACCACATAAACAGAAAAAGCTGGAAGTGGCATTGTGGCTCAAGTGGTAGAGTGCTAGCCTTGAGTATAAAGAAGCCAGAAACAGTTCTCGGGCCTTGAGTTCAAGTCCCATAACTGGCAAAAAAAAAAAAAAAATACCAGAAGGGCAGGAGCATGCTTTTGTTCACAGTTATACTCTATGAGACTAGATCAGTATATGCCATAAACATATTCTCAGTGTTTGATAAACAAGTAAATATATTTATATAAATGCCTTTTGTGTAGCAAAGTAAACTACTTGGTGGCCTTGAATACAAAGATGTTTCTGAGGTCCTCAAAAATATTGAGAGGATAGAGACAATTTGGTTATCATTTTAATAAACAATAGTCTTTGAGACTAAAACTTACTTTAAGGTTTTTAGAAATTTTTTCTACAGTTAGAGTAGCACTTTGCCTCCTCAATGCCATATAAGTGAAGTACTACTTGCTGCAGTTTATAAAGTAAGAACTTACTTTCAGTCATTGCTTAACCTTGAGTTTAGGATTCCTACATGAAATATAAAGTAGTTTTACTTTATAGTGACTATACATATCATCACCATATTATTTGATCTAAATTAGAGGATGTTAACATACCTTTTATTCTCGTTTGACGTTACACTAAATAGCTTAGCTTATACAAATGTAATGCTCTAAATTGTGTGAAAATAAAATTTACAAATCCTTTCATCAAATTTTATTTTGTGTTAATTTAGAAAATTAAGGAAGCTCTTGCTTAAAGTCTTAACTTTTAAAGAGGTCTGTTAAAGAACAGACTGTCACTTTGATGTTAGGTTTGGCTTAGTTCACAAAGTAACAAAGGTGAAAAGTTTTTTGATTCCACTCCTGGAGTCAGGTCACTTTCACTTATTAAAATGTGCTTTTGTGAAAGGCACTTAAATAGTAACAGTACCTTGTCCTTAGGGTAATTATGGAGAAATAATGTGGTATATGTTGGGCAGCAGCAGAAAGCAAGCAATATTGACTTTTATCTGTCTTGACCTAAGTTTCCTTGTGGAATTGCAATTGAAAGGTCAAATCACAGTTAAATAACCTTTATATAGCTAACCAATGAGGCTGACATTTGACAGGTAGGAGTCTTCATACATCTGTGTGAAAACATGTGTTGTAGTGTTTGGGGGGCAGGGCAATTGATGATTTCTGTGCAATTAGAATTCCATCATTAACATGCCACAGGCCCTCAGCTGATGACTTTCATTAGAGAGAATTTCATCATGCTCTATTAGATTTTTTTTCCCATTGTCCTCATCATTTTAAAAGGTAGACTTTAAATGTTTTCCATTTTCCAGAAAACAAGTGAATTAGGATACATGTCTACCAATAGTTTGGGCAACCATTGAATTCTCTGTTTTCCAAATTTCTTATTTGTCTGGAGAGGACCCTACAAATCATTTTATTAAGAACTGTCTCAGTCAGACACCAGTGGCTCATGCTTGTAAGCCTACTCACTCAGGAGGCTGAGATCTGAGGATGGTAGTTCAAAGCCAGCCTGGGCAGGGAAGTCCATGAGAATCTAGTCCCTAATTCAACACCAAAAAGCCTGAAATGGAGCTGTGGTTTGTATGGTAGAACTCCTTATGTAAATATCATTGAATTCAGCCAAGGACTGACCACAGAAAAACAGTTCTGTAGCTAGCTTCTGTAGATTGACTAAGGTTTGAATCATGTCTTAATTCCCCTTAGCCATGCAAGGGCCCTTTTGACTCACCTCTGTAGTCACGAGCACGCCTGATATAGCTTTCACACGTGGATTTCTAATCATGTGGTCCAGTGTTGGCAAATCTTGGATTTTTCAACACACAATGCCTATGATTTTGTCATAGATTATCCCAGCATTTTCTGTTTAATCAGCTTTAAAAATGAAGACACTTGTTGAAAACTACATAGCAATTCCTTTATATATATATATTACCACTAGTGTGTACCTTCAATTTCAAGTATATTTTTACCATTGAGAACAAAGGAAAATATCCTATTAAATGTACAAAAATGTAGACTATGTTTGTTATATTAACATAAGGAAACATTTTATGTTTAGGTAGGGAAAGAAGACTGTACTTTATGATGCTAATATTTGAAGCTAAGCCAAAAATGTGTGAATTCCCAGTGATTTATAAATGCTACTGACTTGGAACATATTCTATATATTCCAAGAATGTGTAAAATCTTTTCATTTTCCATTAGCTTATGAGGATGAAGATCATATTACTCCTTTGGAGGGGGGAAGCCATAATGACCTATTGGATAAAATTGCAATTTCCTGGCCTGCCATTCAAAATCCTTTACATTCTAGCCCAAATCCATTTTCAGCTTCAGTCTCCAATCTTCTCTGCATCCTCCACTCTAACTCTCAGTGGCTCTTATTCCTCCTCAAGGGATTTGAATTTTCACAGACATCTGCCTTTGTTCAGGCTCAGGCAAAGGGATGTTCCTTCTGATAACTAGTCTACTCGACAAACTCCCATTCATTTTTCAAGAGTCAAATGAAATGTTGCCTATCTTCATAAATCTCTCTGCATTCTTTCATCAGGCATCACACATTTCTTCCTTTACCTATGTTCCTACTCCTAGTATATACTGTACTGTTTATTAATATTAATTATTCCTCCACATTTAACCCATCATCTTTTTTGGCGCAACAGCCATGATTTTATTATAGAAAATAATGCATAGTGAATGCTCAAATACAAGCTTGCCAACATGAATAGAAATGTGTGTGCATGGTTAAAAAAAAAGGAAATATTCTGATTTAGATAAAATATGCTATCATTTTATTTATTATATAATTTGGAAAGTACAAAAACCAAAAGAAAAAGGAAATTAAATTCACTCATAGCTAAGCTCCTTGAAGGATAGTCATTGTTAACAATTTAGTATATATATTTTGAGCTAAAGACTAGGTTAAAAGGTGGTGTGATTGTTTTTGTTTTAATTAGAAAATTACCTACATGGCCTAACAGATTATCTTACCTTTGCTATTTCTTTGTTAGCTCACAGAGAGAATAATTGTCCTTTTTGGGGTGATCACCAGTCAAGAGGAAATCCAAGAGAAATATGTAGTGTGTGTTTTATTCATCTTTTGGAATCTATTGGATATGGTTAGGTAAGAAAACAAAAATAATCTCTTAAAACAAGACCAAATTGCTTTTTGCTATGAAACCAGTAATAGATGCTTACATTTGGTTTTCCTGAATGAAACTGAAAAACGTAACCTTTTTTCAAATTATTTTATCTTGATATGGAAATGTATTTTTAGTGCTTTCCTTAATAGCCATATCAAAGATAATGAAAACCTACCATGGTTTTACAAAAGCAAATCAGTGTCTTCAGGTTTCCAGCACAAGGCTTGGCATAACACCAGCTTGGAATAACCCTCACAGCTGCTTGCTAATGAAAGGCATTCCTTACTATTGCTCGAGTGCACGTTATTTTAATAAGCAAAGCAGGCCTTTTATTGTATCATTGTCAGGATTTACAAAGTTGGTTTTGTGAATTCAAGAATATTTTAAACATAAGACCTATGTCTAAAGGCGGGGGGGGGGGTGTGTACTTCACATCCATTTTCGTATACAGTCTCAGTGGGTTCAATAATTAAAAAATATTTTTGCAGACCCCATGGGTACTCTTGTTATAGCTAGTTCTTTGCAGTGACATTCTCCTGGTCTCTCTACAGCAGTGGTGTGAGACAGGCCCCCTACTCACACCTTGCATTGCACAAGTGTCCCTGCTGCTACTTCGGCTTTCATAAATAAGCACTACCCCCCCCCCCCCCACAACCTGGAAAAACCTGTATGCGAATAGGTCACAAAAAAGTCCTCCAGTTTTAAAACCAAGGTTGTGTAAATTCTGTATTTATTGTATTCTTAATAACTTGGGTAGGTTAAATATGTTCAAATAATGAGTTAAGCCCTAGAGAGAATTATAATGAAATTTTTGGTAAATTAGAATGACTATAATTCTTTTTACATACAACTTAGTAGTTATTTCTCATTTTAAAAACAATTTTGTGGACAAAGAGCAAACTCCATGGATTCTTATACCCTATGACTTCCTATTTACAAGACACTGGAGCCTCATTGGGGACCACAACTTTCCAATATACTGGAATATGGGTCTGCCTGATGATTCTGGTATTGATTCAGTCTCAGATAAGCTCACAAGACTCAGTAGAGAACAAAATGATATTTGCCTTGAAAGTGGTAAGCAAAGTGTCATGGGACTATGTCTGGCTATTAAGGGTGAAATATATCTTCACTACTTATTTGCTAAATGATCTTAGACAAATCACAGCCTGTTTTAAATACAACAGTTTTTGTTGGGATATAATTTACATTTTAAAATATAAAATTCATAGGGTTTTAAATATTTGAAGATCAACCATCACCACTACCTAATCTAAGAACAATTTTTTTCACTGTAAAGGAAATTCCATACCCATTAGCCAACTCCTGGCTGCCAATCATTTGGTGTCTGTATGAATTTTACCATTTTGGAATATTTCAAATAAATGGAATCAACTGATACGTGATCTTTTGTGACTAGTTCTTTTACGCAGCATAATATTTTCAAGGTTTGTTCAGTGTTGTAGCATGTATCAGTATCTCATTTGTGACTAAATAATATTCTATTATATTGCTGCAACATTTTGTTTCTCAGCTGATGGATAGTTATTTACACATCTGGTGATAGGAATAGGGTTATTAACATCCACACAGAAGCTTTTTGTGTGTACATCTGTTTTCATTTCTCCTATACCTAAGATTAAAACTCTTGGGCTCCTGGTTTTCAAATTATTTTTCCTCTGTAAAGTGGGAGGTATGATCATTTTCCCAACCTCCTCGAGAATTACTGAAAAAAATTAGAAAATAGAATTTCCTTGACCCATTAGAAGCATCTGTGAAAAAATGACAATATGAGAGTAATGATGTCCACTCTTTCTGTTTCTGTCCAGCATTGTACTGGAAGTACCCATAGACATCCATATTGTGACAAAAGAAGTAAAACTCTCTACTAGCAAGCAAAAGGATCTTATACTTAAAAAGTAATCCACAATCTCCAGGGTAAATAAATAGGTGGCTTTCCTTCCCCAGTATTCCCGTTTTTATTTGTATTTTCTAATAAAATGTTATAAAATTAAAAAAAATCCACAATCTTAATGAAGTTGTAGAATACAAGATCAATTTAAAAATGAGTCATATTTCTGTACATTTTCAAAGAAATATCAAAAATGATATAACACATCAAAGAACAACAATACAGCACCCCAAAGAACAATATATTTAGAAATATTTTTTAACCAAAGATATGTATAACTTGTATAATGAACATTACAAACATTATAAAATAGTTAAAGATTCTAATACATATAAAGATATCCCACACTAACTGAAGACATTGTTAAGTACTCCAAAAGTGATCTGCAGATTTAGTGAAATGCCTATTACAATCCCAGCTGGGTTCCTAGAAGAAACTAAAAACTCACAGAAACTCAAGGTACTCAGAATAGTCAGAACAATTTTGGAAAGGATTGTTAGAGGATTCATACTTCCCAATTTCAAAACTTTCTACAAAGCAATAAGAATCATGAGTGTGGATCATGCATGGATCATAATTTAATTAATAGTTCATAGATAAACATTTATTTGGACATTAACTTTTGAGAAAATACAGGGGCAAGTCTTTATGGCTTTGGATTGGGCAATATATTAGCTATGACACCAAAACCACAAGCTTATAAAAGAAAATATAGCTAAATTAGACTTTATCTAAGGTGTCTTTTTAACATATGTGAAAAAGCACTTATTCTCTTTTTTGTCTTCCTAATAAAAAGAGAAAATGAGATCATTTTTCACTTGAGTTAGTAAAGATGAAAAAGTTAGATAACATACCATGTCTACAATATACACTGTTAGTATATATTATATGCATTATATACACATACAATAACATTTTTGGAAGGATATATAAAAAACTGGCACTAACCTCTGTCTCTGAGGAGTATAATTAGGATACTATGTTTACTTTGCTTCATGCATCTTTTCAAAGTTTGAGGAGGAGTTGAATTGTTTTACCATGTAAACATATTATCCGTATACAGAATTCTCAAAGTATGGTTTGTAGCCAGTCTATCAGTCTCACCTGGAGCTTCTTGGTAATATAAATTGTCAGCTCAGCATCAAATTGAATCAAGGTTCCACGGATGAGAGTGCCCACAGTTAAAGCAATTTGTGCTGTAACAAGTTATCTATATGATTCTGATGTGTGCCCAGGCCTAAGGACTCTGTCCTACTCAAAAAAACATGTACTTTGTCCATAACTTCATACTGATGGACTCAAAGCTACCTACTAACCCTATCACAGCTCCCAAAGTCAGTTCTTCTAATTAATCACACAAATTGGTATAACTATAGGTAAAAAAGGGATGTCAAGAAAGAATTTAGAAGTGCTGTTTTAATAAATTCATTCCTAAAATAATTCCTAAAATAAAATTTCCTTAAATGAAAATATTCCTAAAATAAAATATTTGTCTTTCAAAAAGAAACTTACCTGTTGCATAAAATGTGGTTGGTTTCTTAATGAAATGCAAGTCACTAAGGGAACTTGTAAGGATAATCTTTTGGGAGCAGGTCAGAGTTACATTTTTTTTTCTCTGTTCAGTTGTATAATTATCTGTGATTCACCACATGGGATAACCCAGAGGGTGACATGGTTTGCTCCATGCAACATTTTTACCTCGTTTCTTGCTTAAATTATATGAAATAAGGCATTTAATCACTTATTTCCATATTTGCTTATTATAGTAATATGCTTTTGTCTTTCCCTATTTCCATGACATCAAAAGCAAATTATATTTATGAACTTCCTATCTCCTTCCAGGTACACTTATAGCATGTTATCAGTCATAGGAACATCTTATGCTGTCTTGACGTGGCTCAGTCAAACACTGTGGATGCCAATTTACCCTCTGTGCGTTCTTGCTGAAGGTAAGAAGAGTGATGCGTCATATTCCTGACTGACAAAAGCCATTTAGTCATAACAAACCACTGATTTTTTTTTGATGATTAAACTGCCACGTTTAGCTAGTGCTCATTTCACTTAGTATATCTTTCCTGGCCCATTATCTCTTGCAGATAATGAAAGCATTAAAAGCAAAGTTGAAAAGGAAAGCACCTCTGCACAATAGACAAAATATTGGATAAAAAATGAGGACATAAGAATTCTGATGCTTTAACTTTATTAACTGACTTTATGAGTTTTGGATAACTCAGTATCTGAGTCCGTTTACCCATCACAGAGGGACTTATCATTTAGGGATCCTATGTTTTTATTAAAATGCATGGAAATTTGGTTTTGTCTGGCTAGGATCTCCATCCCACTTACCATCTCCTATGCATCCTACCTGTACCAAATGACAAATTAGCTCTACTCTGAAGTGATTTGTCATTTTCAGAGGGAGGTTTCCTGACTTCTCAAAACAATGAATTCCATTTGGTACATAGATTCCTGTTTATAAGGCCTATCTCAATTGTAAGTGAACACATGTATGATTCTTTGGGTATGTCCATTTCCATGACTAGATATTAAGCTTCATGAAGGTATAAGATTATGTTTCTTTGCTTCTTTCCTTTCTCCTACACATCAGTAATACACTCAATAAAACCCAGATGACTTACTGACTGTGATATAAAGTAGGTTAACTACCTCTTAAGTAGAAATCTAGGGCTGGATAGGAAGTAATTGAGATCATTCCTTTCAAGGAACTTCACGATTCATGGAGAATACGTGCTCCCTTCTATAGTGGCTTTGGCAGAATATAGGTAATTTGATAAAAGTCATGATTAAAGATTTTAAATGCAAGGCATAGAATAATTTTAAAAAGCATGTAAAAAAGCTAATATAACTGAGGGATACATAAGAAAACATATAAATGATGTTGGCATTGCCAATAATCATAAAGTACATAAAGATGCATATAAAGTAAAACAAGATGTGTTCTATCTACTGATGACCAGAGAAAAGAAGCTTAAGTTACAGTAAATAATGTTAGATAGAATTTTTAACTTATTTTGTTTTCAAAATAAAGAATTATTCAATTTTGAGGTAAGATAACCTAGGGCATAACCTTCTGAAAACAAAAAGAACTTGTTCATTCTTTAAAAATGAAATCCCTCACTCATTAAAACATTTATTAATTTTATACTATCATATGGAAATATGGCAACATGTAAAAGAAAGAGATGTTGGCGAACGATATAAATTCTGACAGAATGAATACATTTTTGAGTTCTATTATACTACATGTAATATATTTACATATGCTGTGTTGAATAGTAAATGATGTGTATTTCAAAATAGTTAACAGAATATGTCAAATGTCTCACAACAAAACATTAAGAGATGTGTTGTGAATGTATCCAATGCCTAGTGTATGAAAATGTAACCTCTCTGTAATTCAGTTTGATAATAAAATAAAAAATAATAAAAAAAAGAGCTGTGTTGTGGGCCAGTGGTTAGTGCCCGTAATTTTCGTTACTTAGGTAGAGATCAGCAGAGTCACAGTTTGAGGTCAGCCTTGGCAAAAAGATCATGAAACCCTCATCTGAACAGAAAAGGCTGGCATAGTGGTTCACTTTGTATCCCAGCTATGCTACGAAGAATAAAATAGAAGTACTTTGGCCCTGGTGGCCCAGGCAAAAGTGGGGCTCTTAACAATAAACAGGGCAGAAGGGATGAAGGTGTGGCTCCCGTAGTAGAAAACTTGCCTTATAAGTGTAAGCCCTGAGTGCAGACCCCAGTATCACCTCCTTCCCCCCAAAAAAGTTTTGTGAATAAATGTTAGATTTAATTATTTCACATATTATGCAAATATTAAAACTTCACATTGTGTCCCATAAGTGTATACATTAAATTGTATTTATAATATGAAATAAATTTAATAAAGATTATATAACGAAATAAGTAAAACTAGTACTGATTCCTTCCTAAAAACAATGTTGAAAAAGCATAAAGGAGACCTTTCTTTTCTTATTATTTCATTGGTCTAAACTTTTTTCTGTCTAGTAAAGTATGGATTTGTATGGTTTTTCATATTTATATTTCACTTATGTTCATAAGTTCATTCTTGTGATTACAAAGTAAAGTATTTACAGAGAATTTCTAGCACACATGACAAATTGTCAATAATAATCCTGGGTGATAGAATATGAATAGTTGTAATTTTATCTTTATATATCTATTACTTGAAGTATCCCAGAGCATAAAAATATGGAGTTATGAAAACCCACTTAACATTTTTTTTGTATGTGTGTGTCAGTCTTGGGGCTTGAACTCAAGGTCTGGGTGCTGTTCCTAAGATTTTTTTTGGCTAAGGATAACACTCTACCATTTGAACCACAGCTCCATTTCTGGCTTTTTGGTGATTCATTGGAGATGGGAGTCTCACCGACTTTCTTGCCTGGGCTGGCTTCAAGTGCAATGCTCAGATCTCCGCCTCCTGAGTAACTAGAATTCTAGAACCCCAATTTTAATGAAGTTTAATAACATTTTATTTTAATAGCTATGTTTTTCATTGGACAAATGTATGACTAAACCAAAGTTCATATAAGTCACCCAAATCAACAAATTAAACTATAAAATGTTAGAGACTTAGGTGCAGCCCTTGTTAATCTTAGATGTCCGGTTTTACTCCAACTGTAAATCCTGCTCAGTGGCACTCATATGCCAGGCAGGTCTGGTTCTAAGCTTTTAGAACTGATTTTTCTTCCATCTCTCCCTTCTTGGTTTGTAATAATTTTAGACTCACAATAAATTGTAAAACAGTAATCATTACTATGTGCTCTTTGCCCAAATTATCCTAAAAATAATATCATATGGCCATATTACGTAATCACTTTATTTGATGAAATGCTACCAAAAATATCTACTCATAGAATGTGGTTCTCTGGAACCTGCATCTTTCTGTCTGACACGAAATCCCTCAGCATTTCTCAGAGTTGGGGAGCATTTTTGTTATGTACTTCTGGGGCTAGGGAAAAGAAAGAGTTTTCAAGGGTAGTTAGGTTGAGAAAATGTTGATTAATACTGGTGTTTCTTTGTTGCAGAACTCAGAATGTATATTGTGATGAACATGTGTTATGCAACTTTAAGAGAAAAACATATGCAGCATTTTCCATATTCCTTTGCTTGCCACCACTGTTTGTGGCAAAGATTGTGTGATTGTGTGTGGCAAAGGGGACAGATGTATTTTGAGTTATCATTTTAAGAAGCAATGTAGAGTCTTTCCATGTAAGCATGATAATGTATACCAAGGACACAAATTCAGTCAGTCACACTGCTAGAACAGCCTCACCAACTTGGTCATTAAGCAGATTTCTATGTCAAAAAGCAGTTTTCACTAAAGGAGTCAGCAGTCATCACAAACCTGTCTTGTCAAACTTGGAATATTCTTCACTATGGAGACAGGTCTATACACCCGTGTGACAAGTTAAGGTGGGAAACCCTTATGATACTTCCTTTCTTTAAACAGCATTTGCCATCTATCAGTCACTGCCATATTTTGAATCATTCAGCACTTACTCTGCCAAGCTGCCCTTTGACTTATCCATCTACCTCCCATATGTGCTGAAGCTGTATCTCATGATGCTCTTCATAGGTGAGTGGATGGCTTGTGTTTGCATTGTTCCTATTCTTTGGGTCCCTACTGCCTTTTACTTTGATAAGATAGGTTGGTAAACACTGGAAAAGACAAAAAGAAAGCCTGATATGGTGACCTAGACCGTGCTATTAAAGCGTCTGGAAGTTATAATGCTTTTTGATGAGTATTACAATATCAAATACATCTCTATTTCACAGTAAAAATGAGAAGTTTTACTAGCAGAAAAATAACCGCAGTATGTACGAAATACAGAAATCTAGACCCTAGACACTGATATCTACAAACAAAACCAAATGTCAAATTGAACAGGAATGGCTGTTTCGGTGTTTTGCAATTTTGTTTCTGGTTTGGCCTTTTAATGCTAGTACTTCCTAGCAGGCAAAGAGGAGTAGGGCTACAGAATCAGTTAAAAACTTTATGAGGCTGAATGCTGGTGATTGATGCCTATATTGCTAGCTATTCAGAAGGCCGAGAGCTGAAGAAATGCAGTTGGAAGCCAGCTGTGGGAGAAAAGTCTGTGAGACTCTTATCTCTAAAACAACCAGGAAGAAGCCTGGCTGGAATGGCTCAAGTGATAGAGCACCAGCTGAGAGCAAGCAGAACGCACATGACATGAGGACCTCAGTTCAAATCCCAGTATCCCCTCCCCTACCCCAAAATAAAAAGTGGAATGAAAATTTATAGTTTGGTGGGATTTCAAGATAGCTTATTAGGAGCACCCGGCACTTACCTACCACTCTACAAAAAAAAACCCAAGCAAGTGTACAGCTGCATTTTCAAGTGAGTGAGTTTATAAGAACACTGCAAATCAGCAAGAAAGAAACTGGAACCTTGGAAGGCTCAGACCCAGAACAATAGAAAATAAAAACAAAAGATCTGGGCATTTGGCACACAGGCTTCATAGCTAGAGTTGAGGAAGAGTCTCTCCATTTATAGGGTAAAAGTCAATTAGAGCACAGCAACTTCTGTCAGTGTGCATGCAGGTAATCCTCACCACTGAGGATTCAGTCTTTACAGGCTTGCAGCCCAGTTAGATAGTAATCTGAAGTCTGCCTTGCTTTGGAAAGGATGTTATATTATTTCTCAGCGAACCCCTTGGGGTGCTAAAGCCAGGAGCCACATAGAGAAGGCCTGTTTTCTGAACTGAGACTGAACTAATGATCAGAAACTTCTTCATATTCTTATCCCTGGGACCTTACAGACATTCCAGTGCACTGGCCTACCAGATGGCTGCCTCACAAACCCAATAGAGTTGAGGGTGGGGGAAGGCAATAGGGTAACTCTGAGTCAAACCTGTTAGGTTTTGTTTTCTGAGATGAGGGGGATGGTTCATTCCATTAAGTGCCAGGAGTAAGAGCAATGAAGTCTACTGTTTCCACCATCTCTCCCCACAGGGCTATGCATGGCTACCTGCCACTAACAGGGTAAGGAAAGAATTATGTGGTTCCACTACTGCTCTGTCCAGATAGGTGTGTAGGGGCAGTGTTCAGCAATTCTGGGGCTTCAGTTGCTAATCTTGCCTCTAAGATATCCCAGAAAAAAAAAAAAAACGAAAAAAAAACCAACTGTCAGATGTGGCTGGGAATGTGGCTTAATAGTAGAGTGCTTGCCTAGCATGCATGATGCCCTGGGTTCAATTCCTCAGTACCACATAAACAGAAAAAGATGGAAGTGGTGCTGAGGTAGAGCACTAATTAGCCTTGAGCACAAAGAGGCCCAATGACAGTGCCTAGGCCCTGAGTTCAAGCCCTAAGACTGGCCAAAAATAACCCCCTAAAACAAAGCCCTGCCAGATACTAGGCACATGCTGTTCTTACTTGCTTCAACAAACCTATCTGCTGAGAGTCAAGGAAGAGAAAAACCTTGGCCATTACCTTGGTGTGTGAACAGTCAAGGAAGACCACAGAAGACATTGCCTGTATCTACCATTACCCACCTCTACTTGTTCCCTCATGGGCACTACAAATGAAAGAACAACATTGGCTGCTACCTACTCCATCCTCAAGTGCACATGGCTAATAGGGTGCAGTATAAGTAAGCTGCCACTAGACTCCAGTAGCATCAGTAGACATAACAATCCTTGCTCCCACTGCAGTTGCTACTGCTGTCTGCTCCACATTTTATCTAACTATACACTACTGTCAGGATCAGATAGGAGTGCCATAATGGGGATGCTGTTGTTCCTGGTACCACATCTTCCCATGAAGCACCTGGGCCCATAACACTGTCTGGATGGAGGAAAAGTAATTCAGGCTCCTCATTAACTACTGCTGCAGCCAGTGCTGGAGACCCTTCAAGTGACACAGCCAAAATCAACCTTGCTTGAAGAAATCCTCATCACTTGACAGGGCCACCACATCCATTGTAGGAATAGTCATGCAATGTGTCACATCCCATACCTGCCTAAACTGCTGAAGTGTCCCTTCCTCTTACATAGCCTATTGAGACAGTGGTTCTCCTAAATTCTGACAAGGTATATATTGTGCTCATAATCATGAATCAGAGCTAACTAAGCTAAAGAGAACATATGGTATGGTATCCAGGTGGAAATAAAGTTAACACTGCATAGCAAACTGAGGCAGGAGAAATTTGCTCACTAAGAATATCATTCCATAAATGGAGAAGAGATATTCTGATCTATGAAGTAGAAAATAATATAATAACAAGCAATGTAGGAACACATAAAATATAAAAAAGAAAGTAGTATGACATGCTTAAAGGAGCATAACTCTCTAGCAGCAGTTTCCAATGAAATGAACCTGGGTGAAATACTTGATAGAACATTCAGAAGAATGATTTTTAAAATCTCCTCTGAAATCTGTGGGAACATAGGTAACTGAAATTGGTTGGACAATGCCCCCCCAAAAAATCTGAAAATAGGAAAGATTTTTTAAAAAGAACCAAACAGAAATCTTGGCTATAGAGCTCAATAATTTAAATAAAAATTATGTTGAAATCCTCAACAACAAAGTAGGAGAAATATCTAAGGCTAAAGACAGGTCTTTTGAAACTTCCTATTCAGACAGAGTAAGACAAGACAGAAAAATCAATACTGATTAAATGTATGGCACAGACTATAATTTGATGATTGAGACTTTTTAGCATAATGAAAAAGTCTTTCTCTCTCTCTCTCTGTATGTGTGTGTATATGAAGTATGTGGGCATTCTTGATACTTCAAGTTCTAGTTTGAAAAATAAATACATAAACTAACTTTACACAAAATATTTATGCAGATTTTCAGAATTTCATATTAATAACCTTTTTTATGTCTGTTAAATAGCCAAACGATTTGCTACAGTGTTAATCTGCATGCTCCTTGCGCCTAATGTCATCCTGTCGCAGGCAGTGCATGAAGTCCAACACTGGGAAGTGAGCTGTGTAGCCAAAGCCAGAAAGAAAGGAATGAGTGGAGATCTAGGAGCCTAGAAGTAATCAGATGACTGATTTTAGGATGCAAAATGCCAACTGAAAGGTGGTATATGTTTGTACAAATTGATTCTGTGTGTTCCTCTGGACAGAGCAGAGAAAATGAGGATACCATCGATACTAAAATTCAACTTCTAACTTCTCTAATAAAAAAATTAAAACACACACAAAAAAGAACACATGCAAAATCGTTGGGAATTGTTAAACATTTTCATCACTGAACTATCAGAAGGCAGGGGAGTTAAAACACACACACACACACACACACACACACACACACACACACACACCCTAGAAGCACAGAAAACTTCCCTGATTTTTTTTTTTTGTCAGTTGTGAGTCTTGAACTTGGAGCCTTGGCACTGTCCCTGAGCCTCTTTTGCTCAAAGTTAGCGCTCTACCACTTGAGCTACAGCGCCACTTCTGTTCCTTGATTTTAGGCATAACATGGACATTTACATACATGAGATTTGTAGAACCCCCCCCCAAAGACATATCCATAAAACATCTTCCATCTTCATGACAACATATTAAAGTGAAACTGTTAATAGTACAGGACAAAGAAATAATTTTAAAATCTGTAAGTGAAAACTCCCAAGTCACATTTAAGGGCAAGTCCACCAGACTAAGCACAGATTTCTCAGAAGAAACCAGTGTCCAGTCAGATCATTCTTATTCAATGTATTATCAGTAGTTGCACACAGAAAAATTAGACAAAAGAAATAAAAAGGGTGGACCATAAGCTCCTTTGTTCCATCCTTGCCTATCCACATTACCCTTCGTGGTCCCTAGGATTTATGATACCAGTTGAAGGTAAAATTCAGGTAACTTTTTGTTTTAAGTTTCCATGTGTAAGAGTGAACATACAGTATGCTGTATGCACACATGGAAATAGCACACTGAATCCCACAATATGTGTAATCAATATGTATTAACAAAAATTTAAAAAATAACAGAAATCCATCCACAGAAAACCTAAGATTAAAGAGCAGAGCTGTATTGGCAAAAATAAAAACTTAAGGCCACACACATTGATTCATACTTCTAATTCCCGCTGCTTGGTAGATGGATATAGGAGCACTGTGGTTCAAGGCTAGCCCAAGAAAAAAAGTGAACAAGACCTTATCTCAAACAACAAGCTAAGAATGGTGGTTCAGCCTGTAATTCCAGGTGTGTAGGAGGCAGAGGTAGAAGGATCATGGCCTGAAAAGAATAACACTCTATCTGAAAAATAAAGTAGAATGGATTGGGAACCATGGCTCAAATGGAAGAGCACTTGCCTAGCAAAAACAAGGCCTTAAGTTGCAACTCAAGTTCTATAAAAATGTTTAATTAAATTATCCTGTGGAGGATAATTTAAAAATACACTTCAAAAATGTAATAGATGATTTTCCAAGAAATTGGGGAAAAGACCTCCACTAATTAATTAATTTTACCCTGCTCTCACCTTCACAAATCCTCAAGATAGTAATTACCTCTAAAGTGCATCAGATTTCAAACATAAGAACAACACACACAGAATAAAAAACAAGTGTGAGACTTTAGAGATGGTGAAGAGACTTACCTCAAAGAAAGTAAATAATTCCTACATTAAGGGTAGGATGAAGAGTTGGATTTACTTACCTTCCTGGAAACAATCTGATCAATTCTTTGGGTCTCTTTTGTCAATGTCCCACCTTTGGAATTCAAGCAGCACTCGACTACTTTATACTACTACGTTGTTTATTCCCCTCCCCCACAGACATGCTTAAATCAACGTTACTTACTTTTGCCACTTCCTTTTCCACTTTAGGTATGTATTTTACCTACAATCATCTTTACTCAGAAAGAAGAGATAACCTCAGAGTCTTTCCCATTAAAAAGAAGATATGATACACAGCATAGTGAGTGATGTGACAACAGAAATAAGATTTGTGGATTCAGCTGCAACAAATACACCATGGGAAGTATTGTGTGGCAAAATATCTAGTATTTGATAAAAACCGATGACATGAGATAATTGTACATATCATCCAATCCCCTTAACCATTACCACAGCAATTATGTTTCTCGTCATATTTTCAAAACATTCTGTATAATGTTCTTCATCAAAGCTACGGATTTTATATGAGTTAAATTTACACTGTGAGAAGTTTGGTTATTTTTCCTGTAAGTCTAATGAGAAATAAAATCTACCAGAATAAATTTAATTAAATTGAGAAACAAAACTTTAAAAGCCAAATTGTATGAATTTTATGAATTTTACTTCTGAGTTTTCAGATACCAACAGATTGATAGATAGGAGGGTAGCATTGTAAAACATACTCTGCAGTTGTGTAGAATGACATATTTTATACATAAATTGCCTTTACCCCTAAACCTAATAAGAACCTTAAGGATTAAATACACTTAGAAAACTAGCTTTCCAAGCCCTCCGTCTAAACTTAGGTTGCTAAATAACAAAACCCCCCAAACTGTGTGGTTTAAATAGAAATTTATTTCATGTAGTTTTGGAGGTTGGGAAATAAAATGTTAAGCCAATTCTATTCCTAGTTAAGGCTCTCCTTTTCATTTGCAGCGTGAAAGATTACCTCTCAAGTTTCTTCTTAGCAATGGCACCAGCTAATCCCACTAACGCTATTGGGGTCTAATTACCTCTCTTTTCAAATAGGTTCCAGTGAAGGAGTAGGTCTTAACACATGAATTTAAGAAGAAGCTAGTAATAAGTGGCTTATACCTATAATCCTAGCTACTCCAGAGGCTGAGATCTGAGGACTGCAGTCCAAAGCCAACCCAGGCAGCAAAGTCTAAGACTCATATTTCCAATTAATCACTATAAAGCCAGAAGTGGAGCTCTGACTCAAGGTATAGAGCACTAGCCTTGAACAAAAAAGCTCAACGTCAGAGCCCAGGCCTTGAGGTCAAGCCCCAAGACCAGTACACAAAATATTGAGATGGAGGAGACACATATAAAGCTTTTAGGACTATCTGGCTCCATATTCTTTTCATGGGTAAAATATATTATTCTAGACACCCCCCCCCAAAGACATAACTTATTCTTTTTTTTATGCTTTTTTTTTTTGCCAGTCCTGGACCTTGGACTCAGGGCCTGAGCACTGTCCCTGGCTTCCTTTTGCTCAAGGCTAGCACTCTGCCACTTGAGCCACAGGGCCACTTCTGGCTGTTTTCTATATATGTGGTGCTGGGGAATCGAACCCAGGGCTTCATGTATATGAGGCAAACTCTCTTGCCACTAGGCCATATTCCCAGCCCCCATAACTTATTCTTGTATCAACTAAAATATTTGATGTTTCATCTGTGTATTGTTTATATCCCATAGATCTGAGAGTCAAGAAACAATCATTAGACAGAATTCCATCCTTGCTATGTGTCTGTTAAATCAAACATGCTGTTTAAGATAAATGTAAGGAAGATATTCACATTTCAAAAGGGAGCAGCAACAGGTCTCCAGAACACCCCAAAACTTCAATGAAAAGTACCTAAGATGTTAAGGCTCAGGAAAAATCCTCTTTGGCTTGATGTTCTCCCTGGCAGCAGAATTCACTGAATCAGAGATCTTGCCCCCAATTCTGTTCAGTGAGGTCAGGCCCCAATAATTGAATGCATCCATCCTTTGGTTCTAGTCAGGATATTTGGCCTATTGAAACCATGGAGCTAAATGCCTCTTTTGCAGGAACTTATATTTGAATCACCATTGGGGTCATTCTTCCTTGTCTTTGAAGAATAGTAAAGATTTACACTCAAATAATTCCTGTAAAATTGAAGAAGTTCAACAGTCTTCTCTGTTTCTCCCATTCTTTTCCATTCAAATTAGCAGTGTTCTTGCTGGAGCAGTAATTAGACCTACAGTTCATACTGAAATCTCCATATTGAATTGTCTGTTCACTACACTTTAGTGTTCTTTTCAGGACATGATTTCATTTTTTCTTTAAGTGTACACAGGCTGAGAATTTTCCAAACATTTCTGTTCTGGTTCTTGCCTTTGGTTAAAATATTCTGTCTTCTATCTCATTCTTTCTTCTCATATTTTACTGTAAGCTGTCAGCATGATTTCACTCCTCCAACACTTTGCTTAGAGATCTCCTCAGCTAAATATCTACTTTTTTTTTATTACCCACGAGTTTTGCCTTCCACACAACACTAGATTATAAAAAACAATTAAGCCACGTTGTGTGCCATTTTCTAATAGAGACATCCTTTTAGTCTTCAAGGACATTTCTCCATTTCCATCTGAGATGTCATTAGGATAACCTTAACTATTCTTATTATTTATACCAACCGTTTATGATTATTTTTTGTAGATTTCATAAGAAGATGGAGGCTTCCTCTCTATCTCCTTTTCTTTCTCAGCCATTAAAAATTAATTGCTAAAAGTCAATACTGGCATTTCCTAACATGTATCTCAAAACTCTAACAACCTCTACCAGCTGCTTCTACATTTTTATTTTGTGGTTATAGAAGTACCTCATATACTGGTGTCAATGGCTCTCTTAGCTTGGAATCTTATAAAACATACTGTAAATGGACTGAGTCGGACAACAGAAATAGGTTTTTCTCAATTTCTAGGGGTTGGGAAAAAACAGATGTGAGGATCCATGTAACTTTTTAGTTCTTGGTGAAGTTCCAAGATAACAATTGAGTCTCCTTTGTGCTTTTCACATAAGATGCCTTCTTGCTGTATCCTCACACAGTAGAGAAACAAATCATCTCTCCTAAGTCTCTTCTTGTAAGTTCACTCATTCCATTCATGAGGGCACCATCCTCATACTCTCCAAAAGCCAGACATCCAAATACCATCACTTCAAGAGAAGCTAACTTCTAGCAATTAACTGTAAAAAAAACACTAGTTAATGGCCTCTTCGTTGTTGTGGAACCATTATATTATAAATAAAATGCAACGATGTTTTTAGACATTTACATGGATCTTCACATCTGTTCCAAATGTATACTTTTCAAATCAAGAGTGAGTGTGTTTGGATACTTCTGAGAGACATTAACACAGCTTTAAAACCGCATGTTAATTTGTTAGTATATCCCCACAAGCTCTTTATCTTGGTAACTTATATTTTCAAAAACAGAAAAGGACTTGTAAGGAAAATTTCCTTTTGTACATAGTTAGGAACATCTGGCCTCAAATAGTAGACTTCTAATTTTGCAGACCAAATGGAAATACCTTGAGGAAATAATTTCTTACCTGTGGTCATACAAGAAACCAAGCAGAAGGGTCTTACTATTACTGGGATATACATAAGATCACTGTCACCATTACAATTTGCTTTGTAGGCAAACGCATCTCCAACACTTTTAAAACAAATAAAAGTCACATGCACAAACTTTACAATAAAATTTTACTAGAGTTTAGGGAGAGAACTTTTCACAAAGAACACCTTTCTATTGAATTCTGGCCAAATCAGGAATATTCCATTTCAGACTCATGTGGCCTGGGTACCAAAGGAATTCATCTTCTCCTGGCCATGCATGGGTCAAGCTGTTAGTAATTTGGCCACCTTTTCATGACCCTTAGCTGTAAGGATCAATGTCTCACCAGTCTCAGACATAAATTCTGAAAAATGTCTATTTCTTTGGTTTGCTGCATCAACTGAAAATTCTGTTGACTACTGTAAAACTGTTCACCATCCATATGCTCTGGACCACACGGCTTTCTTCTTAAACTCTGGGAGAACTCTTAAGGACAGCAGGGTAGCTAAGGAGACAAAAAGAGAGAGAGCATTGTTGCATTTGGTGTAGTTCCACTTGAAAAGGTCACTTTGATCAAAAAGGTGTCAGCTTTTTCTCAGCTTATCTTCAAGTTTAAGAATTCCCACCAAGTCTTGGCAAACTGTTAAGGCCAAACTCGAGAGACACAGGATAATAAGACAAACGACTACAAAAGCAATACTTGCAAAACTGGTGTAAACCAACTGAACAACTCATGGGGGGAGAGGGAAAGGGGGAGGGGGGAGGGGGGAATGAGGGAGGAGGTAACAAACAGTATAAGAAATGTATCCAATGCCTAATGTATGAAACTGTAACCTCTGTGTACATCACTTTGACAATAAATAAGAACAAAAATAAAGTATACACATTGAATTTTGAAAAAAAAAACCATTTTAAAGGTTGGTGGAAAGTTTTTCAGTTACTGTGTATTCAGTTAATAATGAAGTTTGCAAAGATGAACTGGAAACTGATTTCTGGGAGACTAAAGATGTTCCTAATTACATGAGTGCTAATTACATGTGTTTTCCTTTTTTTTTTTTTTTTTTTTTTGGCCAGTCCTGGGCTTTGGACTCAGGGCCTGAGCACTGTCCCTGGCTTCTTTTTGCTCAAGGCTAGCACTCTACCACTTGAGCCACAGCGCCACTTCTGGCCGTTTTCTGTATATGTGGTGCTGGGGAATTGAACCCAGGGCTTCATGTATAAGAGGCAAGCACTTTTGCCACTAGGCCATATCCCCAACCCCATGTGTTTTCCTTTTATAAAAATTGTATTTAATATAAATCTACTTAATCTTTTTTCTACATAAATATGTTATCTACATTAGGTACTTACTTAAAGCCAAAAATACAAAACCTACAATACTACAAAAGTGAGCTCTTATATCAACAGAACAGGTATGACTGTAGTAAATTATATTTGGACATATACTCATACATCATAGTTTCTGCACAGTCATGTGTCTCTTGGGGGTCAATTTAAAGAAGACAAATTCTGAGAAATCCTTTTAGGTAACTTATCACATATCTTATTTTGCAATACTACTACAAATATATGTAAAATGTAGGAATGTGAAGGAATATATATAAGCCAGGTTACACAAGTGTTGTGACTTTAATAGTAAGCTCATGAGAATATAATTAAGTGAATTCATGCTTCCTTGGACTGTTTTACACTTTGGTATCAGCAAATATATTAACTTTGTATCGTAAGATATTTGTTTGGAGGAACCAATGATATTATGGGCCCAGGATCATTAAAAATGAGTTCAAACTCTTAGAGGAAAAGGAATAGAGTCAGCAAGTCTCTGGGGATCAGATCAAAGTCTAGATTTTTAGTGAAGTTCTAAGTTTTACTAGAATCATGTGAAGCACTATTCCATCATCCATAGGTTTCCCATGCACTTTGGATTAGAAAGAAAAATCACAACTCACAAATTCTTGTTTTTTGGAAAATAGAAAGACCAGATAAATTATCACAGAACAGGCCAACAGAAATGACACATTCAGTGTATTATCATACAGTAAATCCAGGACAACAGCAGCAGCTACTGGCACCAGATCCCTAAGTTCCAAGGCACAGATGACAAGTACAACCTAAAAGTTAAATTTAGAAGCACTGGAACATTTTTAGAACCCAGGTTTTGGCTCAAAATGCTACATTAGTGATCACTCTCGATTACTGAGATAACATGAAGTGGAGCTCTTTCATATGCCAGTATTACAATATGCTGTTCCGTATCCCAGACAAGAGTCGATGCTTTGCATCTACATTGGGCAAAAGTGTGAAGTGTAATACCTTTTAAAAGATCTCTACACTTTGCTGAGAGGGCTTCTTTCGGACTTTCCATGATGCTGAATAGCCAGTCAATGAACTAGGATGAAAAAGAATAGTGTCCGTGAAGAGAATGCTATTATCAACATGAGATCAATCAGTCCCCCAGGCCAGCACACATGAAGATTAGTGCAATACGTGGGTAACTCTTGCCTAGGCAGGAGCAGAGATGAGACATGTTTAAGACCAGAAGATCTTCTGTAGGCCATGAATATTATCTGCCACCACTCAGAGAGGCCAGATCAGCTAATAACTACCCAACTATTCCCAGTGTCAAGAGTTAAGCCCAGCTACTCCTGGCTGCAAAGCCATATGTTTTATTTGCATCATGCCTCTTCCCACTATTTCCATATGCATTTTGCCCTATGTTCCTAGGCTCACACCAAACAGGAATCTATCAGATGTAAGCTCTTGTTGCTAAAATGAAATGTGTTTCTGTAAATGAGAACAATTTGTGCTAAATGAGTATGAAAAGAAGTTGAAATGCAAGAGAAAGAGCACAAAATATTGTTGGTAAAGCCAAGAAAGTTAACTGTGAATAAATACTACAAACGAGGTAAAAGCTCATAGTACTCATGAGTTTGAATGATTTCCCAGATCCAGCCCAAATTGTTTTTGAATTAGATAAAGGGTAATTTCATTGATGACTAAATGTAACTCATTTTTTTACCAAGATTTCAACTTTAGATATGTAAAGCTGGATTAAGGAAAGGAAAAGAAAATAATTCTAACTCCCAATTTAATTCAATTTTTCTCTTGTATTTCTTTCAATTTCTCAATTTGGTTTTATAATATCTTAACAGTAAGCGAATAAATCAAGCACTGCAAATATATAATCGAAACAAGATGTCTGCACCGTAGTCCAAAGTGAACACTGTCTTGATCCAGAAATAACAAAATAGGAGACCACATGTAAGTTTATTTTGATTAAAAGTAGAACGTAAAATAAAAACATTGAGAAAGCAATACTAATGCTTATCTGATTTAAGTGGAAAAGACATTTTATTTGAGGAACTTAGAAGAATTATGCATAGCTAAACTGTGGGTTCATTGTTCAGATATGTTTTTAAAGATTAATGTTCAGATTTCAAATATAAGCAACAAAGTTAGTTATAAACTTTCAACTTCATATAAAATCCAGTTTTGATTAAATGAAATTCAAAAAAAGAATCTCCCAACCAAAGAATCTCCCAATAGTAATGACAGGTCAAGGACAGGGAACACAGAATTTTCACATGTTCTGCCAACAGAACAGGGACCTTGGTATTTATACCAATAGGTGTTTCCTACAATTTGGATGTTTATCAGAGAGAGGGTGATGACAAAACTATATTTGACATCTCCCTTGGGCCAGGGTCATGTCAGTACTTGTAGCAAGTGTGTAGAGCAGAATAAGCTATGAGCAACCTTAACTACTCTGCAAGAAAACAGATGTTCCAGTGGGAAGAGTCCCCTGAGCCAGCTCAGGTATTACTGATCATTTCCTTTTTTTTGCTCCTCATGACTGTGTGTCCTACTTACCTGCTTACTTATCATACTTGAATCTTGAATGTGCCTTCATTCTCATCCGCACATTAAGATTCTCATCTGAAATTTACTACTCTTTCTTCTTTAGGATCAGAGCACACATGCCTCCAAAAAATGAATTAAAGTACAGATTTTTCTTTCCACCCTAACCCCCAACTGTAAGCTAGTTGTTGCTATTGTCATTGCTGTTGTTCAAAATCAGCAGTTACCTGGGCTGTCTTTGCATCTCTCTGAGATCTGGGGTATGTAAGAAAGCCTATCGTGTGATTCAAGTTTTACTGAACTCCCACTTCAATCCTACAGCAGGAACTGCTAGAGACAAAAGCCTGCCTGCCCATCAACTAAGCAGGTGGCTGCCAGCCTCACCTTCTGGGTCTGTTCCTTCCATGGCTCTTTCTGCAGCAGAAGCAGCATGCTACTGGGAAGGAGAGTCAGAGACTCCTGCAGAGTGACCCTGTGCATTGGACTCCTGCCAAGGAAGCTTGATCCTGGCCCAGCTGGGCCATTCTCCTGATGCCATGGCAACCAACTGGCACTGAGACCAAGGAGGAGTGGAGCATCATGGTCTGCCCAAGCCACTACCGCCGCTGCAAATATTGCCAACAAGAAGTCTAAAGCCTACAATTAAAAACAGAAGCAATGTTAGGTCATATGTTTTAGCAATTCAAAGGAATATGTCCACATACACAATCCCTATCACAATACAAAAGTTATCTCACTCACTGCTCCTCTTCTTTGTCCCTAGTCCAGAAGAAAACTGGACAGCAAAGTTAATTTCCATGCATAATGAAGACACATTTTAGGGCTTTTGCAATTTTTTTTGTTCCTTATTGTCAAAGTGAAATACAGAGGAGTTACAGTTTCATATGTAAGGCAGCGAGTACAATTCTTTTAAGTCCTCATTTGTGAAGATAGAAGGTTCAACAGTTTTATTTTTGTTCTAACATTTTAGGAGAAACGTAATTCCTGATTATTCAAATATCTAAACACTCCTTGTTTTTGGTGTTTTTAAATAATTAAAAAATAAGAGGTATATTTAAAAATATCTGATTTTTTTTGTACAAGAAGTCTCTCTTGATATATTTGGAAAATATAGAATCCATTCAGATTGTAGAATAATAGACTTGATGATAAGTGTATCTTATCTGAGTTCTTAAATTACTTTCACTATAATTATATTTCTTTTTCAATCTTTATTCTGTGATTTTAATTTTTTTGTAAAAAAAAGAAAATTAATAAAAAACTTAAGAGGTCAGAAGAAAGAGGATGGATTATGATAGCTCAAAAAAAAACTTAAAAGGTGCACAGTCTCATAACATTTCTAGTTTAATAACTAAACTTTCAAAAACACAAACTCTAGAAAAACTAGGCCAAATTGCAAAGAACATTCCAGATTATGCAAATTTTACTAATTCTTGAATCATTACTACAGAGAATATTCTATTAAAAAATACACAGCATCTAAATTAAGAAAAGAATGAAAAAGAGCTGTTTTCATTTTATGTATTTATCTTTCTCTTTTAAAGATCACCCAGTACAAGAGGTTTCCACTTTTTGGGGGTGGGGGGGGTCATAGTTCACACTGCAAATGTATTGAACACTCTAATACACATGTGCATGAAGTACTGGCACAAATACAGAAAATTTGCATACACTTCAGGAATCTCTTTCATACTAGGCATTGTTAGTCACATGTAAGCCAGACTAGAGGCCAGAATCTGGTATCCTAACATACTTCATGAGATAGAAGATGTTGGGTTCTCCTTTCCAGCTAGTGCCGTATGGGTTCTGTACATCATATTTAAAAAATAATCTGTTCAAGTATTTCTCATAGTACAATCCTGGGTGTTTATAAGAACGGTAAGAATAGTAGTTTCCATGTGGCACCCGAGAATTATCACCAGTGTTTCCCAAAAATGAAAGGAAGGAAGTGGGAACCGATAGTCCATGCCTGCAGTCCTAGCTACTTAGAAGACTGAGATCCAGAGGTTTGAAGTTTGAAGTCAACACAGAGAGAAAAGTCCTAAAGAACATGTTCAAAATGCCCAGCAAAATGCCCAGAGTTGTGGTACAAGAGAGAGAATGCCTGCTGTGAGCAAGCACAGAGTCCTTAGATGAAACTCCAGTACAGGAAGAAAGGGAGTGGGGGGTGGAGGGGAAGCAGGGGGGAAGAGAGGAGAGAGAGGAGAGGAAGAGAGAGGACGAGAGAGGAAGAGAGAGGGAGAGAGAGAGAAAGAGAGAGAGGATGGAAAAGAAAAAGTGAGGAAGAGAGGAAGAAAGTAAGGAGAAAAAGAAAAGCTGCAACTAGTGTGCTGTAGTTTAAATCTTGAATGTCCCTTACAAGCCCATGTGTTACCGACTTAGCCTCCAGGGAGGGACTATTGAAAAGCAGTGGAACCTTTAGGCAGAAGAGCCTCATGGGAGGTCTTTGGGTCCTTGTGGGTGTGCTATTGATGGGGATTGTGGCACGCTGGTTCCTTCATCTTCCTCTCTTTAGTTTCCTGGCAATGCAGTGAGCAGCTTTGATCCATAGTATCCTTCTGCCAAGTACCACCGGCCCAAAGAAATGAGGGCAACTGGTTGTAAACTAAAATGGTGAGCCAAAATAACCTTTATCTCTTTGTGAGTTGATTAAGGAAGCTATAAGCAACTCCTGTAGATTGTACCTCATTAAGAGCCACGTTCTGAACAGATGTTGACTGGTAAGCAATATTTCTAATATAACCCATCAGTTCCAAGAGCCACTCCATTCTCTTCAACACTCCTGAAACAAAGAGGACATTTCTTACCACACAATGATTTTTCTTTGGAATGCAGAATGGATCAGTACTGACAGTCATAACTAAAACAGAACACCTGGCAAGAATTCTATTCAAGAATTTGATTTCCTCCTACAATTCCTGAGAATTGTGAATGCCTGGAGAGTTGATACTATTCATAGTTAGTAACCATATTTTGGTGTTTATTTTCAAAAGTGAATTTATCCTTCAATTTTCCCTGTCTACTAATGATAAAGTATATTTATTAGAACTTCTTCAATATTACCTGGTAATATTGAAGCTTGGGTAATTAGTTGTTTTTATAGTCCTTTACACTTAAGCATTCCCAATTTATGCCAAATGATAGGAATAAACATATCCCAAAGTCATAAAAAAATAAGAAAAACCAGCCACTGAGAGAATAAATGGGTGCATAAATGCTGATTTTTATCATTTGTGAAAAAAAAAGCATGAGGTTTCTCAGCAAGGTGAAAGCTATTTAGGAAGGTTTTTAAAAATTGACTAAGAGGAAAATGAGAATTTCATTTCAGACTTTCATATTAGAGACAAAGGCAATATCAAGGGATTTAAACTTATAAATACCTTTATTCTCATCTGGAAACATCTACTATATTTTTCAAGCATGGTTTCCTTTCAAATAAAACTAAATAGAACTCATTTTTTTCATCACAAGTTCACTTTTCAGTGTGTATACACTAAGCAGATATGAGAAAATGGTCTCAATTGCTGAGGAGGATGAATTACAGAGTAATTACTGCAATGATGTTTGTCTATTTTCCATCAAAGCCATAAAGACAAGATAAATAGGTGAAGGAAATGGATACCAGCAACTTGCCTAGGCTCCCTAGGGCTTCCTAGCAACATGTGGACCATAAGGCCAGAGGCCACTCAGAATCTGTATACAGTGTTGAGAAATAATAAGCACCGATTAAAAAAAAAAGATTAAAGGAGCCATAGAGGAGCTCTGCTTTCAGGTGATTATTAAAGTGTAATGTCTACAATGGTCTGAAAGTTGTACCTTACGACTGATTAGCTTAAGGCTTGAAAATTAGTGTGGCCAGGTTTTAGTCTTTTTTTCTTCTTTTTTAAAAGTTTTTTTTCTTATTTATTGTCAAAGTGATATACAGAGAGGTTATAGTTTCATATGTTAGGCCTTGGGTACATTTCTTGTACTGTTTGTTACCTCCTCCCTCATCCCCCCTCCCCCTCCCCTTTCCCTCTCCCCTCATGAGTTGTTCAGTTGGTTTACACCAAATGTTCCTGCAAGTATTGCTTTTGTAGTCGTTTGTCTTTTTATCCTTTGTCTCTTAATTTTGATATTCTCTTTCACTTTCCTAGTTCTAATACCAATATATACAGTTTCCAATGTACTCAGATAAGAGTGATAGTGCGGGTACAACCACAGGAAGGGGATACAAGAGGATCATCAACAATAGAAGCTATGGTTTCACATGGCATGTTGAAAGTAATTACAACAGTGATATAACAGTTGTTTCCATACATGGAGTTCATTTCACTTAGCATTATCTTATGCATTCATAAGGGCATAGCTATTAGGCTCTTGTGATCCTCTGCTGTGTCTAGCCTAAACCTGTGCTAATTATTCCATATGAGAGAGACCATAGAGTCCATGTTTCTTTGGGTCTGGCTTACTTCATTTAGTATAATTTTTTCCAGGTCCTTCATTTCCTTACGAATGGGGCAATGTCATTCTTTCTGATAGAGGCATTAAATTCCATTGTGCATATGTACCACATTTTCCTGATCCATTCGTCTACTGAGGGGCATCTGGGTTGGTTCCATACTTTAGCTATGACAAATTGTGCTGTGATGAACATTGTTGTGCTGGTGGCTTTAGTGTGTTCTTGTTTGTGGTCTTTTGGGTAGATGCCCAAAAATGGGGCTGCTGAGTCATAGGGGAGCTCTATGTTTAACCTTCTGAGGAATCTCCATACTGCTTTCCAGAGTGGCTGAACTAGTTTACATTTCCACCAACAATGAAGTAGGGTTCCCTTTTGGCCACATCCCCTCCAACATTTATTATTGTTAGTTTTCTTGATAAAGGACATTCTTAGTGGGGTGAGATGGAATCTCAATGTTGTTTTGATTTGCATTTCTTTAATGGCCAGAAAGATAGCCTCTTTAACAAATGGTGCTGGCAAAACTGGTTCAACACCTGCAACAAACTAAAACTAGGTCCTTATGTATTACCCTGCACCAAAATCAATTCCAAATGGATCAAAGACCTTGAAATTAAAACACATACCCTGAAAACACTAAAAGAAGGAGTAGGAGAAACACTTGAGCTCCTTGGCACAGGACGGAACTTCTTTAACAAAGACCCAGCAATGCTACAAATCAAAGAAAGGATGGACAAATGGGACTGCATCAAACTGCAGAGCTTCTGCTGGGCAAAGGACATAGCTCACAAGATAAACAGAGCCCACAGATTGGGAAAAGATCTTTACCGGCCATACAATGGACAAAGGCCTCATTTCTAAAATATAAGGAGAACTAAAAACATTAAATTCCTCCAAAACAAAACTGCAAAGAACCTACAGCCCCCCTCAACAAGTGGGCTAAAGACTTAAAAAGAGACTTCTCTGATGAGGAAAGGAGAATGGCCAAAAGACATATGAAAAAGGTTTTAGTCTTTTTAACCCAAGAAGTTTTCTAAAGAATACCATTTGACTTTTTTTGTTTGCTTATTAAATGACCACAAAAACGTCATTTCATTGTGAATCAGGTATTTCAGGCAGTATCAAAGTATGCCCATGTGTTTGAGAAACTGAAATTAAATTGATAAGAGCATCCTGGTGTGCTCGTTTGTATCCTTGAAGAACCAGAAGGCTAAGTACAACATAAAAACCCTCAAAAGGATTTATTCCTGTATCCAAGAAGTGGCTGTTGTGAGCTATATAGCTGCTCATTTCTGTCTAAGGCATTCTTTGTTTATGGTCTTGGAGTCAGAAAGCACTGAACTAGCTTTTAAACTAGCTGAAAAGACACGGGCACGTTAAAAGGGCCAGCAGGCAGATCTTTTTCTGTCCCTGTGGTTCACCCCAGCTGGCCTCACCTGTGTTGGCATGGCTCACAATCCGTGCATGGTATAAGCTGTGCAGAATCATCCAGGCAAGTATTTCTCTGTCGCGGTGCTGCACAGTGACACTGAGCATATCAGTTAGACTCATCAAGGGGAATCTTCCTTGAGAGACTAAGTACAGCTTGACGAAGGCAGCTTTTTCCACATTGTTCTGCATAAAAAGAAATTGTTTGGCCATTATGAAATGAACTGGAGTAGCTACGGAGCCTCCAAGTAAGAGCAAAACAAAAATAGTGAGCCAGATGTTATTGTTCCACATGCTAATACTATTCATTTCCTGCAGCAGCGACCTATCTGCCTGTCTGCTATATTAAAATGCACACACAGTAGAGGGTCCAAATGGTACCTAGTGTTTCTTCAAGAAAATCATGAATGAGTTTGGAGATCAACAGGTAGGTATAAACAGATAATAATAAGAGGATAACTATTCTAATATAGTACTTGTCTTAAGTCAAATACCATTCTAAGTACTTAACATGCATCATTTCAGTTTTCAAAATGTGATTGCACAGACCTCTGGAAATCCCAAGGCTACTGCATTAGTTCTATGAGTTCAAATTTTTTTTTTTTTAATGATTGCACCAAAGTATATTACTGTTCATTGTATTATTCATTGCCAGTGATTATAAGTTTAAAAACATGGCAGTTTCACATAAAATAGTCTTGTAAATACTAAAAAAAAATTATTAGTGTCATTAAATCTTGGTCCTTGAGTGTATACCTTTTTTATATTCTGTTCCAAACTGGGAAATATGTATAGGCATATTGGCTGTCTCAAGAAGAAAAACTTAAAATTGTTGGGAGTGAATTAGCCACCCTTCTTATCTGAAAGAACAATAGACAAATTGTGACTTTAAAACTGGTTATTTAACAGACTGCTTTATTAAAATATGCAGGAATTGGGCCAAGCCCATACAAGGAAAATATCTGATAGTATTTGTTTCCAATGATAAAAAAATGAATTTTATACTGAAAATTAGAATTTTAGATACATTTTATCTGCTACTTCTGATTGGCAATTTTTCAATATGTAAAATGCTTTCTGGGGGCTGGGGATATAGCCTAGTGGCAAGAGTGCCTGCCTCGGATACACGAGGCCCTAGGTTCGATTCCCCAGCACCACATATACAGAAAAAGGCCAGAAGCGGCGCTGTGGCTCAAGTGGCAGAGTGCTAGCCTTGAGCGGAAGAAGCCAGGGACAGTGCTCAGGCCCTGAGTCCAAGGCCCAGGACTGGCCAAAAAAAAAAATGCTTTCTGGGGTGAGGAGAGTAATAACAATTATGATGCTTTGATACTGTATAATGAAATGTTTCTGCATTGGAAGATCTTCAAAATTCACATATGATAATAGAAAATCATGAGTAGGGGCTGGGAAAATGGCCTAGTGTCAAGAGTGCATGCCTTGTATATATAAAGCCCTAGGTTGATTCCTCAGCACCATATATATAGAAAACAGCCAGAAGTGGCGCTGTGGCTCAAGTGGTAGAGTGCTAGCCTTGAGCAAAAAGAAGCCAGGGACAGTGCTCAGGCCCTGAGTTCAAGGCCCAGGACTGGCAAAAATAAAATAAAATAAAATTCATGAGTAAAAGACCTGAAGCCCAAGACCAATTATATAATAATATAGTTATAATAAAAGAGTGTACACATTTCACTGAAATGGTTGTATTATACAATACTGTTAAGAAACTACCAGTTGTTGAGTTTTGGTGCGATATCAAGTATCCTTGATTATCCCATAATTAATAGAAATGACTACAAACACACTCTTCCTCTTTCTACCTACCTACTGGTGAAGTTGAAATTTCTTTACATGCTTTACAAAACAATTCCACACCACATTAAATGAAGATTCCCATACGAATTCCACTGTTTTCTAAGCCAGGTTTAGAGACATTTACAAAAATGTTAATAATGGCACTTTTCCTAGTATTTTGTGTGGTTTTTGGAACATTTTAAAATCATTTTTTCTAATTTTAACTCCAGCTAATGTCAATATCAATAGATTTAACTCATATAAGTTTGAGTTTCCCAATGGTTTTTAAGAAACTAAGACTTAAGCATTTGAGAATTTCTATGTTAAGAATTTACCTACCAACCCTCTGCATCGAATCATTATTATTATTATTCTTTTATAGGTGAAGAAACTGAAGAACAGAGCCTAAGTATCTTGCTGTCACACATGAGAAGTGATGTAATAAGAACTGGAACCTAGGCTCTGTGCTCTTTGCCACCACTCAACTCTTAACCTCTATTCCTACTTAAAACAAATAAAAACTTTGACTAACTTAAAGGAGACTAACACTTTTGATGACATCAGAATACTGTTAGCATGTGCTAGTGACATTTTTAAAAATAACCTTGGTGAGTAGCACCATGACCTTTTGCTCTTGATACCAAGAGGTAAATTATGCACTTTATTTCATTACATTACATGAGGGTATTAATAAAATATGCTTGTGTGAATGCAATAATTACCATAATAAATAATTACTGAGTCTTTGCCCTGGGCTAGGCAGTATTCCAAGTACTTATTATAAAACAAGTGATTTAACTCTCAAAACATTCCTAAGAGGTAGATGCTATTATCTTCATTTTAGGGGTAGAGAAACTAAGGTAGAAAACTAAGGCAGAAAGAAGTTAAGAAACATAACCAAGGTCACACTGTTAATAAATTGTTGGGGCCAGTGTGGTACCAGAGTTCATTCTCTTACTACGTTCCTACACTGGTTTTCTTTAAAACAATCTGATTTCCAAAGTGCAGGTATTTTAAGTATTCTGCAGTAGTGACGCTCAATCTGACTACACACCAGAATTTTTCTGGAGAGACTAAAAACAGACTATTGGACATGCTGGTTTGGAGTGAGGCTTGAGAATTCTCCTTCCTAGTCAGTTACTGGCAGTGCTGATTCTATTGACCCAGGGACCACAGTTTGACCACTGCTATATGATGTGGAAGTTCAAGGATCCAACTGAACAGGCAAACCTGACATACAGTGAAATAAATGATGAAATGTCCACCAGCTAATGGTAGAGAGGGGCTCATTGTATTAGCCATATGCAAGATTATATTCAAATAAAATGCATGGGATGTACTTATGCTGAAAATCATTCATTACTTATATGCAATCTAAACTTAATAGTGTTCTGTAATTTATTTGTTGAATGTGGAAACCTTATTGATGTGCTTCTCTTTGCTCATCTATCATCGACAAAGAAGAAGTAGTACTTGTTAATTATCTGGTGTCAGGACTGATGGTCCTTGTTTTCAATCTACCACCCTTATGTATTCCAAAAGGACAGTATCAGGTACAACAAAATAATTTAAGAATAGAACTATTTATTTGTGACTTCTGTGAACCAAATCGTTTTTTGGTTAGGATATTCCCATTACTAGCTGGCTCATGCTTGTAAATCATAGGTACACAGGAGAATGAGATATGAGGATTGTGGTTTAAAGTTAGCCTGGGCAGTAAAGCCTATGGGACTCTTATCTCTAATTAACCACCCAAAATCCGGAAGTGCCAGCCTTGAGCAAAAAAGCTAAGGGACAGTGCCCAGCCCCTGAGTTCAAGCCCCAGTACTGGCCTGAAAAAGAAAACAACAACAAAAAAAGTTGTTCATCCACATACTCATCTGAAAATAAATGAAATAAAAAGATAATTTCCTAAAATTAACAAGCACATATAAAAACAAACTTCAGGCAAACAGACAATGAATCAACTCTTTAATTTATAATTTCTGCCTCAATAATAAAAAGAAACGACAGGCACATTATTACCGTAGTGATCTGGACAATCCGATTGGCATCATCATCCGTCATTTCTGAGAGGCACTTTGCTACACTGATATACAGCTCTAGATCTTTTCTCTGGTAAAGAAAAGTCACAGCATATCATATGCAACCCAAAGTAAGAATAAGTGTATTCTTAATGTTTTGACAAATTATTAGACTTGTTTATCCCTAAATACAGCAACTAGTAAGGCTTTAATTTCATATTTTTTCTTTTATTTTCTTTTTTTTTATATTATCAAACTGAATTACAGAGAGGTTACAGTTTCAAATAAACCAAAATATAAGCTCCATTTTTAATCATTAAAGATCTTTCTTATTAGTTTGTGTATATGTTTGGCTTTATTTTTTTCTTATTATCAAAATTCTATTGCTCTAAGTATATTATGGGCCTCTTTGTAAAATTCAAATTTAGCAGCCTTCTAAGAGAGGGGATGGGCTAATATTAAGTTATTTAATGTATTGGACAACATGCCAAAGAACTCTGAGTAGAAAAGGATAAAAATTTCTGAGCTTACTCATCTTCTACAGGCCCCTGGTAAAAGGATTAGCAACATTATTTTTTGGCACAGCACTGGTTAACCTACTTTTAAACTCACTCCTAACTTTTGTTCTAAATATTCAACCTCAATTTAGATCTTGGAAGCAAACACACTTCTTGTGAAGAATGTGGTTATTTTTTGCTACCCTTCCCACCCACATCCTTAAAACATATACCTTCTAGCTTTGCCAGAGTGACTTTGAAGAAGCCCAAACATAAATTGTCAGGAATGTAAATATTTTTGTTCCTCACCAGAATCTTATTTGGCAGAAGGACAAAAATTTTCCCAGTTGCTTCAGAGAGCAGACTCCAGAGGTGGTGGGTTGGGCTGGGCAGTTTCATGGCCTGGCTCAGACCCTGTAAGGCACTTGGGCATAACTCAGGATTGCAAAGTGGGGAAGCTGAATTGAAGGCTGTTACCATTAAGTTTTCCACAAAGCCCTGGATCTGTTCATCAGAGATGTGTTTTATCCACAAAGGTACTGATACTAGGAGGTATTGCTTGATATTCAGCTGGATATAAAACAGAAAAGGTCAGATGTAAACAGGTAAGTCTGGGTATGCAGTAGTCAAAACTTCAAGTCATCACTGAGTGTGAGGGAAGACTGAAATAAAATAACTTCCTTTTCCTTCCTTTTCTTGGGTCTTTTGGCCCAGTGGGTCACTGATGCATAGAAGTTAGGCTGTTGCAATTACTTCTGATTCATACTGACTCAGGTTTATGTGGTATCTGCCAATCCATTATTCAGATGAAACCTTGAGTCTTTTCACAGAAGAGAATAAATGCTACTTCTGAAAGTACATTACAGGTACTATTTAGTTTTTAAAAAGCCATATTTTCTAGCAAATAAGGTTCCTGGAGATGAAAGTCCCATCTGCTGGAAATCAATTACTTAACTAAAGCACCTGACAGTATATATATATATATATATATTTTTTTTTTAACAAGGAAATATAAGGAATGAAGGAAAAACATATGGAGAATTGTCATTCTGGGGTGACATCTGACCAAGGAACTATCACAGCCGGGCATGTGGACCTGACAAAGGCATGTCCAAGTTTGCAAGAGCCAAAAGCTATTATGAGTCCTCTTACTTGACATAGACTCTAGGAAGCAAGCTTTCAAAGTCTTTAGAAACATGTTTAGTACTAGAGGGGCAGTAAGTCTAAAGAAGTAGGCTAAGAGATAATAAAATATAACTAAACCAGTAACTTTCCAAAAAGATCAACGTAGTTAGGAATGCACTTTTCAGAATTCTTTTTTGAAGAACACATCACTGATAATTTTATAAGGAAACAAATTAAAAGTGGGAAGTTGTTAGGCTAACAAGGAGGATAAAAGCAGATGGATATGGTAAGAGTATTTGCATATACTGAACATAGACAAAGGAAATCTATTGAAATTGTTTTAGAAAGGAGTAAAGGGGAAGAAAATAGTGAATGAGATTGAATGGAATATACTGCATGTATGTATAGAAATGTTGAAATGAATCCCCTTCCTTATACAGCTTACATATAAACTAATAAAAATATAAATTAAAAAGCAATTTATAAATTAAAAAAGATACAAAGAATGATCCAATGCAACTTCAAAGGAAAAAAGCTACTGAGCTCTAACAATGAAATGGGTTTCTAAAATGCAATAAAGTTTCTGAGGGCAACTAAACAGGTTGTTAAATATACCTGACTCAAAAAGAGCTTTAGTGTCAGATTGTGTCCTTCTGTTTAATTAGCTATGCAAATTTGTTTGACTTCTAATTGCCCGTTTATCACTGTATGAAGTAAAATAAAATATATTTCCCAGAAGTAAAATAAGGCATAAATACAAAAAAAGCTCATATTATGATTCTATTCTAAAGAATTAGTAACATTTATGTGAAGTTTACATTTATATAAAAGTTCTTTTAAAATAATTGGCTGGGCACTGATGGATCGTACCTGTAATCCTAGCTTCTGAGGATCTGAGGATAATGCTTCAAAGCCATCCTGGACAGACAAATCCATGAGACAACTGTCTCCAGTAAACTTCTCAGAAAAAGCCAGAAGCAGTACAGTGGTTCAAGCAAAAGAAGCTCAGGGAAAGTGACCATGCCCTGAGTTCAAGCCCCAAGATTGGGGGAGAAAAAAGAAAGAAAAGCAAAAAACAAAACAAAACAAACAAACAAAAAAGACAGGAGATAAGTGGTAGTCTAGATCTAAACTTGTGAGCAGAGAGACTGATTAAAAATAGGCCCATTTGGGGCTGGGAATATGGCCTACTGGTAGAGTGCTTGTCTCCTATACAGGAAGCCCTGGGTTCGATTCCTCAGCACCACATATATATAGAAGAAGCCAGAAGTGACTCAAGGGGTAGAGTGCTAGCCTTGAGCACAAAGAAGCCAGGGATAATGCTCAGGCCCTGAGTTCAAGCCCCAGAACTGTTAAAAAAAGAAAAGGCCCATTTGACCTTGGGTTAAGTGATAGAAATATTCTTGAAGACAACTAGAAACTTTCTAAGGTAGTTAAGATCACAGAAGTTTACACTTAAAATGGCCATTTTTAGTTATATAAGTTATAACTCAAAGTATTTTAAAACAAGACCTGGCAAGGTTGTAGAGATTAAAGTATCCAACAAGTGCCAACAAGTATCAGGTATAGAGTAAATGCAGAATAAGTGGCATCCTAAAGAAGTCATTTGGAGCAGACAGGTAGGGTAATAAAAAAAAATGCACAGAGAGGGCACAGACATCGGTAGCATGCATTTTCATTTAGAGAGCTTTAGGAAAGTAGGAAAGACTGAATAGAATAGGAACTAAAGGCAAAAGTTTGCATTAATTTCAAAATGTAAAGCAAGATTACAGGGGGACCCAATGATGAAGAAAATTTACTTATAATGAACAGATTAACCTCTACAGAATCACAGAATGGATTCGTTTTTCTATCTTAGCTTGAAATGTCAAAAGTATGTATTGTGTTAATATCACAACTTTAAAGAGATATATCTTCCTATCGACCTTTGAATGCCTGGAAGGAGCTAATCCTATACTCTTACCACAAATACTAGGCTGAATCACTTCCTCCTCGTTACAAGATGAATATTTATGGAAGATGTTCTAGTTCCTCCATCTATGCTCTCCTACCTACTTTTCCTGATAGTTCTGAATTGATGCCTATCCAAACCCTCTCAAGCCTTCAAGTTCAGCTTAATTATTGTTTCCTTTGGGAAGAGGGGAGGGGGCGTGGATATAACATATGGATGAGTCTAGTGCATGAGGACTTGCTTTTCTTTTAATACCCAAAGAAATGTCTACCATATCATCAAATGTATACCATATCATCAAACAAACCTAGGTTTAAGTAACTCCACAAATTTCTAATTATATAATCTTGAGAAAGGAACTTTAGTATCTCTCATCATCAGTTACCCTTCTTTTAATAAATGGTAGTTGAAGCATGATTAGTAACAGCAATGGAGGGGTTCTAAATCATATCATTTTCCAATCTGCTGCCCAGCTACTCTTAATTTCTGTAAATGTCCATTTGCCTACTCTTGATTTGGAGAACACACATCAAAATGGATATTAATCTCTCCCCAAATAGCTTTGTCCTCTTGCTGCTCAACAATCTTAATTACTACATACACTCAGACTGTGGATAAGTGGTGGTATCAGCCACAGGCCCAGCAGAGCAGCTGCATTCTGTGATGATTGTGCTTGAGTCACCATAATTTCAAGGCACAGTTTCTGTATCTCTTCTCCTGAAAGAGAAAAAAGGAAAGAAATTTCTGTAATGAAGTTGCTTGTCTGGTTCATTTTAAGACTTTAAAGTCCAAAGCAAAGCATTTGTCTGGGCAATTTTTGTGACCTACATTAGACCATTAGTAACTCAAAATGTATTTCAGGTGAAAAAAAGGATTTCAGAAGTCCTGTGAGTGATGGAGCAAAGTCTATATTCATTGGTATTACTGTCCCAAGTCTTGGAACTGGCAAGGACCTTGAATTAGCTATTTTTCTTATACTCTCTGAAGCAATCCAAACACTCAAATACTATTCAACATTGAGAAAATTCTAGCTGATAGTCTTAGTCCTGTTTTTCCCCTCTTGTCTACCTCATGTTCATCACTAAGACACATCTATATGAATCTGGAATGGATTATAGGAATAGCCATCTAATTTACTGGTTTGGTCTTTACAGTAGTTGGAGTCCCATTGGGGGGCTTATTTTCCCAATCAGACCTTCTCTCTCTCTCCTCCCAAAGGATTTTAACTCAAACACAGCTATTTTCAGTTCAGCATACAAAGGCAAGAAGGACATAAGAGCATATTTTTCAAATGAAATCTCTGGAAGTCCAAAATGGTGACATGGTATCTTATACAGTATTACGTTCAAATAAAAACATTTTACCAAAAAGTTGTATATAACCAAAATAACCTTTAATTATCTCTAAAGCCACATATAAATTACTGTATGCAAGTCATTTCCTATGTTATATCTAAGCAGGTTATGTAGTATGTGATAAATCAGCATGACAAATCTACAGATACAATATTGTCTTTTTACATTTTCAGAGCTCTTTTATTTTAGGATCTAAAAAATAAGTTTCTTAGGCCATATTATTTATATTTTGATGCTTTTCACAGACCTTGGTTTTCTTGAATAAGGCTGAGCTTAATTAAGACAGAGGGTGTTGAGGGTATGGGTATGGAGAAACAAGAAGTAAAAATAGAAGGAGAAAAGGAGGGAGGAAGGGAGAGAGAGAGGAAGTACAGGGATACAAAGAAAAAGAGAGAACTTATGAATAACAGAGGGCAGACTTAAAAAATCTTAAGTCTAGCTCATATTCAAACTTAACTTTTCAAGTTATTAATCATCTTTCATCACTATCATAAAATGTCTGAAATAAATTAACTTATAAAGATAAGAGTTACTTGAAATTCTAGTCCATGATCAGGTAACATTCTTGTCCATGCCTGGAGTGATCTTGGTCACCAAATTTCCTTAAGTTTTCCCATGGAAGTAAGTCATGGTTTCCAAAATGAAAAATAGTTGACAGATACAGCTAAGAATGTACAAAACTTTAAGTCTAAGGACACAATCTTATGATTCTACTTTAAGTGTTCTTATTTTCTCTTCCCCCTTCTCTCTGTTCCTCCTTGAAACAGGAGTCAAGCATATGAGATTATATCTGTGTGGGGTAGTTACACTCTGACTAACAGAGGTTGCTGTGGATAAAACAGAAGTGTAGAGATGTGCAGTCTATGTCTCTCATCACAGTCTCTGGTAGGAAGAAGAATGGTCCTCAGTCATATCCACATCCCAATCCCTGGGTCCTCTGAATATAGTACATCACATGGCAAAAGAAGTTTGCAGCAGGGATTAAGGTCAAGGACTTTGAGTTTTGTAGATTACTGTGAGTTACCTAAGTGGGCCAAATGGCCACAGAAGTTCTGAAACAGGGATTTACGTGTCAAAGCCTGGGCCTTTCATTGCTTACTTTGAAGATGGAGAAAGGGAGTCAGTCACATTTCAAAGATGTTGGAAGAGAGAAATGGTATCTCTTCCAGAGACTGTAGAAAGAATTTCAGCTCTTCCACTACCTTGATCTTTGGTTAGAGTCATGTGGGACTTTTGGACTTCAGAACTGTATGGTAATAAATTAGGTATTTTGAGTCAGTGGATGTGTGGTGATTAGGCCTATAAGTCATTACCAATTATGAAACAGAATCTGTTTTTCTATTCAGATTAAATCCTAAAAGCAAAGTATAAAGACTTAAAATCACTTAATATTTACCAAAGTTTAGCCTCATAAGTGGAGAGAGAAGTGCAGCCCAATTTGCAGGAGGAAACTGGTAGTTTTCTCCAACAGTTGCTATGGGTTTCATCACTACTTTGAGAAGAGAAGGAGGCACAGCCTCAGGACCTGTAATAGGAAGGAAAAAACAATAAGAAAATACCTTTATATTAGCATGAAAGTAAAAAATGCCAACTTTTTCCTTGTCCTTTCAAAGTATTTGATATCACATATTTAATTGTGTTCAGCCCTCTAAATATATGGTCTGAACTGCATTTGCAAGAGCCAGTTTCCTGTTCCCCTTGTCCTTTTCTCTATGTCTGTACAACATAGTACCATTACTTTAATTTTATATTCTTGGAGGGGGTGGGGATGACAAAGAAAAAATTGAATAAACAAGACATTAGAGGGTTTTTGTAGAAAACTTAAGAAGAAAATTATCATTATATAAAGACAGGTCAATTGAAGGTATTCAGTCAAAGGATCAGAAAGAAAAAATCCAAGAGGTGCAAATGGACAGAACTAAGGGGTACCATTAAGCATACTAATTTAGGCAAAATGGAAAATCCAGAAGGATAGGAAAGATGAAAGGCAAAGAAATATCTGGATAAAAGCAAAAACACCCTAAATTTGACTTTATAAAAAGGCGCAAATCTATACATTCAAGATGCCCAACAAACCCAAGAAAGATAGATATACAGAAGTCCACACTAATACATATTGTGATTAAGTTTTCAAAGGATATTAAAAGTGACAAAGAGAAGTGATCTGTCATATATGAAAGACCTACAACAACAACAAAAAAACCCAGTATTATTTCTCATGAGAAATCATGGAGCTCAATAAGAACTGGGAGAACATTAAAGTACTAAAGAAAAAAAATGGCACTCCAAATGCTAAAACCAGAGAAACAATCTTTCAAAATCAGGGAGAAATTAAGATTCCCAGAAAAACAAAGTGGGAGAATTTGTCACTTGTAGACACATGTTCTACAACAAATGATATCTTCAGGTTCAAAATAAAGGAACTCTGCACAACATATAGACAGTAACTTGATGGCATAAAAAGAATACCTCTGGTAAGTTGCAAAAATAAAAGTCCTTGTTTTGTGACTGCCTTTTCATTTCCTACAAGATTTAAAAAGCAAATATTAAGAAGCAATAATTATAAAACTATGTTAATTGGCCTCATTTACAACTGTTTCACCAAGAAGATTAGCAATTACAACATACATGAGTAAAACTACATAGCCCCAAAATACATGAAGCAAACACTGATAAAAATAGATTACAATCGAGAGACACAGGGTAAAAAAAGACAAACAACTACAAAAGCAATACTTACAAACTGTTTGATGAAAATGAACTGAACAACTGAACAACTCGTGGGGGGGAGGGGGAAGGGAAAGAAGGAGGGGGAGAGGGGAATGAGGAACGAGGTAATAGTACAAGAAATATATCCAATGCCTAATGTATGAAACTGTAACCTCTCTGTAATTCAGTTTGATAATAAAAATATATTAAAAAATTAAACAAAAAATAGATTACCCTACAATAATATATATATATATATATATATATATATATATATATATATATATGGTCAGAAGTGGCACTGTAGCTCAAGTGGCAGAGTGCTAGCCTTGAGCAAAAAGAAGCCAGGGACAGTGCTCAGGCCCTGAGTCCAAGCACCCAGGACTGGCAAAAAAAAAAAAAAAAAGTATGAAAACTGAAACCAGAAGATTAATTATACCTAAAGAATTTAAGCAAAGAGCAAATGCACCTAGGATTAGCAGATGAAAAGAGATAAAAAATTTAGTTGAGGGGCTGGGGATATGGCCTAGTGGCAAGAGAGCTTGCCTCATATACATGAGGCCCTGGGTTTGATTCCCCAGCACCACATATACAGAAAATGGCCAGAAGTGGCGCTGTGGCTCAAGTGGCAGAGTGCTAGCCTTGAGCAAAAGGAAGCCAGGGACAGTGCTCAGGCCCTGAGTCCAAGCCCCAGGACTGGCCAAAAAAAAAAAAAAAATTTAGTTGAGGTAAATCAAAAGGGAACTGAAAAATAATAGAACAAAACCAAACTTTGGATGACAGAAAGACTAAAAATTGTCACATTTGTATCTTTAAAAAGAGAGAAGAAAGAGAGAAGATGTAGGTGAAATTAGAAGTTAAAGTGGTGATATTTTCACTGACCTTACAGTAATGAAAATTGCTATAAGAGTGCACTATGAAAAACATAGATTGTTAATAATTATACAGTAATTAGATAATTTAGATTAAGTAGAAAATTCCCACATAATCTACCAAAATTGAACCAGGAATAGAAAATACGAACAGTCCTAAAGATAAGAAAATGCATCAGAAATAAAACAGAGGGCTGGGAATATGGCCTAGTGGTAAAGTGCTCGCCTCGTATACATGAAGCCCTGGGTTCAATTCCTCAGCACCACATATATAGAAAGAAAAAAAAAAGAAATAAAACAGAATGTTCACTCTCAGCACTTTGTATAGAATGTTCTAGCCATAATCATCAGAAAATAAAAAGAAAAAGAAGGCACTGAAAAGACTGAAAAGGTAGAAGTACACTATGTTAACAGATTACATGATTCCATACACTGAAAAATGAAGAGAATTTTTTAAAAAGAAATCCACTAATATATATAAAAAAAGAAAATTTCAGAGAATAAGATCAAAATGGAAAAACTGCTTATTTCTACATCCCATCAATAAGTAATCCAAAGTGCAAATTAAGAAAAGAAATTATAAGTAATAGCACTAAAAAATTTAAATACCAGAGAATAAGTTAAGGCAAAATGAAAGAGTCTTATATTGAAGAGCATAAAATACAGTTGGGAGAAATTAAAGAACTGGATGAAATAGAAAGCCATCTCATGGTCACAGATTGAAATACTTATTAAGGTGACAACAATAATGAAAGTACCTATAGATTGCTATCACATTCCCAAGATCATTTTTGTCAGGAATAGAAAAATAATATTTTAATTAGTATGGAATCACAGGGCCCTCAAATTGCTAATACAAACTTTTTTTTTGGCCAGTCCTGGGCCTTGGACTCAGGGCCTGAACACTGTCCCTGGCTTTCTTTTGCTCAAGGCTAGCACTTTGCCACTTGAGCCACAGCGCCACTTCTGGCCGTTTTCTGTATATGTGGTGCTGGGGAATCGAACCCAGGGCCTCATGTATACGAGGCAAGCTCTCTTGCCACTAGGCCATATCCCCAGCCCAATACAAACTTGATAATGAAAGAGTTGAAGGATTTATATGTACCAATTTCAAAAGTTACTACAGAAGTATAGTAATCTAAACAATGTGGAATTGGCACATATAAGGATAGACATACAGCAACAGAACTGAATTGAGAGTCTAGAAATAAAGTTGTATGTTTAAAGTTAATTAATTTTGAAGTGGTGTCAATACCACTCAATGAGGGGAGGAATTGTTTCTTCAGCAAATACTTATGAAATTACATTCATATTCAAAAGAATGACTTTGGCACCTATACATGGATTAACTCTGAATAGTTAGAAACCTAAATAAACAATAAAGTTCTTACAGGAACCATAGAAGAGCACCTTGAACTTCGGATCTGGCAATGTATTCTTAGATATGACACTAAAACATGATTGACAAAAGAGAAACATTTAAACTATACTCCATTAAGGTGCAAAAACCTTTATATACCTAAGAATATTGTCAAGAAAGTAAAAAGACAACCTAAAAAGCAGGAATTTTGCAAGTCAAAGAGCTGAATCTAGCCAGGTGCTGAAGATTTATGCCTATAATACTAGCTATTCAGGGAGAGTGACATCTGAAGATCACAGTTCAAAGCCAGTGGGGACAGAAAAGATTCTCATCTCCAATTAACCAGCAATATGCCAGAGGTGAAGGGGTGGCTCAAGTGGTAGAGCATCAACTTTAAATAAAAAGTCAGCTGTGAGGCCTGCAGCCCCAGTATCAACACACACACACACACACACACACACACACACACACACACACACACACACACACAATCTGAATCTAGTATCCAGAGTGCACAAAAAACTTACTCATTAGAGATAACCTAGTGGCTTTCACATGGACAAGTGATTTGGAAATTCTCCAAAGAAAATATAATAATAGTGATGGTATTGGCTTTCAAGAAGCAGGGTATGGTGATGCACATTCCCAGCACTCAAAAAGAAGGCTAGAGTAAGAGGATTCAAACTCTGAGGCTAGCCTAAGCTGCATGTCAATTTCAAAGCCAGCCTAGGCTACAGAATGAGAACATGTCTCTCTTCCAACTTCCAACTAACAAATGAACGACCAACAAGGATATGAGAAGATGCTCAACAACATTACCTATAAGAAAAAAACAAAACCATATCAGACTCTATTTCACATGGCAATACTATAACAATACAATGGAAAATACTTGGCAAGGATATGTGAAAATCAGAATCCTTGCATATTGGTAATGTAAATGTGAAACAGTACAGTCACTTCATAGAAAGTTTGGCACTTTTTTCAAAAAGTTAAACAGAATTTCCACATGATCCCAATCTGACAAACATATACATACACACTCAAATGAACTGAACTAAGAATTTTAAATTTAAAAAAAAAAAGGCTTATAGCTATTCCTAACAATAGTAGTTGCAATCGCCAGAAGGTATAAACAACCCAGATGACCATTATATGATGAATAGAAAAGAGAGGCATACAATGGATTATTGCTATTTAGCGATAAGGGAAGGAGTGAAGAGATGAACCTTGGAAACATTATGCTAAGGGAAAAGAAACATCTGATATGAGTCTAGTTAAAGTGAAAAAGCAAATCCATGGAAAGAAACAGGAATATTGTTAGTAAGGGCTGGAAAAAGGGGGAACCACTTATTAATGGACTCCAGCTTTCCTTTTGAGGGGATGAAAATATTCAGGCAACATATTGGTGCTTGGTATCTTTCTCATCCCAGTATTCCAAAAAACTAAGAACAGAACTTCTGTTCTTGGATTCCTGGTAATCCTAGTAACAAATATGTTTCCTTTGGAGCATTAAATTATGTCACTGCTTTCTGCAACCAAAAAGGATCCTAACACATTTGCCATATAGCCATTGGCCACAAAAGTCCCAGTACTAAGATTTCTAATGGCTTTACATCTAAATGCCAAATTCAAGGGCATTTCTCATCCCCAGTATTTCTTTCCTATGTTTTCATCTCAAATTACATCATACTTCATACTTGTAATAACTGCTTCTGTGTTCTTTCTCTACTGAATCTCACTACTTAAGCTCATCTATGCTCACAGTTGCAAATATTACTTATATATCGATGATTATAAATCCTTCCAATGCAGGTCTTCTCTCCCCCCATATTTTACACTTCCATTTCCAATCAGAAAAACCGCAAAAATCAGCAATGAAATGTTCCCTTGGTCTAGGGATTCACCCACTTACTTCCTTACCTCTGATCTTTCCTTTTGTTAATGAAACTAACAGTGTAGCTTACAATATTTCACCTCTATTACTCTTGTTGTTTTTTTTTAAGTGACATACCTACCACTCTTCTATGCTGTACAATGCAGTAACTGATGTTTTATTTCTATGTCATTTTTAGGTGCAATGTTGAGAATCAGCAAAATTTTTTTTATCAGTGAGCTAGGCACTGCTTTACAAAAAACTTTCCAACAAAGAAAGTAAATATGCTCACAATCATGTTCATTAACTCAAGTGTTTATTGGGTATCTATTAGATATTGAGCACTGTTCCTAACAATGAAGACAGAAGTGAACATGACAGAATAAGTCCTGCCATCATGGAGCTTATATTTAAATGAAAGAAAAAAAAAACCCACAAGGGCAAGTCAGGTATGATCCATGTAATAAAATTAGCATTCTAAGAGGAAGTTAATTGGTTGGCTACTCACAACCCTACACTGATAACACAATACACAATGTTGGTTGCAGATTGGAATCTCTGATTTCACACACAAACAAAACTCAAAAATTAATTTGCCTTTTTAAGAGTCCTTTGATATACAATTCACATAAATGGCCTGATGAGCTAGCAAGCATATAGTAAATATATAAATAATGTAACATTTGTGTCCTTTTAGATAATATAAGTAATTCTGCATAGGAAATCATTAATTTACAATCAGCTTTATATTTTGAAAAATTTTTAGATGAAGTACTTTCCAAATTTCATGAAGTTTTATTTCAGATCTGACAGAATTCACTATTGCACCTTTCAGAGGATCCAAGAACCAAAAAAGACATCAATCTGTCCTCTTAACACTGGGACCCCAGGTGAAACACGACTATTTTTCAGATGCTTTATTGCTTAGGCAATAAGCACTCCTTTGACAAGACAATGGAACTTCCACCAGTGACTGCATTTTAGTATATACTTTAAATATTGCTTCTATACTCACAGGCTTGATCTGATACAAATCAAGTGTCAGAAACTAGGAGAACTTGTAAAAAGGAGAATAGAGTTGAAAATCATGTCGATGAGGCAATGCAATAAATCTCCTACATTTAAAAGTGCTGACAGCTGGGCACCGGTGGGTCACACCTGTCATCCTACCTACTCATGAGGCCAAGATCTGAGGATTGTGGCTCAAAGTCAGCACAGACAGGAAAGTCCATGCAACTCTTATCTCCAATTAATCACAGAAAAAGCTGGAAATGGCTATGGCTCAAGTGGTAGAGTCCTAGCCTTGAGCCAAAGGAGCCCAGGGACGTAGTACCCAGGTTCAGAGTTCAAGCCCCAGGACGAGCAAAAAAAAAAATGCTGAGAATCAGAATTGACTAGTATACCGAGAATCACACAAAATTTTCCACTATATGTACATTACATGTAAAATACGAATATGTTTTTAGTTTTGCCATCTTAAGTGTTGCTACAGACAACTTTGCTTGTAAGTCAGTGAATGCAAGGGGATGCAGGAGTGAAGAACAAACAAACAATGCAGATATGTAGGTCTTTGAGTACTACTATATGCCAGGTAGTCTGTTCTAAGCATTTAGCATAGCATAGGGTTTTTTTCCTATTCACTGAGGAAATTACAATCTAATGAGAAAAACAATTATTATTATTTTTTGTCTGTGGGTGGGTATTGGTCATGGGGCTTGAACTCTGAACCTGGGTGCTATCCCTGTGCTTTTTCACTCAAGACTAGTGCTCTACCACTTTGAGCCACAGCCCAATTCTGGTTTTCTGGTGGTTAATTGGAAATAAGAGTCTCACAGACTTTCCTGCCCGGGCTGGCTTTAAACTGTGATCCTCAGATCTCAGCCTGCTGAGTACTTAGGATTATAGGCATGAGCCATCAGTGCCCTGCAGAGAAAGACAAATTTTGAAATAAATATATTAATTATGTCAATAATGACACATATGTAAAGTGCTCTGAAAAACACATAAGAAAGTATCTGAAAAAAATTTAATCTCATCTGGAAACATCAGGGAAGTCCCTATCTTATCTTACCCCAAAACAAAATGCTTAAAGATGGAAAGGATGTGTAGGATTTTTCCAGACAAAGTCCACAGAAAACATGGGAAGAGATAATTATATCATAGCTTGTTTTTAAGAACAATGAGATGTTCTGCTCCTACTAGAAATGACTCTACAATTAAGACAGTTCTTGAAACAATTCATGTCTCCAAAATCAATCAAATAGTAAAGACTAGTATTCTGCCTTAAGAATAAACTTTAACAACATTCAAAGTTACCAAACAGAAACAACCCAAGCCCCTTTGCATCAGGAAGGCCAACAAGGCCAACAAGCCAGTGGAGATAAGACCTGAGTGTCAAAGGCAGCTGAGTAAAACTATGATTTAAAGGTTGTAGGAGATTGATGACATATGTATGGTCTGATCAAATACGTTGAGAACATTGATGGTTTAGTTTTTTCCTGTCAGAGAACGAAGTTACAAATATGAAGGGAAAGAAAGGTAGAGGGGCATTGTAAGTAAAACTGGAGATAACATGAGACAGATAAAAGCATAGGTATAGACAGATATACATACAGAAATATAGACATAGAAGAAAAAGAATATGTATTTCCTGGCTGTGTCCACTGAACAGTCCTGGGAATAGTATTACTGCACTAGAAATACAGACTTTGAACTCAGATCTTGGATTCTAAATACTATTATTTTTCTAAAAGGAGACTGAGCTACTTGCCTATTACACAGCTGAAGACCAAAGAGCTAAGGCAAAACATTATGTGTCACAAAATGAGGACAAACTCAAAAGGATAAGATCATGTCAAAAGGATATAAGAGCTACTTGAAGACGCTTACTGGTCAAATCTAGGACAACTTGAATAACCAAATGATGAATCACAATGAATAATAAATGAATAAAATAGGAAATTAAGTTCACACTAATGCAAAGGAATGAAGGAAATGCAAATGGAAGCAAATGAAAGAAGGAAGTAATAGAAACCCCATCCTTAGAGTAGATATATACCCTGTAAAAGGAACATGAAAAAAAATCACCTTTTGGAAATTATCATAGTAAATAATTTATAGTCCCTGCCTTCTCTCTTCATTGTTTCTTCCTTTCTTCCCTCTCTTTTTCTTTACCTTCTTTCTCTTTCTTCCCTTCCTCCTTTCCACCTTTTGTTGTGGATCAAACCATGGGCCTTGGGACTGGGAATATGGCCTAGTGGTAAAGTGCTCGCCTCATGAAGCCCTGGGTTCCATTCCTCAGCACCACATATATAGAAAAAGCTGGACGTGGCACTGTGGCTCAAGTGGTAGAGTGCTAGCCTTGAGCAAAAAGAAGCCAGGGACAGTGCTCAGGCCCTGAGTTCAAGCCCCAGGACTGGCAAAAAACAAAACAACAACAAACCAAGGGCCTTGTTCATGCTAGGCAAGTGTTCAACTACTGAACTTTTATCTCCACTTACATACCAATATTTAATTCAACCAAGATTTGCTAATGGATAATGAAACTGAAGGAAAAGAATGAAAAATGAGAAACGTATATAGACTCTCAAAATCTCCACACAAATATTTGCTAATGATAAGGATAAAGAATAACTTAATTTAGAGAAACCCGGAAGACATTACCTCACACAAGGTAAACCTTACAGTAGAGGAAGATAGACATCATGTGCTACCTGATGTGATACAGTAAAGAGAATACACCTTCATTTCTATGATACCATTGGCTTAATTGCAGAATGTTCTTTAGAATTAGCTAGATTATTTTAGATGGGCTTCTAATCTTAGAATCTGTTAATGTCATGAAAGTCACAGTAACACATAATTGTTTCAGATTTTAGATACCTGGACAAGGAAGTGTGGACCAACTCATTGGATTGAACTTTTCCTATTAAATATATCATTGGGATTGTTAGTGAAACTTGAATAGAATCCTCTGGGTGATGAGAACATAAAAGTGCTTTCTTACAGTCTACAGCTTTCTTTCAACATTTCTGTAAAAATTTTCAACTTTTCCCCTAAGTTTGAAATCATTTCAATATTAAAGGCTAAAAAGCACAAATCTAAAAAAACAGGAGTTATCAACTTATATTGTAGAAAAAACCTCTTAAATAGTAAATACATACAAAACTATCCATTCCTATATGCCTTTATCAGAAAGAATGACATTGCCCCATTTGTAAGGAAATGGAAGGACTTAAGAAAAATCATACTAAGTGAAATGAGCCAGACCCAAAGAAACATAGACTCTGTGGTTTCCCTCATCAGGAATAATTAGTACACATTTAGGATTATCCTAGCAGAAGATAACAATAGCTCCATAGCTATGTACATATGAACACGTAAGATGATGTGGAATTAAATGAACTCCAAGTTATGGAAACAAGTGGTTTATCACTGTTGTTATTTTCAAGATGCCATGTGAAATTATGCCCTTTTTCTTTTGTCTTTCTTTCTCATGGTTTAACCCCTCATGTTACTGTAACTGACTTTGGTACCCCGGATATTGTATATACGTGTATTGGAACTAGGGAAGGGAAAGGGAATACCAAAATTGAGAGACAAAGGATAAAAAGACAAACCAAGGCAACAACAATACCTATAAAACTATTTGGTATAAACCAACTGCACAACTCAAGGGGGGGGGGAAGGAAATGATGAGGGGGAAGGATGGGGGAAGAAATGAGGGAGGAGATAACAAGTTGGATAAGAAATGTACACACAGCCCTACATATGAAACTGTAACCCCTCTGTACATCACTCTGATAATAAAGAAATTTAAAAAATTCATTCATTTGGGCAGTTAAATGTAAATAAAAACACTCTTAAGGTATCATTTTTATACTGACTGCCCTTTATTCTTATCAGTGGCTCATCTATACTTTGCTTTGCTTTATATGATATTATAACTAGAAAGTCTTTCATTGTTTTCTAAGTATTGTTATATTAAGTGACTTACATCCCTTATAAATTCCATTAACTTTTTTTTTCTTTGTTCATTGTACAGTGGTCATAGAGACTTGAGTTTCCTGCTTGAATTTGCATAGCCAGCAAGGAGTGGAAGTGGGATATAAACCCAGGCAGTCTGGCTCCCACACTTTTAACCTCTACAGCATACTGCTTTGATTCATTCAGGGTTTCAGAAGTAAAAACTAGCAAATTTTTTGAAGAGCAAAGAGGGTCATGTCATTCTTCTACATGAAGTCTTCATACTCTTTCTTGCCCATTAATAAGTTGCTGAGACTTTATCTTTAGGAAATGTACAGTAGAATAGAAAAAGCTACATGTATAAAGATGTTCACTATGATGGAAAAAATTTTAATGACCAATACTGAAATGATTAAGTTAATAATGACTTACCTCATTATATATATATACATACATGTGTGTATATATGTATATATACATACTTGGAAACGTGTAAAAATTATGTATGCATAAAAGCAAGTTAAAATATTAATAACTAAAAACGATCATATAAAACCATGGGATAAGAAGTTACTTTTCCCTTTTAGATATTTTAATGTTTACAGCAAGAAAATAGAAATCAAATTCACACAAAAAAATCCTATTGACAATGTCCAGTAAGTGATGCAAAAGGATTCTTTCCATACTTTCTCCAACTTCCTTTTAGAGGAGATGGATGGTAATTGTGTCCATTTACATGACAAGTCATTAAAGTTTAAAAAATCATTAAATTTCTTTTAAAATAAGATAATATTCATTTTTTAATGACTATAAACATAGACATCTACAAGAACACAAACTGGAATATCTTCAGTGGAGACATTACAGAGGATTCTAATTTTTTATGTCATCTTTAAACTTGTGATAAACACATGTAACTCACTTCTATCAACATTTCTCAAGGGCTATAAAGGTAAATTGTCAATAAAAGTTCAGATATTCAAAAATTATGAATGGTCTTGGTGACCAATTCCAAAATTCATAAAAAAAAGATGACTTTTTCACAACATTTACTTATATCTGGAGTTCATTAGTTCTGTTCCTTCCACTAAAGACCATATCAACAAGTATATATCACAGTAAAAGCACAAAAAATGAATGAGATTATGCTTACAAATAATTTGTGCATGATCCTGCTACCTAGGAATATAGATCACCAGTGATCCATTCATTGACTGTGGCACATGGATTTAAATATATTTTCCTCAGACAATACTTCTTACTGTAAAATTTAAAGGCCAATGGAAAACCATATCTTAGAAAGTATTCATCATAGAAAGATAAGATGTGACTTGCTGTCCAAGGGCTCAAGCCTGGTCTCACCATACTCAAAAGGTCCTAAGTACATCTTATATTTCTATCCATAGGGCATGTACATATTTTAATACACAATAAATTAAATAATAGATTACTTACTACAGTAATTGTCTTAGTACATAAGAAAGCTCTTAAATGCCTTTCACTAAACAATGAATTTTTTTCTTTAAAAATATTTTTATTGTCAAGGTGATGTATGTTTTAATACTACATATTTAAACTTACTATGCATGAATTAAATATACATTTGGGTGATGACTATAGGAAGCACTCCTACATGAAGTAAACTTGATGCCTAATAAAATAAAAGAATTATACAAAAAAAGAGAAAGTACTCATCATGTTCCCCAGAAATAGGATAATAAAGACAAATCTGTATGTAAGTAATATTTAAAATTAGCATCAGAGAGGAATTATTATTTTTATTAAGTACTTCTTCAAATATGTTTTTAAAGTGGATAAAATACTGGTAAAATATATGTATTTTCTTTTTACATTTAGATTTCATCAATAAGTAGAAAAGATAAAATAGTTAAGAATCAAAATTTAAAGGCTGTTTTCTTTGGAGGAGGGAAGTAATTTCATATAAGAGGATAGAGAACTAGGAACAAAGATTTGAAGCCTAATATAGTGAAGAAATTTCCCCAGGATTAGAGGAAGATGATGACAAAGTTTAGGACAACACATCTGAAAACAGAAGGGAAGGCCTTTAGAGAAGAAAAGAGAAGATCTCACAAAATACAAGGAAACAATTATTTTTTAAATAATTAACTGGATTCCTTAAGAATCAAAGGGATTTCATCCACTTGCTATGGTTTTAAAATGGAGCACTGTATGAAGAAATGGACACTATGAACATCTGGTATGTTCTGCCATGCAAGTGTTAATGTGAGTATTTAAAGTGAGAAAAGTCCTAAGCATCAAAAGGCCAATTAAAATGTTTACTACCTCAAATCTGAATGGCTATATTGGAAATCACCATGCCCAGCCTTATGCTGGCATAAGTGTGTATCAGGGATAACCTTTCACATTTTTATTTTCTTTCTGTAAGTTATTACAGTGAAAAACAGCAGCCAGAGGCAATGAAACCATGCCATCCCTGATGTGACTATCTTCTGACTGTGCCAAGTACAATTATCATTCTCTAAAACTATTTGTTCCTCAAAAGAGTTCACCCAAGTTGTCATCCTTCCTATCAGCAGCCCCACTGGGCTTTGCTGAGTGACATCCAGACATTTAAACTCAAAAGCTGCTTCAGAAGGGAGTTATTAAAATTCAAATGAGCTGGGCATATTGAAGAAGAAAACACTCGTTTGCATGCACACCTCCGCTTTTGGCCATCCCATTTAGTCCCATAGAGCAGGGTCTGGTTTTGTTTTTGTAAATGGGCTTCGGAGGCCGAGGTCAGCCTCCCACGGCCTCCACTCCTCTGGGGTCATCATTAGTAATGTGTAAGGCTGAATAGATTTTCCTGTGAATCTAACCAGCAAACCTGACAGGAAGGCAGCCCTCTCCCACAACCTGAAAATGCCAAAAATCCAATTGGTAATATGGCATTTTTAATACTTCATTAATCTGCTTTAAAACAGCTTTCAGCAAGACTGCACATCACAACACCAATTCCACTGACACCTGATTTTTCAGCCTTGGAGTGGAACAGTTTCTGTTATACTATGACTATGTAATCATAAAAATGTCACATTTAACAAGAATTCCCCATAAGAGTCAGAGAAAATTCATTTCTGCAAAGAAATATAGATCTGAGGAGTCAAAATGACATTTTATTTACTAGAAAAGGAAAAACAGCCTTTCATTTGACCTGAGTTATTTTATTTCTCATGGAAATACCTTACCATATAATCATTTAAAATTTCGTAAGATTCTAATGAACAACCTAATGAAAATATAGCAAAAATATATAGTTCTAACATTATTCTGCCTGTGGAAACTTTAGATGCTCATTTAGTAAAAATTCAATTTCTTATGGAAGAAGATCTATAATATCTATTTTAAGTCAATTTAATTCATAGTAATATGGCCACTAAACTAACCTGCACATTATATGTAATATGTTTATATGCCATGTAGTAAAATGACATAACCACATATCAATTTCTACTGAGAAAAACTAGGAACAAATAGTTTGAATTCATAAGTCTAGGATAACGGCACCACTTTGTAACTCCAGACTAAAGAAATGTGTCTCAAAGCTACAAAACCAGTTCATTATCTGGAAGCTCCAGGGACTACTGTACCCAGGGGGAAATCAAAGTAACCTTAAGTTCCCTTCCAAAGCTCATCTTCATTAGTCAAAATGTTTCCTCCAGATTTCCCCTTGGTTTTTTCATTTAAAATTCTTTTTCAAACTTTTCCCTTTCTAAATTGCCATGGTCTTAGTATAAATGCAGGCAATGCTTTTTAACCTAGAACAAATTAAATTAGCAAATATCAATAAAAATATTTTATTAATGAAGCTGGTTTTCAGGACATGTTCAAAACTAACGCACTTTTTTCCTCTCACAGGAAAAGTATGTGTGTATCATTAGAGAACATGTCTGTCTCTCATAACTCACATGGCATTGTTCTGGTTCCACTTAAGAAAAAAGGCACTCAATCTCTGTCTTCAAACTGCTTGTGCTCTAATTTGGATAGCCACAGTACAGATTCAAAAAGGGAAAAAAATGTTCACTGAGAAAAAATACAAACTGAAAACAGGAAATATAGCTAGTGACTCCAACAACACAGCGTGACTACTGTATGTGACCACACAAAGTACAGAGAACAAGACCTAATTCCAAGGCAGTCTTGGAATACAAACTGCACCCAGGTATGTTTTCTCTTAGAGCACAGTCACTTGAAACTGATGGGAAAAGTATTGTGTGTTTACACTTTTGAAATGGTCAAATGGAAAGTTAAGTTTTCACAGAGCCACCATGATCAGAGAATATAATTCTGAGACTACAAGGTGTATATATTTCTGTTGCAATCGCTGTAGTTAACCTTCTGGTCATCTCTATTAGAAAGATGATTTATTACAAGACAATAGTCTTTCATATATATGTGTATGTATATATAGTTAAATTCTAGAGATGCATGCTTAGGACACACAAACAACATGTGGAAAGAGAGAGAATCATATAATTCAAGGAATGTGTCACTTGCCTTTTTTTCCTGCTGTAATGAAGAAGCCAATTGCTGCTCTAATAAAACTGCTTTCAGGCAAATAGCTATAGTCGGTTGGAACTGTGGAGACAGAAAATGATCAAATTAACCAGTGAACTTGGCAGGACTAATGAAGGAGAGATAACGATCTCATGCTGCCATGTCTGCCCAGAGACAAAGTGGGAATGTTTGTGCCATTAATCTCAGCACAATATTCTATGGCTGCAACTAATTCTATTAGATTAAATGACTGGCATTGAAGTAATCATTTAAGTTATATAGGCAGATTCAAAATGGCAACAAACTCAGTAGAGTTTGGGGGGGAAAAAACCCCACAGAGAATGAATATTTGAGTGAAGCAGTTAAAAAATCCTTTCACTACTGTCACATCAATGAACCCCAGGTCAGTGACCTTCTCATGGGCAGCAAGGAGTGTGCTGGCTTTGTAGGTTTAGCCCACTATTCTAAGGGTCACTTTAGGACATGCTAAATCAGATATATGAACCATGGAAATTCAGTGACCAGTATTAACAGCTACAGTCTCCTACCTAAGGCAGAGACCTCTAAGTGACCAATATGTGCAAATAACCAGATGTGGCTGCTGACCTGGAACGGCGAGGCAGTGACATTTATGCTTGTTGAGTCCTAGAGTTTCCTAAATCCTTTTCCTCCCAGTCCTCTGTAATTGTTTCATGAGATAGGGTTGTTGGTTTTTTGTTTTTTTTTTTTTTCTACAATAAATGGTTCAATTGGAAAATTCCATCAAGAACAAGTAGCTGTATTTTTCCAGATGCAGAATCATTTTGTTCAGACGAACCTGGGTATAAGATGATTCACTCCTCCGTGATTTGAGTTTATGTGGGCCAGGCAAAAACTTCATAACAAGACCAAGATCAGAGACAGTGATGCCATGCCCATGTAAAAAGGCAAAAGCTGGCTGGCCATACACTATTTTACTAGGATACTTGTGAGTGCTCTGATCCTCAAAGCCAGCATTACCAAGGGTTTCCAATATAACTTTTTTCCCCCTGTTTTCATGTGACAGTTTCAAGCTGTGTAATATTCATTATATTGGGAAGACTGTAGACCAATGTTCCTATTTTTATAGCTATGGAGTGATGGATGCAAGGGAAACAGTAATTATAGTGGCCCCTATTCCTGGTTATATTGTCAGTAGATGATCTGTTAGAAATAAGTGAAACTAAGTTTTTAAGGGGAATCTTTGGTACCACATAACCTCTCCAGCCTGGGTCTAAGATTGCCAGTGAGTCGAAACTCCAAAAAGAGAAAGTAGAAGATCTACCGACAGTGATATGTCATTCCCCCAAATTTCTAAGCACAGTTAGTATACAGTGATTATAAATGCTTTTTTATTGCTTTTATCAAAAAGCTACAAGTAGAAAATGCTTAGCTGGGAATGGTAGCTCAAGCTTCCTACTAGGGAGGAAAAGATTAGGGTTGACTGAGGTTTGAGACCAACCTGGGCATTAAAGTTCAGAAGATTTCATCTCAATGAACAGCTAGGTCATCCCAGCATAAACAGGATGATTACAGTCCAGGCTGGCTCAGACATAAAGCCTGATTATATCTCAGAAATAACTAATACAAAAGGGGACTGGTGGAGTGGCTCATGGTAGAGGCCCTCCCTTGCAAGTATGAGGCTCTTATTTCAAACCTCAGTACCAATACTTTTTGTTCGAACACAAAAATTTTCTTATATTAAGACCTGGAATTTCAATTCCCTAGTAAGTGCAATCATGGTCATAAAAACACCAGTCAAATACACAAAGACTTGGTAAAAACATTATATCACTACATTTAGTAAAATAAAAATGAAATTGCTCTAAGCTTCAAGGACTTCCTTCTTTGCTTGTAGATTTGTCATTAAACTAACTATATTCAAGTCATTCAATTTCTCTGAGCCTCAGATTCTTCATTTGTGAAATATGAGAGCTAGACTGAATATCTACACCAACCTCTACAGGAAGCAAACAGCAAGAGTGAATGGGGTCTACAAACCACTATTTTCTGCCATGTGACTTTGTATAAGTCAGGGAAACTCTTAATACTTCCTTTGAATCTGATATACAACACAGTAACACCTGAGAGTTGTGAAGATTAGTGCTGTTAAATTACCAAACTCAGAGTCAGCACTTTCTTTTTCCAGCACCACTGGTTTAGGGTTTTAATCTTACCAGAAGTTCTGCTTTGATTAGAGGATACAGTAGATAGATGAAGATGTCCTAGAAGCCAGATTGCATTTGACTGAAGACCAATCACTCCAGAGACACTGATGACCTAGAAATGAAACTATCATAATTCAAGGCTGGGGCAATATCCAAATGCCTTTCAATAAAAGGCAACCCACAGAAAGTCACTAAATTTATGTGACTTTATTTACTGTTATAGTTGCTGATTATAAGTTTTATTGTAAGATGTAATACCATGTGTCTATACATCATGCTTAATCATACAGATTTTCAATTAGTGTTTGCTAAAGGGCATAGTTAATTAATCATATAATTAACTACATAGTCAATCATAGTACAAAGTATCTTTTTCTCGGTATCACTTTGTCTCAAAGAAATTTTCACAAAATAGTAAAGGAAAATTCAGAGTACAGAAGATAGGAGGATACTTAAGACTAAACTACCTCTTGAAATGGAAGGAGATACTGCTTGCTTTGTTCTCTTCTTTTAAAATAATGCCCTACTATTGCTTTATCAATCATAATAAACATTCTTAAATAGTGGTTTTCATTGATACATTTTCTCCTACATTGTAACAACTTAAATTGCAGAATTCTTTTTGATCATATTAAAATTCATACATGCAAAGGAAGTTCTTTCTTTTCACAGATTTATGTTTGCATTTAAAGCATGAATTACAGAAATTTCTTTATGTAGTAGGTATTGTAATCACATTTTACAAGAATGAAAACAAGTATGTTTAATGTACAAAAGGGATAGGCAATCTATAAATGCTAAAGAATATAATAACACAAACCAAGTAAGAATACTTAAAAAAGAAATACAACTATATATTAGTAGCAGTTGCTTCAGGTTTGGCGTACCACCACTGACATTTTTTCAGCTTCTTTCATTTTGTATTTTTAGATTTTATGCAATGAACATAACCAATGTTCAAAAAAATCTTAGATAGAAATGTTTCTTAGCAGATGAGAACATTTTTACTTTCCCAAGAAAATTAGTAACAACCATTTACCCTAATATTTCCATCACTGCCATCTGAACTAGTGTCTCTTGATCATTCTTCCCAGGTACTTGCCCTGTTCTTTGATCACCTTCCATTTTTTCTAGTTCCGAGGGTCTGATAATCCCTGCAGGATCAGGTTTTTAAATTTTTTTTATTTCTTTATTGTCAAAGTGATGTACAAAAGGTTTACAGTTTCGTACAGGATCAGGTTTTAATTCTTAAGGGAAATCAGTATCAACTTAACTCCAAAATGCCAAGTTTGGGACTGGGGACATAACTCAGCAATAGGATACTTGGCTAGTAGGTGCAAGGCCTTGGGTTCCATCCTTAACACTGTCAAACACACAACAACAACAGGAAATAAACAAAAAACACACCATCAGCTTTTTTTATTTCTGGAAACAGTATGTGCTTGTCAGTGAATATAAGACCATAAGTCACTCCCAATGCCCTTCAAACTCAGGATGAAAACAGAGATTTCTATATTTTCTAGCTAAAATATCTGTATCAATCTGTATCAGGTAAATGGAACAAAGATAAGAAAAGGAGATCTTTGTTTTCCTACTCAGAGATTTTCAGTTCTTTTTCTTTTCTTTTTTTGTTAGTGAAAGTTTTATCAAGGATTTATTTCAGTATAACAAGGTTAAAGTAAGGAGAAATAGAAAAAGAGAGATGCATTTCCTGCCTTCTGTGCAGAAATGGAAGTTATTTTCTCACCTGAGTTAGAGTTCTGATGACTTCATTAAGTCTGCCTTGAAAATGAGAAGACTGGATAGCTTCTGACTTCAACTAAAATAATAAATATTTGTCATCCTCATCATAAACAATTACGTTCAGTGCACAAGCAATCACTTTCTAAGTAAGTAATGGCATATCATATATCCTTATATTTCAAACACATAGGCTGTAAGCTGCTAAGGACAACATCCCTACTTTGTCGTTGATTTTTTATCATCTGTTCAGTATGGCACTGGCAGTTTTTATAAACTTCTACTATATGAATAGAGGAGCTACTTTGCAATTACTTATAAATCTACACATACAGATGCCTACTATGAAAGACATTTTTGTTATGTTATAAAAAGAACATATACACAGATATATACTTAACCATTACAGAACAAACTGGAGTTTCTGTGAATGACTTGAATGTCTTATCATTTAATCATTTTTCTCAGGCAGGAAAATTTGTGGAAAGTACCAAGATTAACCAGATTTAATCCTTGCAAACCAAACAAAACCAGGAACAAATCTGTACAGAAAGAATTCTTGGGACAGACTACTATGTCATACAGCAAGGTATTGTAAACCCAGTCTAACTATTACCATGAGCACATACTCTTCTATCTTAATCATATTAAGGAAATGATATTCTGTCTTACCATGGCTTTGCATATATTTAAATTCCTGCCCACTAACAGACAGTTTCTTTTTTACCTGCATGGCATCTCCTTCAGAGCCCACCAAGGCCACCAGGCCATGAAGAGCTGCCAGACACAGCATTGTGGAAGTGCCCTGAAAACAAAGCATTAGACTTCATCAAGAACAAAATTCTTCTTGGGTTTGCATTTATAAAGCTCATTATTGCACAGAGAAATAAATGTTCAAAATAGGACTAAATAGGTAGGATCAGCATAACCTATACACCCGATTAAAAATGGCAATAGACTAAATTAAAGCAACAGACTAAGGATATTAGATTAGAGGTATGTTGATGTTTTTATTTTGCAAAAAACAAAATGTTGTTTTAAGATGAAAGCACTGATAAAGTATCCAGTTTATAAAAAAGAATTCTAATGGTTGAAAGGATGCATTATTTATAAGGTATTAAATGTGTGTCTCTTCATTCACAATCACCCATTCTTTTATTGTTAAGCTATATATATAGCTTAGCAACTCCTATAAATGGTCCAATAAACTGGCTTTCTTTTCCTTTATGAAAACATAAAATAGCATACAAGACATGACCTCTACCTCTGCTAGAACAATTCTGATCCATCTGGGGAGAAGTTTACTACCCAAGACTTCAGCTTTTCCATGTCCACTCACAGATAAACCATGAACAATGTTTCCTAGTGCCAGGGCAAAACCTGAAGTCTGTATAAATAAGAAAACAAAGAAGTAAGAAAATAAAAAAAGGACAAATATTATTAATATAGAGATAGAGATATGGACACAAGCATCTCCAAAAATTCCTTTTGTACTTACAAGTTATATTTCTCATAATTTATTTACAAATAAATCTGTAAATCAAAGATTTATAGCTTAGCAACACCTATAAATGGTGAATCAAAGATTTCCAGATTTTCATTTGCTATTGATAAGTAGTTGTACAGAGAAATTTATATTCAACATGCTAATTTATGAGTCTTTTTTTTTTTGTCAAGACTGGTTGGTAAACAATACTGCAGAAGCCAATTGAAACAAATGTAGTGGAAATAAGTAGTTTATTTTAGGAAAAATTACTGCACTATTGAGCAACTTAGCTCAAGTGATCCAAATTATGGATGAAACCCCAACAGAACGTCAATCAATTTCTAGAAAGGAAGAGAAAATACCCCACTGTCAGTGCAGCATATGAAAACTTAAATGTTTTGGTTTTGCAATTGATAGCATGTGAATATGCACACAGATATAAAGCAGTAAGCATACAATCCTAAACTTAAAACTAGTGAATCCTGTCATAACCTACTTAGGGCCAATACTAAGACTCTGGATATAGCTTTTCCAAAACAAAATCCACCTGAGGAGATTCTATGACATTTGTAACTAAACAAGTTTTTTTTCCCAATTTTTATGTAATAAAATACACACAGAAGTTACCATCTTAGTTCTGAAAACATTTAATGCTACCAGCTTAGTACACTAAGTACACTCATAGTGTTTTGTTTAACCACCTTTAGAACCTTTTCATCTTGAAACATGGAAACTCTGCATCCATTAAGTAAATTCCTCACTCCTTCCTCTGCCTAGACCCTAGCAACACTGACTTTCTGTCTCTATGACTTTGACTATTCTAAGAATCTCATAGAAGTGAAATCATACAGTACTTCCCTTGCAATTTGGCTTCATTCTATTCAGCACCCTGTTGTTAAAATTTCCTTCTTAAAGGCTGGGTAGTATTTCAGAGGAGTTGTTATAAGGATTATTAGTTGGGGGTAATAAAGAGAGACTTTCTCACTTAAATTTGCGGAGGTTTGACTTCATTAGAGTTCTGTATGTATTGATACCTTTATATATAGTTTTTGTATTAGCTGTATACTACTCTGATATTCCCTAGCCATATATTTTAAGACTTAACAACTAGAGCAAAACGGTTGGAGAGAGAGAAAAAAACCCTATCAATTCTCTCTCAAAGGATAAGAAATGTCCACAGAAGTACAAGATCCGATTGGAAAAAGATATGTGTGACTGCTGTCTGCAACAATAGTTAAAAGTACCTTGGTTCTAGACAGACAGACAGACACACAGACACACAGACAGACACACAGACACACAGACAGACACACACACACACAATATCACATCCCACTCTAACCCACATTAAATCAAAATGTAGGACTTAGCAATAGCACAAAACCCCTGAAAAGAAATAAGGGCCAACATTCCAACCTGCTGGTTGTGCTCTACTAACAGTTGAAGCTTGCTCATAATATCTTCAGCCTCCGCAGCTTCAATAATGCCAGCACTGAATGCTGATGTACACACACAGCTAAGGGTATAGGCAAGGACCTGAGACAAGAAAAAATATAGTAGGAAAACCTTATTTTAGGATTCAAATTATGAGAAATGGCTTTGTTGATGCAGATATCTGTGAAACTACTCCCTTTAGAATAAACATTATATTCAAATACATTTGCAATAGACTGTGTACTGTTTTGTTGTCTGACTTCTATTAGCATATTTCATGACAATTTAGGATAGGTATCCCTACTCCTAATTCTCAGATGGGGAGTTTGAGGCTCAATTTTAAATACCCATTAGACAATAATATGATTCAAACTCAAGTTTTTTGGCTCTAAATAAAAATATTTACTCACCTTATCATGCTATAGCATAGCACCCATCAACAGGAGAAAGAAACAGATTATTATTATTAAATGAGAAGTTGGATATTATTCATTGGCAAGCACTATCTATGGTCCAAAGGAGAAGAAGTTCAAAGAAGTAAAGCATAGCTACATTAAGATTTCCTAGGATAAATATTGGAGCCTGGTTAGGGATGCAGTTAGATAAAATGTGTAAAATAAGTATTATACTACATACTTCATTGCACTAGTGTAAAAATACTTATAAGACTTGATAGATAAATGAATAAATTATATATCTATACATACACATAACATATGTACATACACATGTATATATATGTAGATATACATAAATTTATAAGAATGTTGAGAGAAGAAACAATATTAGGCATATATTAACCATTTACCAGCTAAGTAAGTTGAACAAATCATTTAATCGGACTCTCAATTTCTGCAAATCATTTTTTCCTGCTACTTTATATTTTCATAATAAACCCTTCCTTTTGAGGATGTTATGATAAAGAGGAAAATTCAACTCAACACTATTTGATGCATGAGAATATGTAAGCCGTTTCCAAGATAGAAATTAGATAATAAAACATCAGAGGAGAAAAACAACAAACCTGTTTGCTCAAGACCTTATTAATCAAACCATCAAAGCAGACATGCATCAGTTGTAAAAACTTTATTTTCATTTATTAATCAAATGTTCCTTGGCCACAAGATTTTCTCCTTTGTCTTATAGAAATATGTACTTTGGAATTATGCTCTATGCTACCTTAAAAATGGAAATTTGGTGCATGTCTTAGAACAAAACATCAACCCTCTGTGCCCCAAAGAAATTCACTGATTCAACAGGACCTATTGCTGGAAGTGCAGGAGCTAAGCAGGGAAACACAGCAGCCATTATGTGCCCATCAATAGCTCATGGGCAGGCGGGAATGAAACAGAAGCTGCTCTAATGAGAGGGAGAGTCTGGCCAGGCCAGGAGGTCATCCCTGCTCCTCCCAAAGCAGAGCATAGGCGTGCAGCTTCACCTGCACATAACAGAGACAGGCACAACACATGCCTGGAACCATCTAGGCATGGTTAGCACACATGGACTATCCATGAAATCCAAATCCAAATTCCAATTTGCAGTAAGTACAGTAAAAGAAATATTCTTAGTAAGTTTTCATGCTAGTAGGCTTTAAAGAAAAAAAAATGCTTTTCAACCTGCAGTTTCTTAAGCTTATTCCTAGCTATTTTTTCAACTTACATTTTGCTTGAGTATAGTTCTAAAAATCCCCTTTTAACCTTCTTCCAGAAATTGCAGCTCCTCTTAGCAAGTGGCTTCAAGTGATGCTGACTTAGGTTTCTGTATCCACTGAAGGCTCTTATCTACTATTCCACATTTAAGTCGAAGTTGATTTATATAGCCACACAATTTGAAAACCTCATGATCTAATATAGGTGGCTTGCCACTCAGTTTTTTTCCTTATTGTACTTGAAATTGAGAAAGAATTTAATTTACCAAGTTATCAAAAATAAAAAAGTTAGAAAATAAAGAGAAGCAAGAAAACAGAAGCTGGCAAGAGAAGAAAAATGGAACCTTTCTCCCCTACCTCCTGAAACGTCCTACTCTGGCTCCCGCTGTCATCAAGGTAAGTGGACAACTTCCGAAGCGATGCTGCCACATGAACACGTGACTCCATTTGGCTGCTGTGGCTCATGAGGGACAGCACAAGTCCAACTCCCAATATACAGCCAGTGCTTGGATGCCCAAAAGATGAGGTGTTAGAATGGCAAGAAATTGACATTATTGTTCTGTACTTACCACAAGAATGTATACTGCTCTGAAAATTCAACTGAGGAGAGATGGCAGGACATGCGCCAAACATGGAACTGTGCCCATGATTCATGAGAGGTATAATCTGAGCTAGTCTCTCCTCAACAGAATCAATTTTCTATCAAAGCATGTATCCAAGGCCTTGCAAGTACTGGGTGGCTCATGCCCATAATTATAGCTACTCAGGAGGCTGAGATCTGACAATGGCAGTTCAGCCAGCTAGTCTGAGAGACTCTTTATCATCTCCAATTTACCAGCAAAAAGCCAGAAATGGCATTGTGGCTCAAGTGTTGGAGTTCTAACCTTGAGTGAAAAACCAAGGAACAATGCCCAGGTACAGAATCAAGCCTCAGTACTGGCACAATAACAACAACAAAAATAGGGATCCAAGGCCTGTACTAGAACTGTGTATCTACCTGACAAAACCCAAACCATGGGACAGCTTGACTTACACTCTACAATGACAGGGAAGATATAAAACAGCATTATTTCTACCCTGACAGAAAGGCTATAGCCCTCTTTGCAGCCACCTATGTTGAGTACATTCTGAGTAAACTGCATAAAGAGAAAAAAGGCTAAATTTCTTTATGAGCTGAGGAGATCAATGCAAGGCATGGTTATGAGGCATGGCTAAGTGCTTCATGTTTCCTAGTCAACTTCAACAAGTGGAATTTCTCTTTTAAAGAAACTGTGTATTCATCTGTGCACAATGACATTAATCCTTCTCTCCCCTCTGATCTCTCAGAGTACCACTGGGTCAGAAGAGAAAATGGACAAATGACAGGCTTGTCAAAAGTTACCCTATGTGACAATTCAATTGGAATCTGGGTCTTTGTGTCCCAATTCTCCTGAAAGAATACACAGTATTTAAAGAAAAGAATTGTTCTCTTAGAAAACTTCAAGCTGGTATGATAAGATAATGCAGCTTGTGATCATTTTTTACTTTTTAAAATGTTTGTTATAATTTTTGCTGGAGTTTTCCCTCCAGAAATTGTCCTGGCCCTGATTTGGCTTACCTTTTGCCATGATGTTAGTCACTCAGAAGTACATTCCAGGGTATTTCTCCACTAACATATTTCAATGTCCACATGGCATACCATACTTTTCTTAAATAGTGTCTATACCCTTGGCTGACATAGAGAATGTCTTTCATTTTATGAACATATTAATTACTTCCCCTATACCTCTGTGTATGCATATCTGACAGTAGAGCCGCAACAAAATAGATAGGCTTCAGGGTTTGTTCAAGTTCACACAGGAAGCTTCCAGCAGGATATAACTAGTACTTAGAGTCTTAGGGTCCCTGCCTTCGGCTCCCTCTGCCACACCCAAGGGCTCTCTTTATGTTGTTGATATCATGATAGGATGTCTAAGTAGGTTTTCCCAGTTTCTACTGCAAAACAGTCTGGCATTAGGATATCCTTTGTAAAGTAGCTGCCGCAGCAATCATCCATCATTAGTCAGGCAGAACTGTTGCTATAGCTTACATGAACCTAACAAGCTAAACTAGCATAATGCATTTCCAACCAGTTAAAGCAACATCTAACATCCAAGCACAGCGGACTTTCTGATAAATCACATTTCTAGAGAAAAGGCATCTCTTCACTAATATGGATTTAAAGCCTTTGTTTAATTTAGAATCCACAGGAAAGTTTCTTATCTATCTTCTATATTGATGCATATAAAAGTGACCAGAATTAGATCAAGGATATAATTATATACAATTTGATTAATATTTTTGACAAATTTGATTGTTACCTTTCCTTATGCTTAAGATTTCAAATGTTACAAAAGGGATACCTTCCATAGCCTAGTAGGAATCTCTTTAATATTGCTCCACAGAACCACCTTGTATTATTTACAATCTTAATTGTAATTGCTTTGTTGGTTTTCCTGTGGTGGTACTGTGCCTTGAACTCAAGAGTCTCACCGATTTTTCTGCTTGGGTGGTTTTAAACCTTGATCTTCCAGTTCTCAGTCTTTCTTTAGCTAGGATTACAGGGGGTGAACCTATGGTACCTGGAAAATTCTGATGGACATTATTTGGGGAGGGGGAGTTTGTTTGATTTCTATCTGTTCCTTAGGCGTCTGATTGATAATTAGTGAGTGATGAAGAAGTGACCATATTAAGGGTTTTAAGAGAGAAGACAGAAGAGCTACAGAACTCCTCTCATCCCACTCCATTCCCAACATAAGACCTGATGCTTATGTTTAGACTAAGGCAAAAGTTCACTGAATGTACACCTAAGGTTTAATCATGAAAATTCAACTTCTATTTTTGCCAGGATAAAAAAGATGGATGTGGTATTTGTGTGGAAAAAGGATTTCTCTCACAGGTCACTAAAGTAAAAATTGGGGTTCATCTTTCTCAATAAACAGGCAAATGTCTAGATCCCATTTTTTGATGTATCCTGGACTCACAAAAATCTTTGTCCCCTGCACTGAATGGAGGTTCCCCCCTTAGCATCTCAAGGTATGTAGGTACAAAAACCTAAAAGCAAAGGAACATGAGTTGCTAGCCCAGTTACATAAAACTTTTCATAGCAGTTGTCATTCTTAGGCAAGGTTACAACTCTATTTGTAACTGTCATCATCTACTTGTGTAATCTACATATGGATATGCATATGGAAAAATAAATGACACAGTGATCTTCAGATGTCCTCAGCTCATATCTTTGAATTTAGCTTTTTTGCTTCATATACAGATAACTTATTAATCATCTAGTAGTTCTACATTTTCTTAACTTCCCAGCATATAGTTTGAAAGTATTCCTAAAGCTCTATTCCTTGTAATTTCCAAATGTCCTACATTTAATGTGTTTATTTTTGTTCTAAGTCTTGAAGAATACCCAGGTGATTAGCTCCAAACATATACTTCATCTTATATTCTTTATCATGTATCTGCCAGCTGTCAATGAATAAAATGTTGGGCAATGTAGTGTTCACACTTTTTTGTCCATTGAAAACAAATACTTAAGTGTTGATATATCCAACATATGAAAAAATTATAATCTTGGGTATAAAACAGATTCTGGAATTGTTAGTATAAATTATCTACAAGAAAGCTAAAAATGATTAAAGAGCATCTATGTTTTAAAATTTTATCCTATTATGTCATCTCTTAGAATATATTAAAATATCACCGGCAAAAAAGAAATTCTGAAAAGTAAAGCAAATCCGATACATATGGTGTTATATATCAACGGAGATATAAGGGTACATTTCTCTAACAAGAAATGAATGTTAAAATCCCTGTTATTGATGGCAACATTGCAGATTAGGTACAAGGTCATCTAATAATTAGTTCTAATGGCTTCCAAAACTTGCATAGCACTTTGCTCTTTACAAAGTGATATACAAATGTTATTGTACTTGTAAAAGCTCAATAGTAATTAGCCAACCCTCAAGTCCTTGATGGATACAGCCAGTGGACAGCTGTGAGGACTGAAATGGCAAACAAGCAACCACTAGATGGCAGCAAAATGTTAGTGATAAGGACCACACACTGGCCTGCCATCTCAGCAGGGACAGGCCCATTAAATCAGAGAAGCAAGGTGAATTTACTCTGGGTAAGTTCTATCACTTGAGGTAGCATGCTTCCAGTTCCAATAGCCATCTCATACTAACCCTTCCACTTTTTCACTGGAGGTAGTAGGACTGTTCTAGACTCCTGCATTTTCATTAGATAGAGGAATACTTTATGCTACGTGCCAAGCTTTCAAGCTTGGATCTAATTACAACAGCAGGTTCACTGTTGTTTGTTTTAAAATGGAAGGCAATACTTTCATATCAGAAAAAAATAAACACCACACCATCAAGTGTTAAATTGCTTTCTTTCCATTCACATGTGTTCTGCAGCCTAGTGCCCCTGCAATCTCAGCTATAAGTGTTGCCCAGGCAAAGAGTCCTACCCATATTAACAAACAACCTGGGCATGACAGTTTATGTGTATAATCCCAGCTTCACAGGAGGCATGGGTAGGAAGATTGATGTCTAAGGCAAGCCCCATGAAGAAGAAAAAAGACCTATCTGAAACAACCCAAAGCAAAAAAGGTTGAAGGTGGTGTGGTTCATGTGCTAAAGTACTAAGCAGTCATGAGGTCCCAAGTTCAAGCCCTCATACAAAGGAAAGGCAAAGGGGAGGATTCCCCCCACTGTATACTAAAAAAGAATCAGGAATGATCAAATACTACAAATTTCTTGTAAGAATAACACAGTAAGGCAAAAGAAAGGTTTACTGAAGGCCTTGTGCTTTTAACTGGTAGAGAAGCAAGTTTTCTGTAAATGGATGTAGATGTTTCTGATTACCCTATCTATTCTCTTGTCTTCTGCAGGACCAGCTCCTGTCCAGGTTCAACCCAATCCCAGACAGTAAGAAGGTAAGAGTCAAGAAAGAAGGCAAAAAAGCATGAAGAAATAGCCATCTTATTACTAACAAAAATAAAACTGCAAGTTAGATACACTTAGAAATGTGAAGTTATTACGTACATAAATACCGACGCAGTGGATAGATAATTCAGCTATCCCTGTAATCCTTATACTAAAACAATTTGGAAAACTAATAGAGACCACATATGAAAGTTATTCCTGACCCTTGTAACTGGCTGGAAGTTAGAAGCACTGAACTTGCAATTTGCATCAACTTTCAATATCCTGAGCTACAGTTCTGATGAACATATTGGGGGCTGGGAGAAGAAAGCAGTAGGAGAGGAGAAGAGGAAAGAGGGAGAGGGGGAGGGAGGGGAGAGAAATGAGGAAATGATAGAAAAAAGAGAGAGGGAGAAGAGGAGGAGGGAGGGAAGAAAGGAGAGAAGGGAGAAAGAGAAAGAAAGCTCATCCATTCTTTGCTTTTAAACAGCACTATAATACATGTATTAGACTCAGAATCTCAACCCTTCATCCAACTCAAATAATAGCCAGACATCCCATAAGTCATTTTCTACATTCAAGAGATTTCAACTACGCCACCATACTCCCATCATTTGATTCTTTTTTTTTTTTTTTTTTTTTTTTTTTTTGCCAGTCCTGGGCCTTGGACTCAGGGCCTGAGCACTGTCCCTGGCTTGTTTTTGCTCAAGGCTAGCACTCTGCCACTTGAGCCACAGTGCCACTTCTGGCCATTTTTCTATTTTTGTGGTGCTGAGGAATTGAACCTAGGGCTTCATGTATATGAGGGCAAGCACTCCTGCCACTAGGCCATATTCCCAGCCCCCATCATTTGAATCTTAAAGTATTTGAACAGGGCTAGTGGCCATGGTTTGTACCCAGTCTTAGCCTGCAAAAGTTCAAGATCTCATGAGTAACACCCACTAAGTAGATGTGTGAACTTTGTTACTCTGATGAAATCTGTTATACATGCAGTTCTGAACCACACAGGCTAGATAGTATAGATATAGTTCTATTATTATTATTATTTTTTGTTTGTCATGGGGCTTGAACTCAGGGCTTGGGCACTGTCTCTGAGCTTTTTCACTCAAGTCTACTTTTGCTCTACCAGTTTGAGCCAAAGAACCACTTCTAATTTCCTGGTAGTTAATTGGAGATAAGAGTCTCATGGATTTTCCTGCCCAGGATAGCTTTGAACCACAATTCTGAGATCTCAGACTCCTAAGTAGCTAGGATTACAGGCACGAGCCACCAGTACCTAACATATAGCTTTAAATCATAAGTTTCTAAAGTTTCATAGACTTAACTGAAACATTAAGTACTCCTAAATGAGTATGTTTAATATAGTTATAAACTATTCTTTTCTGATTTGTTTTCTTTCACAATAAATTTAAAATATTTAGGTTAAAACACAAAATATTTAAAAAGCATCAAGTCTGGAGTGCAGAGGACCCATTGATATGAAATAGGATAAGAATCATCGGTATAACAAATTTTAGTTTCTCAGTTAGTGGATTTATGGGGAAATGTAAATCATCACTCAGAGTACCTTAACCCAATCAAATTCAAATTATTTCACCAGATCCTGAAGAAAAGGTTAAGCCAGACATTCAAGGTCCATATACCTCATTGTTATGTTAGTACAAGAAAAACTAAGGTAATGAAGTCTAAGTTAGGAAATTATATTTGTTGTTCCATATTTAAGCAAACTATTTTAGTAGAAATGTAATAAAAACCTGCACAGATATTCAAGATTAGACTGGTTCCTATTCTGCCATAATGTACAAGACTGCTGGCAGAGGAGAGAGGAGTAGCCAGTGTCTAAGGATTTGTTTGAGAGGAAATGGAGACAACATACTTATATTCAAGAGTAGTATCAAAGCAGCAGCTTTCCAGTGCATCCAACGATTTCATCAGGAGAAGGTTCATCTGTTGGCCAGATATATCACTAGATAACGTTCAAGGGAAGAAAACAAATCATTAATAATCATTCAACTGTTCAAAACTCTTAAGATAAAATCATTCCCTCTCGATCAAGATATATCATAAGCTGCTTTGTTAAATGGCAACTACTTTGTACAATTTCTTAAAGACAATAAAAAAAAAAAAGTTCCCTGCAATTTTCTTGGGGAACATCAGCATTTCTTTACAAAAAAGTAAACAGTAACAATGTATTGGTGATTCACATATGCTTATTTTCTAGACAAACTGACTCAGATAAACTATTCAGTAATTTGGTTTCTAAAGAATATAACCATTTTAAACCAATAACCTCTAAAACTCCTTTTAATTTTTCAGAATATTCAAATTTTAAATCACTAAAAAATAAAAATCTAAGTCAAAATTGCAAATATTTCTAGGAATGAAAGAATAATTTTCCACAAAATATCAACCTATTAAGTGGCATGGTCAACAGTTATTCCAAACCTCTTCATTGCAAAGACTGTCACTTTTAATTGCATGTCTCCATCAAATAGGTTATACATTCTATTCCTTTACTTGTACATTAAGAAGGGAAAACCCAAAGCCCTATCATCTTCTACCTTTATATAATAGTTTTTTTTTTATAATTATCTTAGGAAGAAGGAAAACCTGTATAGCAAAATACAACTTAGGAGGCTCCAAGGCTGGGTCTTTAGGCATAGAGTGGACTTCCTCACTGATACCTGATCATCACTGACACTTGATCATTCAGAGGTCCTGCATCTCAGCTTGCAGGCTACTGCCTCAAATCAGTGTAGGTGAAGGGTAGACCTAGGAATGTCAACTAGCTCAAGAGCACTCTAAGTAATAGCCCCTCAACCAAACACTACAGCAAGGCCACCCAAGATGAAGGCTTATGTTTTGTCATTAAAGACATATATGCATTCACCCAAATACATAGATATGATAGTTATAATTCAATAAGTCTGATTAGAGTTGTTTTCTAGAGGGAAATACACTTAAATATGCTAAACGAATATTAGTGTGATCATACTTGTATTCACTAGGGGTTGGGCTTGGGATAGTACAGTCTTCTGAATAAATCTGAGATTGGAATTTAAATTCAGGAAACACTTTCAGAGGCCTTAGTAGACTGGTTGTCACAGTTCTCTTCTACAATGTGATTTTTCATTCTCTAGAACCAATATACTATCCTAATTCTGGTCCAAAGTGGTCATTTGGACCATTTTGACATTACTAACAACAAATACAAGTTTGTCAACCCTAAATCCAGCAGTGTCTCATCATAAGTTAATGAGAAAATGGAGCCAGAGCCAGGATAGGATGAAATGAATTGCCTGAAAAGACTCGCCACAGGGGCTGGGGATATGGCCTAGTGGCAAGAGTGCTTGCCTCGTATACATGAGGCCCTGGGTTCAATTCCCCAGCACCACATATACAGAAAATGGCCAGAAGTGGCGCTGTGGCTCAAGTGGCAGAGTGCTAGCCTTGAGCGGGAAGAAGCCAGGGACAGTGCTCAGGCCCTGAGTCCAAGCCCCAGGACTGGCCAAAAAAAAAAAAAAAAAGACTTGCCACAGCTCATTTTTAGTTGTAAAACATGTTGCTTGAAAGGATCCTGAAGAAGGATTCTGAATGCAGATGGTGAAAAGCCTGTCATTTGTAGCATAGTAACAAAGCAGGAAAAATGCACTGTGAAGTTTTAAGTCTGAAAAAATACCTTATGTTCTAACACACACACACTCTCTCTCTCTCTCTCTCTCTCTCTCTCACACACACACACACACACACACACACACACACACACACACACACACACACACACACACTATGAACCGGTCAATTCCCATGCAAGGAGCAGATGTTTTTTTCCATCTAGAGCCAGCCAATAGGTATTAATGCTAGTGAAAACAACAAAAGAATTTTCTGCCCAGGCTCCATTTATGATTGCAGAGTCTAAACCAATCATCCCAATCTTCTGACAGATGTTTTCAGAAGCTAAAAATGATCATCTGAAATACATGATTTCCCCAGATCAATAGCAATTCTCATAAAAGCTTCACGAATCAGTGTTTGTATAAAATAATATAAATTACATACACAAACTTGGTTAGTTTAAACTAGAATCTACATGTGATATTCTATCAGCTGGTTTCTTCACACCAACACAAGATTTTCACTTTTGAACCACTACTCTCTGGCAACCAAGGGAGTTTAAAGACATCTAACATCACAGCAGGATGCCTCCCTCTATGATCCTATTTCCTTTGCAGGAAAATGGGGTTAAATTCCAAGTCACTGGCATCAAAATATTCATGACTACCAAATGTTCATGTTGGTTCACACTGTAATCAATCTGGATATATAGAATTCTAAGATTTGTTGTAAAAGGAAGCATAAACAGTACAAACAATAGCACTGGAATAGATTCATGCACAAGAAAGCTTTTCCAGTTAGTGGAATTTTTCACCTGGGTCTTTGATATTCCATTAGCTTTATTCAAGGATAAAGTCCCCTAAACAAGCAATCAAACTGAATAAAGCACACAGTATAATATGCACAGATTAAGACTCTTTAAGGATTATTAAAATGTAGCCAGGGCACAGGATAAAAGTAGTATTTAAAACTGGGTACATGCAGTTCTCTGGTGATCCAGTGATTTCCAACACCACTCAGGTACAAGAGATGCTACAATCCTTTCCTCCAAGTTTACAATCAATGATATAATTTTTTTTAAAGATCATTATTTCCACTGCCTACAAATAACTAAAAAGAAGCTTTTATTTATTTACTGCATAGTGAAGTTAGATTTTTGTACATGCCTATAAAAAATGTACTTGAGTACTTTGTTTTAGCATAAAATGACTTTCAAGTAACCAATCAGTTGAATTCCTTTAACCATAAAATGCATACCATCTAAATGATGCTATTTTAGACAGACTAATTCACCCATAAAGGAGAACAAAGGATCAACTTGCCCATCTCAAAAAGTTTAGTAGCCACACATTGCTCAGATATAATGTTTAGGTATGACTGTGTAAGTATATAAAATCCTTCACCTAAATCACCAAGAAGAAAAGAAGGAATATTTTAATAAACTATACCTGAGTTTCTCTTCACACAAACGAGAGAGAAACATCCCCAAAGCAAGGCCCATGTGGATTTGCACGGCTTGAGATTCATCAGCACTTGGTTTCCCAGGTAACCTGGCAGTCAGCATATTCAGGATTTCCTCAACCTTCTCTTTGCAAGAGATAATGAAAACTGGCACAAGGAGAGACAAAGCCGTGGCAGCAGCAGAACGGGCAATGGCACTAGCTGTGTTTTCACCAGAATACGATTTCTAGGACATGCCAAAGGAAGAAAATGGGGTTAGCCTTTTGTTTAAAGCATAAAGGAGGCACACCTGCCACAAAAGTGCTACACAGCAATACAAGCTTTTTTCACATTTATCACCACTAAATGTGTTGACTACAGTTTGTTATTACTCAATGAAGCAATTTGCTAATCAAGTCACTTAACTAATTATGTCTCTTTAAATTGGAAAAAAGAAATGACAAGTGCCTTCTGCTTAGAGGTCATGAATTCCTTTAATATACTAAAAGAATTCCAGTGCTTTTAAAAGTCCACATGTACACAAACTGAAAAATGAAAAGCTAAGCTATCTGAACTTGGACAAACACTGAAGTCAAGTTACAGACACCCAGAAAAGTAAGAATGTTCCAGGAAAGACAGAAAAATGGGGAAAAAAGAGCATAAGTTTAGAATAGAGAGAACTGTGTGTTAAGTTTAGCTCAAAGATCTATTGGCACATCTCCCAAAAATTTTGTTGGGAATACTTCCAAGTAGATGGATTATTTCCTACAGGGGGTTAATTCCTTTTAATTAAAAAGGAAGTTGAAATCCTAAAAGCCTCTGGTTACAAAGCAATAACTAGCTATTCAAAATGAAATCAAGAGCTCTATATGTTCCATCCGATATGTAATTATCAGTAAAGAAATGAGTAACTGCCCTAATAAAATGACAGGGTGGCTGAATTTGAACAGCTTCTATAAGAATTCCATGTCAGCCCGACCAGACATTCTACACATTTATCTATGTGCCTCAAGAAAGAGAAAGCCCATCTATCATTCCTCATTATTACTCATTTCAAATTTTCAGACATGCCATAAAGGTAGTATTGTCTGTAACAATCAAAGCAACTAAAATGTGTTTTTAATTCTCTGCTGACTCCTTCTCTAAGCTCTCGTTCTTTAAGGATAAAAATCAGACATGTACTAAGTTACACTCTTAAGTTAATATAGCACTCTCAAAGGGCAATGTTACTGAAAATGACTCAGCTGCTAAAGCACAGGAAATAAGGGAAGTGATTTTTGAAGCAGAGCTTTGAAAAGTACAATCACATAAAAATCACAAAGGTAAGAGGCAACTCAAGCTAGCTAGTAAAGAGGTTTCCTTAGTGCTTCGTAAGAACTAAGTCGTATTGTTGAAAATCTCACACAATGTCCTGTTTCAGTGAAAGTTACTGCAAAAGACTCCATAAAGTTCTAAACAAGTTAAGCAAATCAGCATAAAGAAATGACTTTTTTGAGCAAAAGCTACTTTCCAGTTCGATTCTATATTATCTGACATGTCATGTTTTATCTTGAAATATGAATAAAAATATAGCGCCAGATCCAAAGTCCCAGATGAATACATACCAGGTCCTCCCATGGGCAGGAGGTCAGAGGCACACGCCATGAACAGAGAAGACTATAGGCACTGGTTTTCAGTCAAATTTGTGATCTTAGCAACAGTTCAGACTCTGGGCTATATTTTCATTCAAATCAACTATAATCCTTGGCTACTCAGCTGACTGTCTCATGATTACCATAATTCCTTCAGCAATGGATACCAATACGGTAGAACCAAAATAATTCTCCACAGATACAGAAAAAAAGCATACTCTACCTTCAACAGAGGGGAAATAAAACAAATGAGTATGTTTGGTGCAAGTATCAGATTATAACATGAGGATAGAAAAATCATTGTGGGTAGCAGGTCCTTTTTTTTTGTTTGTTTGTTTGTTTTTTGTTTTGGTATGGCCAGTGATAGTACTGCTTTGTATTCACAGAGTATTTGACTATTTAAAACATTTCTTCTTTTTAACATAGTTTAAATAATCTGGTCCTCGCAATCTTTCAGAAAGTCAGCAAAGCATGATTTCTTACTTTCATTTGATCAGTACAGAAAAAAAAAATAAAGGTTGTCAAGTCAACAACTACAAAAAGAGTAAAGGGAAAATCTGAAGCTGTGATTATTACAGAGGATTTTATTCAAGTCTCTCATTATATAAGTAAGGACAAAAATATCTAAAGAGAACTGTTTACTATCTCACCCTAACATGAAACACGGTAACTAAAAACTCCAAGTCCCACACAATTCAGACAATATTTATCCTACTATAACAGTAGTTCTTGACTCTGATTAACATCTGAGAAGCCTAGAGAGCTTTCAAAATGCTGGTGAGGGCACATCTCAGAGCAGTTAAATCTGCCATGGGACCTACAAGTCAGTTTTTCTTTCATCTTTGTCTAGCCACTATTCACACACATGAACACATACACTGAAAAGTTCCCAGTAATAAGCAGACAACCAAAGTTGGTATTCATAATGTATGCTACATTATGGATGATAGATGGGAGTAGTTGATGTCAGAAGAATCAACTATTGGCTTTCCTGATCTTTCTTTTTATTATTTTTATTTCCTATACTTACATGATAAAAGCAGGAGAAGAGTTGTCCTTTGGGTTGGTAATGGCCATCCACAATGACCAGGAGAGTATCAAGGACCATGGAAACCCATTCCCTCATTGGAAGAAAATTAGGGTGAACCTACAGATGAAGAACAATGTGAAATGATAATGGAAAAAAGGAAACATATCTAAACATTTTGGCATCCAGGCTACAATCCCCTTCTGTATAAAATAATGCAATGTTATTATTCAAAAGTAAACTTCACCTCCTTGGACTATATATGAGGTGAACAGATATTTGACCAATAGGCATCTTCACATATGTTCCAGTAAGATTTATCTTTTATGCAAGGTAGGGCAGAAGTGAGAAAAGAGAATCTACAAAACAACACATCTAAAGCCCTTCATAACTCCCCACTGTTCAGTGAATCATGGTGAAAATAAGGTGGTACTTAGAGAAAGAGGTGAAAAAAAAACTGATTTAAAATTTCTCAATTTGATTAGCTATCATTTCACAAAGAAGGCAATCAACCTACAACAGTTTGATCAACACTTCTAGCATTTTGATTAATATTACCAGATGGGTGTCTTTCAAAAGTCATGATGATCTTCACTTGAGAAATTATAAGAAAACATGCACTAAAAAGAAATTTTGGTTATGAAAAATCATTCATGACCACTGATATCATTAGCATTTATTAATTCACATGGAAACATCAGGTGATACCAAACTTAAAGGTCAATCCAACGCTGGGTATCACCTTGGGAAAATGTCTTGAATCAAATAAGGCCTTCATCTTAATATGTAATTGCTAGTCATATACAGAGTTGTGTGAAGTTTGAACACTTCAACTTCAATCAAATAATGACATCTTAAATAAAGATGTCATCGAAGTGAAGTCATCAAAAATAAAAGCAAAGGGCTGGGGATATAGCCTAGTGGCAAGAGTGCCTGCCTCGGATACACGAGGCCCTAGGTTCAATTCCCCTGCACCAAATATACAGAAAACGGCCAGAAGCGGTGCTGTGGCTCAAGTGGCAGAGTGCTAGCCTTGAGCGGGAAGAAGCCAGGGACAGTGCTCAGGCCCTGAGTCCAAGGCCCAGGACTGGCCAAAAAAAAAAATATAATAATAATAAAAGCAAAGCCCCGTCTGTGCTGCATGTCTTCATTAAAGTGAGGCTAGGCCAAGAGCAAGAGTCTCGACTTACTCTGAATTAGTTTCCCCCTCCCCCACCCCATTATTCCAGGACAAATTAACTGTACAACTGCTAGTTCAGCATAATTAACACCAAAATAATAGGAGCATTGAAAATAAAAAGGGCCTTAACTTTTCAGGTTGTAGATCTGTGTAGTATGTGGTCTCTACTAAAATATTCCATAGCGCTTTAAAGGAAATATTTCTTCGGTAAATAGTTTTCATCTTTCTCATTATTAAAATAATATTTTGGGTCCCCAAGTAAGCATTCACATGTGAAGCAATCATACTTTTATCATTCTTATTATAATCCCTAGGTCTCTTCCCCTTCTCTATATGGAAAGAACATTTATAGCTCTTGCCATACATTTGCCTATTCTCTTGTTTTCTAGTAATATGATCCTCTGGGAAATTCTCTACTAAACTATTTGACAACTTCTTAAATGTACAATGGAGCAACCTGTCCTATTCTACCCAAGGGGTGGTCACAAAACACTGAGTGCCTAAATTCCAAGAAACTAGTACAAAGGTAATAAATGACAAGAGTTTATCTACCCCAGTGAGGGTGGTCTGCTGCTTTCTTAATACATACAGTCTGGACTTTGCAAGACTGAGTTTGTTACCCCCAAAACCCAGCTTTGTCTTCAACTCCATAAGCTTTCATATCTTTCTTTTTTATTAAATAAAAATTAGCCAGAGTTGATTTCCTTGCAACCAGAAGATACTATGAAAAGAGAGTACAAATGGCCTATTTGTACAAAAAGGCTGAATAACAATGAATAGTCTCACTTCCACAGCAAAAAAGCAATGAGGTGACTCAGATGCTAACAATGGTTACTATTATTGAGAGCTTCTTATTTACCAGCTGTTATGCCTTACATGTAGTAATTCATTTAATCTTTACAATGAATTACTACATCTAAGGCACATCAGCTAGTTAGGATTTTACAGATGGCAAAACAGGCTTTGAAAGGGATTACTAGAAATAGGCCACAGAGCTAATAAGTTGAAGTATAATAAGAACTAAATGAAGTTCTCTCCTATTCCAAAGCCTATAGTTTTAACCACTTGGCTATATTGTCTCTAGCTAATGATAGCTACTACATAATGGAGATTAAAAGAAGAACAAACCCATGCCTTTTTGACAGATATGAATTATCTGAGAAAGTACACTGGAAATGAACACTGGCCAGCTTTCCACATGTTTAATTAAGAAATAAATGCCTTGAAAAAATGAATAGGCACTTTATCATTGACATCTACAATTAAAATGCAAAGTACATTTTTTTCCAATTTGTAAACCCTGCTTATTTATCATTTTTTGACAGCATTGTTCACTTTCAGTAAGCCTTGTTAACCTCCTAAGATTAGTTACCACTGATGTAATCACAAAAAGACAACCCCTTTGCATAAAATTGGCACCTCTAAATGGAAATGACCACTTAATTGTAATAGAAAAAGCAAAATAGAAAAGCAGCAAACAAAAGTCAGGGAGACAGTGGGGCTCACAATATAGAGGCTCATCAAGTAGTATAACTCAGTACTGCAATCACTGCATTGACTCTTGTATGCAAATCTATGACCAGGTCCCTGAAAGCCAGGCTTAAAGCCACATAATCAAAGCCCACCTGCCCAAAACACTGTAACTCACCTCCAGGAATCCATCGGAATCTGAGGAGAGGCTGGTTTCATGTTTGGATACAATAACAGCAAGGCTGCTTAAAGCCAATAACGCATTGCCTTTGACTACAGGACTCTCCCTGTATTAAAAGAAAAGATTCCAGGAGAAGGTTTAGGCACTTTAGCCAAAAGAGGAAAAAGTACTATCATAGGAGGGCAAATGAGATCTTTTTTTTTTTTAAAGCACTTATATTCCTGCACAGACCCCACAAACATAGACCTGTTTGCTCTCTCATGTCAATTTCTCTCCTGACACAAGTGCTATTATTTTTTGTGTGTGTGTGCGCACGCGCGCTGCTACAGGACTTGAATGCCAGGCCTGGGCACTGTCCCTTAGCTTTTTCACTCAAGGCTCTACAAAGTGAGTCACTTCTCCACTTATGTCTAAAGTTTATGTCTTAAGAAACTCATGGACTTTCCTGTCCAGGCTAGTTTCATACCAGGATCCTCAGATATCAACCTCCTGAGTAGCGAGGCTTATAGTTGTGAGCCCTACTGTTTAGCTAAAAGTATTTTATACCTGACATAGGTTGAGTAATGATGCTCAAAAGTTTCAGATTTTAAAGCATCTTGGATTTCAGATATTTAGAGTAGGGATGCTCAAATGGTAAAGTTTATACAAATATTCCAAAAATGGAAAGACATCCAAGTCTCAAATACTTCTAGTCTCAAGCATTTTTTAGTATTCAATTTGTATTTTGTTTTCTTTTTTTCTCTTTTTCTTTTTTTCAGCAGTACTGGGTTTGAGTTTGGAGGCTTATGCTTGCTAGACAGGTACTCTACCACTGTATCCATGCCCCCAGACATTCTTTGCTTTAGTAATTTTTACAGATAAGTTCTTGTACTTTTTGCAACTGGCCTTGCACCATGACTCTTCTATCTATGCCTCCTTTGTAGCTAAGGTTGCATTCATTAACACCATTCCTGTTTTGCTTTTTATTTTTTCCAGAAATATACTCAAGTTTATAATCAATTAAGTAATGAGCCATAATTTGAACCCTGTTTGTCACATTATATAGAAATCACAATTCAGGATTTATGTCCTCCATTAAGATATATGTTAAATAATTCACATTTGAAAACAGTACATTATCAAATTTGATAAAATCTTATCAAAACATCTAAGTATTCAATATGAATAATATTATTAAAAGTATAAGATAACATTTAAAGAAAACTGTTGAGGTGCCAAGGTATTTCCTATTAAGTATACACAATTCAACATTTATAACTACATAAATTAATGCTTGTTAAGTGTTGATTCAATTTTACAATCTGCCAAGTCCTGTTTACTACATTTGAAATGTTTACAACTATACTGGGCTGCTTTACTTACTTAACACTACTGTAGTTGTGTAATATGACATTGTAAGTACGTGTCCTTAATAGACTTTTAAATAGTTTTGGTGAGACAAAGTAAATTAACAAACGGGGGAAATATTTTAAATAATATCTTTTCTGGAGAATTCTTATTTATGGAAGGTACACTATTTTGTTTTCAAAGATTTAAGTGAAGTGTTATTTATTTTTTATTTGATTATAATCAAGAAATTTGAGTAGTCATAGGTAGTTGAATGTATGCAATTTTTATACATGTTACTATTAGGGTTGCATATTGTAAACTTGTGCTTTTTACATATGAATGACAAAAACATTAGAATAGTGAATTTTAGAATAAAAAGGACTGGTGCTGTTTTGCTTTTTGAGATAGTTTTTCCCTAACTTTTCAACTGCATAGTCCTCAAACCATGATATTCCTAGTCTTCTTCCTTATAATGGAATATCATGATGTCTTTCCTGCAACAAAATGGCCATAAATTGTCAAGGTTAGGAAATTTAGAGGTTAAAAATCACATTGTAATTTGTGAATTATATACTCATTTTTAGTACCATATAGAAAATACTGACATGGTCACGTGAAATTGTATATCAAATCTTAGTAAATAAGATTACTATATAAGATGACAGAAAAAACTATCTTTTTTTGCCAGTCCTGGGGCTTGAACTCAGGTCCTGCGCACTGTCCCTGGCTTCTTTTTTGCTCAAGGTTAGCACTCTGCCAACTTGAGTCACAGCGCCACTTCTGGCCTTTTCTATATATGCGGTGCTGAGGAATCGAACCTAGGGCTTCATGTATATGAAGCAAGCACTTTTGCCTCTAGTCCATATTCCTAGCCCCAGAAAAAACTATCTTTGAAACCTGAAATTCTGAAAGGCAATTTAGCCCCACTTTAAATTAATTAATTAATTAATTTATTTATTTATTCATTCATTCATTCCAGAACTGGGGCTTGAACTTGGCTTCCTACTTTTGCTCAGGCTTTTTGCTCCTGTCTAGTGCTTTACCACTTGAGCCACAGCTCCACTTGTTTGGAGATAAATCTCTCAGATTTTTCTGTCTATGGTGGCTCTAAACCTTGATCCTAAGATTTCAGCATCCTCATCATCCTCTTTTGTTAAGATTATATGCATAAGCCCTAGTAGCTTCAGTTTTAAAACAGTACTTCACGTTATTTTATTTCAAAAGTTCCACTGAACCTGAATTGTTGAAAAATGGACAAATGTGTACTTAAAGCCACGGTAATGAGATCTTTGTCTGCAGGTTCAACATTTGGACATTAATCTTTAAATAGGTTTAAAAAATTACAAAGGTTGCTTAGTAGCTCTTGATTACATTTCATTCTCTACATGCACAGAATTGTAGCTTATGAAAGAAAGCACTCAGTACACTCAACAAAACAAACTTGCAGAGGAGCTGGCCAGTAAAATTTATAACTGTTTCAATCAAACTCATTCCCTTTACTCAAATAATTATCCCCTGCCAGTCAAACAGCAGTGCCTAATTTGCATGTCAGCATTGCTACAGTATTTATCTAAGCAACACCACTGACATTTTAATTAAATTGTCCTTTGAAACAACCCGATGTCATTAACCTAATTAGAAAGCACAAGGAAGGATGAGTTTCAATGGTGCTTTTCTTATGGACAAAGTATTACATTACATATTAACAAAATGACCCAATCATTTGGGGATTTTTGTCCTTAGGTTCATATCTATTTAATGAATAACAATGAAAACAAATTTCCATCAATCATCAGGTCTATCTGTGTTCCAATTCTTCCTTAGCTCTAACCCAAATACTTGAAAAGCACTCTCAAATGAACAAGTCAGTTGAACCCATGACTGGTGTTTTGCTTCCTGTATTTAACTTAAGACTATAAACAAAACAAACTTTTTCCTGGCCCAGCCAGTGGCAGTCAAAGACCAAGGTAGAAAGCTAAAGTGTCAAATGACAATGTTTGAGACCTTTGTCTGGTTGGAGGTAGAAGCAAATAGAAATGGCAGTGAATTTTTTCCTGTGCTCTAGCATTTATTTACCTCTCAGCCTCTGGACCTTATATATTTCCGATATACTTTCTGTCATGCCTAGAACTTTTTGCTCTAATAAGATAAAGCTTGAAAAAAATTAGAGTGAAATTCTTGATAAAAAGAGACTAAACACAATAAGAACATGAATTAGTTATACTCTATACTACTCAGCATTTGAACCCATTCTCTTTAGGTAATTAATTATAAAGTGATGCTTTCCAAATCTGAAGATAAAAGTCTTGTTGAAATAACATCTTCAAATGGGAAGTGCATAAGCTACTCCAAAGGCAAGATTATAGTTTGTTTTAAAAGAAAGCTGCTAGTTTTATCAGCATTCAAGTATTTGGCTACAAAATGTGAGAGCACTGTTTTTACCATGCTATGAGTAAACTACGTAACAAGGAGCCATCACCAGCAACATGTCTCTGAGTTGCCCATCAGTGTAATTCACCAGACTGGAAAAGCAGGTTATGAGTATCTTTTCTTTCCATTTTTGTCAACAGATATAGTCTACTGATAATATCCAGTGCTTCTCACAGAAATGAGAGCAGAGGAGGATCCCCAGTTTTCTTTTCCTTTATTCAGACAACCTGAGGATGAGAAGCTACCATGTATGAGATAAGAAATCCCAGTAAAGTCCCTGCTTATGATTCAGTACTGGTAGAAAGCTACCTCAAAGGCAGACCAGATTTTTATATTTTCATTTGTTTAATTTATTTGTTCTGCTTTTGCTTTTCCTAAGCAAAATCTAACTCTACAAGGCCCTGGGATACAGTAAAGATAAGCTAGTTGGTAGTTAAGTAAGTATCACATGTGATACAGACTTTGAGTACACAAGAGACCCACCAAAACCATTTGGTGTAACCCAACTGAACAACTCATAGGGGGAGAGGGAAAGGGGGAGGGGAGGAATGAGGAAGGAGGTAACAAATTGTCCAAGAAATGTACTCACTGCCTTACATATGAAATTGTAACCCCTCTGTACATCACTTTGACAATAAATAAACAATTATTTGGGGGAAAACAAAGAGACCCACCAAGTACAAGTGTGCCTATTTAATTGGAGGCTAGGAAGGAACAAGGTCAAAGATATGGCAGCAGCTCAAGATGATTGTGGAAGAAAAAAATAAAAATAACATATCTGACATATAACTTACTGCCAGGAACAATTAGTCAACTTGTTAACAAAGGAGCCTGAAGAGATTTTTTGAGTAAATTCATTAGGGTATAATTTTCTTAGTGAGCACTGGTTTAAGGTAAATCAAAAGCCTCAGGCGGTAACACTCAAGTTATGTTTGCTAAAACAGCATAAGGCTGACTGACATTACCTTTTTACTGGGTCTTTGCATTAGTTTTTACTATAGAGAATCCAGCTTTCAATACACTGGACACAATAGCACCCAGATAATGAAGGGATGGACTACTTGATTTGTTTGCTGCTTTGCAGTTGAAATTAAAAATCTATTTGTAGATCTCACTGAACTCATATTCTCAAGAATTTATTTACTTTTTCCCTTTTGCTCCTTTACAATGAAGCCAAAGCACAAAGCATTTGTTCAACTTTGGTGACTACATGCAAAGCTAGGTGTAGCTACTAAGGAAGCTGAGATCTGAGGACTGCCATTCAACACCAGCCTGGGCAGAAAAGTCTGTGAGAAGCTTATCTCCGAATAACCACTAGAAAACTGAAAATGGAGCTGTGGCTCTAAATGGTAGAACGCTAGCCTTAAGCACAAAGGTTGAGTACAGTGCTCAGGCCCTGAGTTCAAGCCCCAGGAATGACAAAAACAAAACAAAATAAAAAGTACTTAATGTCAAACAAAACAAAACGAAAGAAGAAAACAGCAGGTCATCAATGGCTCAGGTCTTTAATCCTAGCTATTCAAGAAGCTGAGATCTGAGGATTGTTGTTCCAGTCATGCCTGGGCACCAATGTCCTTAAGATTCTTATTTTCAAGTAACTGCAAAAACCTGGAGGTGGCTCAAGTGTGAGAGCACTAGCCAAGAGCACAAAAGCTCAGGGACAGCACCCAGGCCATCACTTCAAGCCCGAAGACACACAAAAACAAACAAAATGTAATAAGAAAGTACTTTTCAGCCCTTAAAGTTATCAAATGCCCTAAAAAAACTATATATCTATATCTATATATTATATGTCATCATATATCATATATAACAAAATGATATATAAATTATATATATTATTGTTATATAATATTTAACTATAATATCATATACATATACATATAATATATATGTTCCAGGAAATAAAAGTTGCATAAAAATTGGAGAAAGAATAAATGACTTACTTTGCAGCAGTCTTGGTAATCTCATCAGTCAACATGTCTCTGACCCTGCAATAAAGATGGAAAATAGGAGTTTATGTGAGAGCAGGAACTCTACCTTTTTCTCTTACACATCAATTAATAAGAATCTTTGGCAATGTCTCCCACTCTTAAAACTACATATCGATAACTTTCATGCAGGGAGAAAGAATTGCAGCAGGTTTACTTCAAAAACAATTTTATCTTCCTTTACATTGGGTTATTGTTGGGAAGGAGGTGATTGCAAATGAGGAGAGATATACAGGAAAATCTGAGACAGTGTCTATACAGGTATCCTTTAGTCTACCCTCTTCTGTGGACTAAATATTGTCTGCCCCTGCCCCCCACAAAAAAAATTTCTATGTTGAAATTTTAACCCCTAATGTCAAGGCATTAGGAGGTGGGGCCCTGGTCCTCCCTCTTTCCTCTGCATTTGACATATAACATATAACAAAATCTCAGCACCTTGTGAATGAGTCTCGTTTTTTTTGTTTGTGCTGGTCCTGGAGCATGAACTCAGAACCTGAGCACTGTCTCTGAGCTTTGATGTTCAAGGCTACTGTTTTAGCACTTGAGCCACAGATCCACTTCTTGCCTTATTGGTAGTTAGTTAGAGATGAACATTACAGTGCCTTTCTTGCCCAAGTTGCTTTGAATTGCAATCCTCAAATCTTAGCCTCATGAATAGTTAGGATTACAGGCATAAGCCACACAGACATCTGGCTGAATGAGTCATGCTTCAGAGCAATTTTTTTCAGATCATAATTGAGTGGAAAAATCACCTGTCAATAAATTTCTCTAAAATGTATATTGTCCATGTCCAGAGTCATGGCTCAAGTGGTAGAGCGCTTATTTAACAAGTGTGTAAGTCTGGTTCAATCCCCAAATAAACCAATTTCTGCCTTCCTGAAGGGAAGATGGTGTATCCAGTGCAATCTTCTAAGACTAAAACTTTTTGTGCATACCAGAGCTCCCACCCTTACTCCCTTTGATCTTGCTGCATCATTAGTTTCTCTTCTTCAATTGCATTGCTCTCCCTAGCATGCTGTTTGGTTTGTGGTGCTGGGAATCACATCTTGGGCCTTGGGCCTGATAGGCAAAAACTCTACCAGTAAGCCAACACTCCCTATCTCCTTAGCATATGAAAATACTGTAGCATCCTGGACTTCTATCTTCCTCTCACATCTTTCATTTAAATTAATAATTTAGACTTACAGATTTAAAAAACAATGGGGGCTGTCTTCAAAATAGATTCAAATTTTACTTATTTTGCAATACTTCTACTGCTAACACCTTACTTTAAATTCCTGACTTTTTATTGTCTGCATTATTGCAGTGGATTCCCAGTCATTTTTCCAAGTATATATCTTCACTATATCACCTAAAGGATCCTTCCAAATTATGAGTCACACATTCTAGTTCAAATCCTCAAATATTTGTCTGTCTCATAAAATTTTCTTCAGGTACACAAAGACTCTTTGTAATCCATCTCCTGAACTTCTCTCCTCTTATACCCTATTACTTCCTCCTTTGCTCTCTCCAAGTCATACTGGCTCACTCTGTATGTTATATACCCAGGGCCGTGGAATGTGCTATTCTCCCCTCTTCCAGTGTTCCCCACCAGCCATCAGCAGAGCTCACACCATCACTTCCTTCAGAAAGCTTCATCAAAAGCCATATTAGTAAAGAGGCTGACCCAGAACTTCCATAGAAAATAGTTCGAGCTCTACTCTACCACATTCTGATCCTAAACAATCTCTTCTCCATTTATCCTATTTTGTTTTTCTTCAACTACCCCAAATCTATCATTTTCTGTTAATTTACTATCTGTTTCTAAGCCCTAGGAAACATAATAGAGTTCAATTGACTTCTGTTTTTGTTGTTGTTGTTGTTGTTTTTTTACTGAGAACAATGATAGCACATGACACGCTACAGTAAACAAACTTTGAAATAATAAATAAAAAATGTCTCTATGTAGATTTGGGAGTGTGTTCCAATAAAGTAAGTGGCTAAGAACTCACTTAAAAATAAAATTTCCTTGGGCAAAAGAGCTAAAGAGAGACTTCACAAGAGAAGATATAAAAATGGCAAAGAAACATATGAGGAAATGCTCAACATCCCTGCTAGTAAAGGAAATGCAAATAAAAACAACCCTGAGATACCACCTCACCCCAGTTAGAATGGCCTATACTCTGAACTCAGGAAACAACAAATGCTGGAGGGGCTGTGGGGAAAGAGGAACCCTTCTCCATTGTTGGTGGGAGTGCAAATTAGTACAACCACTTTGGAGAACAGTATGGAGGTTTCTCAAAAAGCTCAATATAGACCTACCCTATGACCCAGCCATACCACTCCTAGGCATCTATCCTAAACAGCAAAATCCAAGATATCAAAAAGGCATTTGTACTTCCATGTTTATCGCGGCACAATTCACAATAGCTAAAATATGGAAACAACCCAGATGCCCCTCCACAGATGAATGGATCCAAAAAATATGGTACTTATACGCAATGGAATACTACACAGCGATTAGGAATGGTGAAATACTGTTATTCGCAGGGAAATGGTCAGAACTCGAACAAATAATGTTGAGTGAGACAAGCCTAGAACACAGAAAACAAAGGGGCATGATCTCCCTGATATATGACTGTTAACAAAGGGAGATGGAGAGACAGTAGAGACCAAGTCTGTGAATACTGTATATGTTCTTGATACATTGTATATTGCATATATGTCAACCTGACCTAGACAAGGGATAGAAAAACAGGTCGTAAGATATCATAAGAAATGTACACACTGCCCTACTATGTAACTGCACCCTCTTTGCACAACACCTTGTAAAAAAATTTATGTCCAATTAATAATAAATAAATAAAATTTCCAAGCAAGGCACTGATGGCTCATACCTGATACTATAGCTAGTTAGGAGGCTCAGATTTGAGAACTGCTCTTCAAAGCAAGCCTGGGTAGGAAACTGTGAGACTTTCATTTCCAATTAAGCAGCAAAAAAGCTACAAGGGGAGCTGTGGCTCCAGAGGTAAGACCAGTGCAAAAAAAAGAAAGAAAGAAAGAAAGAAAGAAAGAAAGAAAGAAAGAAAGAAAGAAAGAAAGAAAGAAAGAAAGAAAGAAAGAAAGAAAGAAAGAACAAAAGAAAGAAAGGGAGGGAGGAAAGGAGGAAGGGAGGGAGGGAAGGAGGGAGGGAGGGAGGAAGGAAGGAAGGAAGGAAGGAAGGAAGGAAGGAAGGAAGGAAGGAAGGAAGGAAGGAAGGAAGGAAGGAAGGAAGGAAGGAAGGAAGCAAAGAAAACAAAGCTTACCAGTCACTATAGATTTGTTGGGTGTTGATTTGGTTTGGTTGTGGTATTGTGCCAGCCCTGGGCACTGTCCCTGAGCTTTTGTGCTCAAGATTAGTGCTCTAGTACTAAAGCCACAGCTCCATTAACTGGTGGTTAACTGGAGACAAAAGTCAGATAAAATTTCCTGCCTGGGTTGGCTTCAATCCACGGTACTCAGATTTCAACCTCTTGGGTTGCTAGGATTACAGGTGTAAGCCACCAGTGCTCGGTGAGTCACTACAAGTTTAACTGCAAAGTTTCTACGTCTATATTATTCTTAAGTAACTTCCAGAATTCTTATACATTCACTAGGGATTTATATCTTTAGGTATCTTTCTATGTTTTGGAGAGTGAAGCAAGTATATACTACCTACCACTGCTTTTAGAAGATGAAATAAAAGTTGGAATCCAAAGACAACAGAAAATAAAAAGTGTGGTCCAAATTCTTAATCTCCATTATTAATCCAACAGCAAAAATTTTAAACTGCATTACTATTTTTGATAAATCTATAAAATGTAACATAAAAAAACAGAACTAAATATAGAGTCTATTTTTTTTGACAAATGAACTTAACATTCAGATAGATATTTTTTTTAAGATTAAAACAGCTTGTAGACAAAACTATCTAGGTTCTGGGTATTTTCCCTGCAAATGAGGCAGCTGCAACAATTAATCTGACAAAGTATTCTTCCCAACCTATATGACAATTTAAGTTGATTTTAATGTGCCAGCAATTACACATTTCTAGGTAATATAGTAGGAGTACCTAAGGGAGTTTGTGCTGGAGAAATTAAAGGTCTGACATGGTAAAGTTATTCCTAATACTGAAAGTATCTTACAGAACAGTGTGGAGAGGTAAAGAGGAGTAATTCTTAACTAAATGTGAGTAGGATGGCAATGAAATGAGAAAAAAACAGAATCTTCATTCGAAAGCATACAAAATAATCAGTTAAGGAATAAGGCATGAGGCAGGATGGCAAATCCATTTCCATATTGTGTAAGAAAAAAAAAACATAGCTAAGTAGATTCAGTCCTCTATATCTGGGGGCTGTGCATCCATGAATTTAACCAATTACGTGTCAAAAAATGACTTTTTATCTTATCATTATTCCCAAATCAACATCATCCACACAGCTTTTATATAACATAGGTTATCATAAGTAACCTAGGGATTATTTCATATATATGTGCACAGGTTATATGTAAACATGATGTTACTTTAATTAATTTATTTATTTATTTTTGCTAGTCCTGGGACTTGAACTCAGAGCCTGGGCACTGTCCCTGGCTTTTTTTTTTTTTTTTTTTTGCTCAAAGCTAGCACTCTACCACTTGAGCCACAGCGCCACTTCTGGCTTTTTCTATATATGTGGTGCTAAGGAATTGAACTCAGGGTTTCATGTATACGAGGTGAGCACTTTACCACTAGACCATATTTCCAACCCCATGATGTTACTTTATGTAAGAGAATTGAGCATCCATGGATTTTGGTATCCATAGGTGAACCTAGAATCAATTCCTTATGGATACCCAGGAATATATATTATATGTATGTAATTTATGAATAAAGCTTCCCTTATTATATCTGGGGAATAGTTAAAAAATATACATATTAAAACTCAGAAAAAATTATACTAAGTGAAGTGAGCCAGACCCAAAGAAACATGGACTCTATGGTCTCTCTTATAGGGAATAATTAGCACAGGTTTAGGCAAGTCACAGCAGAGGATCACAAGAGCACAATAGCTATACCCTTATGAACACATAAGATGATGCTAAGTGAAATGAACTCCATGTTATGGAAACAATTGTTATATCACTGTTTAACTACTTTCATCGTGCTATGTGTAACTGTAGCTTCTATTATTGATGATCTTCTAGTATCCCCTTCCTGTGGTTGTACCTACACTTTCTCTGTATCTTATCTGAGTATATTGGAAACGGTGTATACTGGTATTAGATCTAGGAAACTGAAAGGGAATACCAAAATTGAGAGACACGGGGTAAAAAAAGACAAACAACTACAAAAGCAATACTTGCAAAACTGTTTGGTGTAAAGAACTGAACAATTCGTGGGAGGGAAAGGGAAAGGGGAAGGGGGGAGGAGGGAATGAGGGAGGTGGTAACAAACAGTACATGAAATGTATCCAATGCCTAATGTATGAAACTGTAACCTCTTTGCACATTAATTTGATAATAAATTTTTAAAAAATAAAATAAAACTCTCGTTATCATTTAGGCCCAACCATAAGGAAAAGTCACCAGCACTAACTTTAAAGCAATTGTTCTTTTCCTCATTACTCACTTCCTGTGACAATAATGAGCAAAAAATTGCCATCCCCTTACCACAGCCAGGCTGTGCTTCTTTTGTACTGCACCTCCTCAGGTCCTTCTTTCCCATGTTTTAACTGCAGCTCCAGCTCTCCTATTCTTCCCTGCCAACAATGCAAAATAGATCAGCATGCAAAAAATCAATGGTTGAAATGAACTGAAAATTTCTTTGGGAAGTAGATCCTTTTCCACTTGGCTTTATATCCTGATAGAATATCTGATTATGAAAGAGGATGAGTAAATAGAAACAGTGTATCACTGCACAGTTATTTCTATACTCTACCAGAGGTATATCTTGAAGAAGTTGTATATTTGGCAAATTTAGTATATAAAATTTCATTTCAGGATACCTATTAAAGAAGATTTGAATTTCATAGGTCTCATTTTCAAAGTCCTCTACATGGTATTCACCTTCCTTTGTCAGAAATTGGTAATTTTAGCTGACATAATACCAAGATTGGGGTTTTGGCACCAGAATTAGAACATAATGGTAGAAATAGTAGAAAATGATTTAGGTGAGAAGTAACACATAAGATATACATGATATGTAAGAAAAGTTATTTACCAATAGCTCCAACATTATATTTCAAATTCTTGAGTGAATTTATAAAATGAATACCATAGTTATTAATTTCTACAGTATAATAGAAACATAACTAATATTGCTTCTTAAAGAGAGAATATTAAGACCAAGGCTTTCAAGTATATTTATTATCCTTTCCATTTTTTTACACTCAGGATTATTGTAGTCCAATATTTTCCTGTTTACTCTATCACCAATTACATTTTTTAAATGTAATTGAAACACTAGCATTTTGACGGAAGGAACCTAAGCTAGATGAGAACCTAGATTTTGTGTGAGATCATGGAATCAGGCCTACCCACTTTCAGAAGCAAGTTGTGCTGGCTTACATTTTCACCAGTAATGAGTCCTGGTTCCTCATCAGCATTTGAAATTGCCAGGAAATATTTATTATTTCAGTGGATGTGAAATACTTCTGGTATAGTTTTACTTTATTTTACTATTTACTAATGAGATTGAGCTTTTTAAAAGATGTTTAGTGATTTTGTATTTTAAATTCTGTCCATTTCTCTACTGGTTATCTTTTTTCCTACTATTTAGAGCCCAAAAGTAATATAGAAGAAATATGGTACTCTAAACACTAATGAAAGAAGCATGACAGCTTGAAGGATTCAGGATGTGAACTCAACAATCAGACTGTCTTGGTCTAAAGTCATTTCCTCTTACTGACTGTATAGATTTGTTGTTAATAACTGGAATCCACACTTTCTTTATAGTCTTACTAAACCTTCTTTCTTAAAGATATTTAAATTTGTTCAGAAATAACTCATTTTTATTCTACATAATCTCTTGGAGTAAATGGTTTCTCAAAACCAAATTTATCCTTGCCTCCATTTCCACTGTCTCTTGGAAGAAAGCATCAGAAATGATTAAAGTAAAAGATATTGACATTAATATTTAACAGTTATATCACCCTTCCAGGAGAGAAGGCAAAGTAAAAGTAAAAATGATTTTTATTATCTGACTCTGCTATTTGTGCATATTAAATTATATAACTTTACTTCTAAAACATCTATTTCCTATAATGGTTTTTCTTTAAAAAATACAGGAAATTAGAAGATTAAAAACCTATTTGAAAATAAATAAAATAAGAACGCTAGAATACATGCAGCTTCCTGAGAAGGTCTATTTTTGTAATCTCCCCTGGAGTCATAAACTGGTACAACCAATCTTTTGTGCCTAGGTTTCACATTTTTCTTCTTCAGAGTTTCTATTCCTTTTTACTCCCTCTTCTGGAATGTCTTCCTAACCTGCTGTACTCAGTGAATGGTAGGTTACTTAGCCAGATTCACCTTGCTTTCCAATTCTTAGCCTACTTGCAGTAGAAATATCCAGTGGCATTCAGTATGGTCACTTATATTTCTAGCTAAGGGGAGAGGTGGAAACTTTAAAGGGAGAACAGGCTAAATGATCAACTCAATGGAGTTTTGGCATTGACTATATTTCAACTGGTAATATAAACATTCTTCTTAGTTTTTACTACCAGCTTGTATAACCAAGAGCTTGCTGACTTTAGTTAGCAATTTCACCTGGTTCACCTCCTGTTAAAAACAAACTATAGAGGCAAGAGAAGAAGTATGAGGTTATCATGTGCTGAGTTTACTGAGTTCAACTACCACCACTGCCACCACCACCACCATTACTACTACTATTACTATTACTACTACCACCACCAATATTAATACAAATAGATAAGAAACAAATCTTTCAAATGACCACAATATTTATTAAGGTCTCCCAATAAATATTTAACAATTAATTAGGGTTTTCTTGCCCTTGGACTGGTTTCAGATTACTTTGTGGCTAGGTAGCCAACCCAGAAAATGACTGTCTGAAGTCAATCTGCTTTCATCTGTCCCTGTTTAAGGTATACGCTCAATCCCAAGGAGTCTTTCACAAAGGCTAAAGACCTGAACTTCCTTAACATCAGAAAAGAGATGATAAACAAAGTAAAGAAGACTGCAGAAAGTTCTTTATCAAGCATGTGCATTTGTCATCTTAATCAGAAAATATTCATATACTTCCTCCATGTCAACCACACTGATGTAATTAGAAATCCTTTTACTGTGGAAAGAAATAGATATGACTGGAACCAGATGGCTAAGCAGAAGAATTTCTGCCGAAAGACCTAATGTTAAAGATCTTGCTGTAGCCTAAGCCTTTCAGTTACATATTGTTCATCATTAATTTTCAATCCAACTGATTTAATTAGACATCCAAATCAAATATATATTATGTTGTAAAAGATTCACACCATCACCACAATAGTAGTAAGGTAGAATAATCAGTCTGCATTACTGAAAATTGTGAGCAGGCTTTTTATAAATAGATCTGTGCTTTAAAACATTAAACAAATTTATAACTAATGATAGCAGTTGAAAAATATATCACACAGTGGAAAAAGCAGATGTTTCCAAGTCAGACAAATCCAGCTTGAGTTCTAGTTCTTTCATTTACTGTTGGATTTTGAGCCATTTGTTTTCCTTGCCTAGCAAACTCTGTTCCTCTATCTATAATACAGTTATCTGTGGGTTTAGTAACATACAATTCAATGTTCTCAGTAAGGATAAGTGAAATCATATATACTAAGTATTGGATACACACTAGTTATTCAATACATGGTACCTGTGATGAGGGAAAATGGAGCTTTTTAAATAAACTGCAAGCCATCTGTAAGAATTAAACCACAATCCTATTCAATTTGGCCTTCTTTACACTAAGTGCTAAATAAAATTCTCAGTTCATTCTACAGGAAGAGGTATTATTCCCTTCCTCAAGGTGCTACAGCATTTTGTTCCCTTTTTTTTTTTATTAAAGCACTGAAGATGATTAAAGCACTAGAATAGCCACTGGACAAGTTAGCCTGTCTCACTAGACTGGGCTACAGGACTGCTTTACTTTCTTGTGTCCCAGACTCTACACCAGGCATGGCAAGGAAGACACTTTCCATAAGTGTCTGGTGAAGAAAAACACTGAAAAATGGCTTAGAAAAATAGGAATGTGAAGAAATGTGCATTCTGACTTGCAAGCTCATTCTCCTTGAGTAGAAATTATAATTGGCCAAGTATGTATATGATGATGCTAAAGAAACATGTAGAGACAAGTAGCTTCATTCATTCACTCACAAATGTATTCAAAACGTACTGGGTACCCAGACACTATGGAGGCTAAAAAAAACTGAGTTAAAATAGCAATGAACAAAAGGAAAGAGGGGCTCCAATAGAACATCTTTGAAATGTAGATTACAGTGCTTTGGAGGTTCCATCTAAAACTGTTGTTCAAAATGTGGCTGGTAGACCAGTGACATTAAAACACCTGGTGCTTTGTTAAAGTGAGGATTTCTGGTTCCCTACTCAGTTCTAATGGATCAAAATTTCTGAAAATCTATCACTGCCTTATGAATTCTAGCTCAACAGCCTCTCTTCTAGTAAGGTTTTCATTTGAGATGAGTGTCTAAATACTAAGTCATTCTTACCAACCTATACACTCCCCCACTCCCACTATCCTATTCCATTTTATAGCTAACACTTGGCCAAGTCCTGAGACGCTATGAAAATCATATTCTAAGACCTAAGAAGCATCATATTTTATTTTTTCTAACATTCTTAACAATGACTTTAAGCTAAGGAAAAATATTGAGCTCATTGCTTTCTAATACTGTTAACTGTTCACGTCATTTTCTAATGACCAAAATTATTTTCAAGTTTAGAAATTCAAGATTGATCACTTACAATATAAGTGAAGACAAAATTAAGCAGAGCTCACATTTAGTGAGCAGTCACTATATTTAGACACTGTATCAAATGGCAAAAACATCAGAAAAGCAAATACAGCTTCTTCCCTTAAAGAGTATAGAGACAAGTGGAGACCTCAGACAAATAACAAGGGTTTCAAAACTGGGGTCATGGCTACAAAGAAGGCACACGGAGGAGCATATAATCCAATGAGAAGAGTAGTAAAGAACATAAATGCCTGTCTAGACAACTCGATCTAAGGAACATGTAGAAATTAGGTAAGTAAACAGAGAACGTTTAACACTTTCTTTGTTGTGTAGGGTGTGAGGCAGAATAGTTTATGTAAAAGTCAAAAGCTTAGAAAGACAGGCTGAGTTTTGGAAAACAGACACCTAGTTAAGAGCAAACACAGTGATAAAAAAGACATTGAGCTGAGTTTTGGAGGCACTTGTTGAGGTGCTCTGGGACAGTCAAATGGAGAGATGCAGAAGGCAGCTGAACAGAAGAAAATAGAGGTCAGGAAGAAGACGCAATTTGGTGGGGGGACATCCATAATTAAATTAAGCGTGATTATGTATGTAAGTTTCCTATTCATTACTAGCAAAGTAAAGCCCATATAGTGTCCTTACTTGTAAAATGGCATGGTAAGCTCGGTTCATATATGCAAGCCAGGCCTGTGGAAGAAAAAGTGCACGGTGCCACTCTGAAAGCTGGATGTGGACCTGTGGGAAGATGTACCATGACATGTTAGATTACACAGAATTCCAAGAGAATAAAAGTAAAACTGCATCACCAATTCTAGCTTCCCTTTTATTTAAGTGGCTTAAATTCTAAGCAAACCAAATCAGCCCAGGATCAGAACCACCAATAATAATATCTTTTGCATATTCCTGGAGAAAAACAAAGACAAAAATAAAATAAGTCTGGAATTTTCTAAACTAATGCAAATACAATCCTACAATAATAACAAGTTAAGATGTATGTACAACACAAATCCATCCTTGAAAATTACGGAGAAATGCTAGAAAACCTCATGCCAAAGACAGGGAACTGGGTATTGTCTAGCAAATCCCCTAGCAATTTAAATAAAAACAAATATTTCTCATATTCTAAATTTCAAATCTGATAATTTCTGAAGGAATAAACTTAAAACTTCCCAGAGAAATATCATGTTGTATAGAAACCATGGTGGTAAAGCATGCAAATGAGCACTGCACATAGCAATTGTGAACACCACTCCATAAGTGCCCTTTAATCAGTGTGGGTAAACAGGAGAAAAATGATACATGCCAACAATGAAGTCCTACTGCTGAATAGAGGCCCAGATAGAACATCTGGTTTTCATAGTCATTTCTGTTTCTACCTATTAGTGTACAGCTATCATGCAACAAATCTTTCCAGGGTCTACTTCTGTTAAAGAAAGATCACTCAAGAAAAATAGTTACAAAGCATCACATTTCATGTTCTGTAATAATTCATCTCATCTAAACTTTATTCAATTTTCCATAGGACAGACAAACACACAGGCGCGCGCGCACGCGCGCACACACACACACACACAAAGTTACAATGACAAGAGAATCTCGATGGCTAATGCTTAAGAACATTTCAACGTAATATAAGAATTTTCTCAAGGGCCCTTGTGAAATTGTGAAATAAACACACACACACACACACACACACACACACACACACACACACACATTTGCTTCCCATGGCCTCTAGATGCTCTTTAATCTGAGTTTTGTTCAGAGCCGCAAGGTACTGGGTACTATGGAAGGATATGAGGATTATCAGTCTATGTATGCAAAGAGCTTTCTGGCTAGCAGGAGAGCCAGAGATGGGAAGGAAGAACAGGAAAAAATTAATTTTGACTGCTAGTAATCACTTCTCATGCCACTACTGCTTTTTCAAAAATTAGATGCTCCAATAGTATGAAATGGATACTTAGACCATGAAATGAACTTGAAACAATTATAGAAATTGGTCTCTTGCTTTTCTGATTAAGAATTCAGTCTGCTGTGGGGTTGGGAGAGAAGCTTTGTCAATGTGTCCACAAAAGTCCTCGAAGGAATAAACCCTCCAATCCCTGTTTCCTCTCTTATTATCCAGAAAGCAAATGACAATCTGGACCAGTTTTTCAGCTACAGAAGCATTCATCAGGTTTTGGCCCTGTTCTTTGTTTCTGAAATTACCTTTTATTTTGAACCTTTCCCTATCAATTCTGTTTCTTTCCCATAAAATATGTTAATTATCTTTAAGCTCTACTTTAAGATCTGAATTGAGCAGAAACAACACTCAAACACCACAAGGCCAACTTCTCTTACTTTAGAAATTCAAAATACTTTTAGATTTTCCTGGGTATAATGATCCTACTGAATATGTCCATGGCCTCAGGAAAATAGAAGAAAGGACTTGAGTATTCTGGAGAGACAGTGGTCTCATTGCTTCTTATACTTGAGTTTATAAAAAGAAAGTAATATGGAAAAATGTGAATCAAAATGAGCAAATCAAATGGGGAGTTTCTAAAAAGCAGTCATTTCAGGAAACCAACTTAAAAGGGTCAGAAGTAGGAGGATGAAGCTAATCCTCTTGTGTTCTTTGACCTCAGTCAAAGGAGGGCACAGGGACACAAGACAGCATGCTAGCCTAGATAGAGCCTGGAACCCCTATGTCTTATAGGACTATGCCCTAACCTTACAGTTCTCTGGAGTTAGTTATGAATAAATCTCTCTAAAATATACTCTTTTGCTCCTTCCCTTAAATAAGAGACTTAGAGAAATATCTTGAAGAATTATGACCTTGTGTTTATCTTGTGTCATAGGAAAAAGGGCCTACCTTGACAATTTCTAGGATGCTATTTCTAGTCATTATACCATCACCTAAGTTTCCAATGTTAGACTTAAAAATAAATTTAATGAGCATTTACAGACTATGAAATGATGTCAAATTTACTATTGTTGTGAGAAGCCTTTGAAGGAAACACATCAATGAAATAATATCAAGTCATGAAATTGCAACCTACTTTTTTGGTATATTCAGTAAATGGTAAAGCTTGGTCCTCAATCCCATTGTTACTAAGTTTTAAGTGTGTGTGCAGTTTAGTTTTTTATATAACTAACTATACATACTCTTACAATGATAGTCACGTGTTACATAAGCATGTCCTATCTCTTCAAGAAGAGTATGTATAAAAGGTTACACCAAACATGCTAATAATGAAATATTATGCATGTGCCTAAAACAGAGTATATTAGGAAAATATGCAAAGGAAAGGAGATAGCCATGGTACTAATAATAGTGCCTTGTGCACAGTGGTCAATTACATACTGCTTAGTTCAACAGAATGAAATATCTAGCATTAGTGTGCATGTGCACATGTATGTGTATCCTTTTGTGTGCTTGTCCTGGGCTTGGGAGTTGTCTCAGAGGTTTTTCAAGCCTAGTACTCTACCACTTGATCCACAGCTACACTTCCAGATTTTTGGTGGTTAATTGGAAATAAGAGTCTCATGACTAACATGCCCAGGTGGGGTTCAAACCGTGATCCTCAGATCTCAGTCTCCATAACAATTAGGATTACAGGCATGAGCCACAGGTTCCTAGCCAGCATTTGCTCTATTAAAGAAAAATTCTTATAATACTAGCTCAACACTATGTATTATGCTTAGAAACACAACTCAGAAGGTAGAGGATTGCTAGAGAGAAAAAGGACAATGTAGTGATATGTCCTGACTAGAGGTTTTAGTTAAGGTAAAATGTAGTTACCTAATTAGTTAATTTATTATGTAGAATACAATGCCAGAAATTTGGAAGCACACTCCACTTCTTGAGCAATAGTAACAAATAAGCTAGTATGTACTTTAACAACTTTTCATTAAATGCTATAGAGCAAGATAGATACACATTTGATGAGGTTGTTTACCAAAGTGGAAGAAGATAGGAATAGCATGTAAAAATAGGTACAAAAGAATTTGCTATTAAATTTTGAATCCCCAGCTCACAAAACAATGAAGCAATTTTCACGTTCACTAGATTACATACTACCATCAAAGAATAAAACAAAAGAAAAGAAGAAACTATTTTTAACTTCAGATGCTATACAGACATACAAATACCAGCCCACAATATTTGGCTCACGTTCTTCCTTCATGCCCAGCAGAAAACCATTTGCACTTAGTGTTTTAGAACCTAAAAGCCACTCAATGTCCCATTATACAGGAAGAACACATGCTTCAATTTCCTGTCAGTAGTGATCTTGTTGGCACAAAATAAACTTTAAAAAAAATTTCTGTCCCCTGACAAATTGTGAGAAGGGAGGTCTTAGGTAGGACACCTTTTAAAAGTAAAATGACACTATCTCTTTCTAGGTATTTTTGAGATTTAACGTTCTTTTTTCTCCTTTCCTCCACTCCCCCCCCTTCCTCCATCATTGTCTCCATACCTCTCCCCATTTCCCATCAGGATAACATTAGCTTGAAAGCCGACAATTCAATCACATCTCAAGCAACCATTTACTCTGTTATTTAACAGAAGGGGGAAACCCAGTTACCATAACAACTCACAACCACATGGTAATTATGGCGTATCTAAAATACAGCAAACCATACTTTTCACAGTATTTTTCTAGGAAGAACTTATAAGAAGCACAGATATAATTTCTCCCTATTATTATTCACAATTTTCATCTAATTGTTTCATATTGCATGAATGTTAACACTACTCAGTATAGTTCATTAAAAAAAACATGCCTTAAAATAAAGAAGGAACCAAAAGAAAAAGGGAAATTGCACTTCTTATATTTCAAATAATTGGTTATATTGCATGTAATTTGAGGCATCTAGGAAAAATACTAAAGAAAGCAGAGGAAAAACAAATTAATTTATAAGGCAAAAAGAATCAAATAATAATTACCTAAGGAAAACAAAAAAGAATGTAGAAGCATTGATTTTATTCAGAGTAATGCTTCTGATAAGTCTGAATAAGGGGTATCTATGATAAAAATGAGAAAACAGCTCATTACTTAGTGATGAGGTAAAATATGGTTGGGAAGCAGTGTAGGATTAGGGAAATTTGCATGTGCTGAAGAATGGATAAAATAATGAAGCAAGCTTGCCATTTTTTTCTAGGGACAAATCAGCGTTATCTAATTTAGGGGAGAATGTAGTGTTAAAATGAGAAATCCCAAAGGATGACAAGATTGGTAGTGAACTCCAGAGAGGGAAATTGTCATTCACCTTCAACTTCCTCTTCATCAAGCACAAAGTTCACCTTAGAATGAGAAGAAGGTATAAACCAGAGCAAAAGTGGATATCTCTTAGCCTTGGAGAACCCTTAGTAGACCTGAAATGAACACTTTTGGGCACATAGACAGAGGAGCAAAGAGAGAGGATACTTTAGTTTTAGAAAAATCTAAAGAGGGTGATTATATAATTTCTATGTTATGTCAGGACAAAAGCAAATCACACTTACAAATGTGATTTTTCCTCTAAAAATCACATGGGAGAATATCACGTTAAGATTTTTTTAACCTCTTAAAATATAAGGGAAGCAATCATAGTATTGTACAACTAGTTCACTGTGGCGTGGAAAATTAATTTAGTTAACAAATACTTCTTGAGAAGTTATTATTTTATAAAAATCAAGATAATACCTCAAACTGTGAAAAATAGTCAACATACTGAAGAACACAATATTTCCAAATAATAAATGGTGGTACCTGTACTATCTGTGTATTTTATCTGAGTAGGAAATTGAAAGGGAATACCAAAATCGAGAGACACAGGGTAAAAAAGACAAATGACTGCAAAAGCAATACTTGCAAAACTGTTTGGTATAAATGAACTGAACAACTCATAGGTGGGGGAAGGGAAAGGGGGAGGAAAGAGGGGGGAATGAAAGAGGAGGTAACAAACAGTACAAGAAATGTATCCAATGCCTAACGTATGAAAGTGTAACCTCTCTGTACCTCAGTTTGACAATAAAAATTTAAAAAAATAAATAAATAAAGCAAAAATAAAAAATAATAAATTTTTAAAAACTCAAAAAGTTCATTTCAAATTAAATAAAAATTTAACTTAGGGAAAATTGTGGGATGAAGGGAAAATATTCCAGAGAGGAAAATTTAGACCATTCAATACATTCATTAAATAAGAAAAAAAGATGATCAAGTTTCTACCTTGAGCATCTCAAAAATAAGAAAGAATAAATTAAGTCCAAAATATGAAACAAAAAAGAAAAATTCATCAGATGAAAAGGTGATTCTTTAAAATGTTAAACCAACAGGGTGCACACTTAGAATTGTAGTTCATACTTATAATGTAGCTTACACTTATAATTCCAGATACTTGTTACCCATATCTCTGGAAGATCAAGGTGTGAGGTAAGCTCAGGAAAGTTACTGAGACTTCATCTCAACAAAAACACCAGGCATGGTGTTACAGGACTATAATATAACCTACAGAGAAGGTATAGGAAGGAGGAGAGCATCCCAAGGCCACGCCAGGCAAAAAATACAAGACTAACACAAAGAATAACCTAAAAGCAAACAATGGCTAGAGGTGTGGTTCAAATGCCAGTATTCTTGCCTAGTAAGTGAAAGGCCCTGAGTTCAAATTCAGTACTAGTAAAAATAAATAAATAAATTCAATTACAAATAATTCATCATAACTCAATAGATACAGTAAAGGCATCTTACAAAATTAGATGTTTATGTATGATAAAAAAAAGAATCCTCACCAATTTAGGAGTTAAAAGGAAATTGTCTTAACCTGATAAGAGAAAGATACAAAAGTCTCTGCAAACAATGTAACATTAAAGGTATAATAAGCAAAAGACTGAATGCTGTTCTATACTACAACAAGATAGGAATATGGATTCACACAAGTCCTATTCAGCACTGTGTAGAGGTCCTGTCAGCGAACTCAGACATTGAAAAAGGAATGCAGGCCTACAGATAAGACAGTCTTTATTAACTATCTTTATTGAAGACAACATTTCAATACATACTAAAGAATCCATAAAGGGCTATAAGAATTTATAAGTGGCTTAGGAAGGTCAGAGAAGAAAATCAATTTTGTGTTTACATTCTAGCAATAAACAGAAATAACAACAAATCAAAAATAAAGTCTAATTGTAGTCTCGTCCAACCACTTAGAGTTATATAATTCCTATTACATTTGATAAGAATATGTCCAAGATTTGTAATATGAAAACAATGAGATACAAGCATCATGGAAAGATATGGCTTGTTCCTGAATATATAGATTCACTGTTACTAGGATGATAATTCTTTCCCAAATTAAGCTGTATATTCAGTGCTCATAATCAAATAATAGCAAGCTTTTTCTAATTTCTTAAAAATTAGTTGCAATTTACCTAGAGAGACAAAGGACCTAAAATAATAATAATAATAATAATAAAGGGCTGGGGATATGGCCTATGGCAAGAGTGCTTGCCTCGTATACATGAGGCCCTGGGTTCAATTCCCCAGCACCACATATACAGAAAATGGCCAGAAGTGGCGCTGTGGCTCAAGTGGCAGAGTGCTAACCTTGAGCAAAAAGAAGCCAGGGACAGTGCTCAGGCCCTGAGTCCAAGCCCCAGGACTGGCAAAAAAATAAATAAAATAATAATAATAATAATAATAATAATAATAATAATAGAAATTTAAAGCAGCAAGTTTGTAAGACTCATGTAAGTAATGGTAATGAAGTAGAGGGTTGTAGAGAAATAAAAGCATAGGTCAATGGAACCCAACAGGATAAATAAAAAACAAAACAAACAAACAAAAAACTAGATCCAGAGTAGAGGAGGGCTAAGTTTGATTGGAGTACCTTGTATGCAATTATGGAAGTGTCACAATAAATATTAACTTATGGCAATAAAAAACTCTAAATAAAGAAAAGTTTGTGTGTGTGTGTGTGTGTGCACATGCATTCTCCTATTCCGGCACACATGCACACATACATACTTCTTGAGTCATGCTTCCACTCTCAGCTTTTTGCTAGTTATATAGAGATAAGAGTCTCTCAGAGTTGTCTACCCAGGCTGGTTTCAAACTTCAATCCTTAGATCTCAACCTCCTAGTAGGTAGGAATATAAGCCTGGACCACTAGTGCACATAAATAAAAACATTTTTGTGTGTGCCAGTCCTGGGACTCCAACTCAAGGCCTAGATACTGTTCCTGAGCTTCTGAGCTTTTTTGTTCAAGGTTAGTACTCTACAACTTGAGCCACAGCTTCATTTCTAGCTTTTTTTCTGGGGCGGGGGGTGGTGTGAGTTTTTGGAAAGGGTGTTTAATTGGAAATAAGAAACTCAGAGTTTTCTGCTTGGAGTGGCTTTAAATTGTGATCCTCAGATCACAGTCACCTGAGTAGCTAGGATTATAGGTGTGAGCCACTGATGCCCAGCTGAAAAACTTTTTTCCAGAGTAAAACTTCCTGAAGAAAACACAGACCACCGACAAACTCATTAATAGAGAAAAATAGATGTGGTCTTTCCTCGAAGTACAACACCACTGTGCTACAAAAGGAATAAAGTACTGATACATCAGTATATGGTTAAACTAAGGAAACATTACCCTAAAGTAAAATAAGGCACACTCACAATCCACATGTTATATGATTCTGTTTATATGAAATGTGGAAATTATGCAGATCTACAGCAACAGAAAGTAGATTAGTAGTTGCTGGAGGCTGAGGAAAAGAGAAACTGGGAATTCTTTGAAGGGTGTTGTACAATCTCATGGAAATAATAAAAAAAGTACACTTAAATGAGTGAATTTTAAGACATATAAATTATACTTCAACTTTTTTTTTTGGGGGGGAGGTTGGTTGTGGGGCTTGAACTCTAGGCCTGGTTGCAGTCCCTAAGCTCTTTGCTCTTCTAGGTCCTTTTTCTCATTTTAGTAGAATGAAGACATTTAGTAGATAAAAGGTTCCCAAACAAATACTTGTGCTATTTCAGCTCACATGAAGGAAAATAGGTGGCATAGAATGAAGACAGCTATTAAGCCCTCTGCTACACCTGTTGCATTGATGACAACTGTGATGACATGTAATTCGATCAAACCAAATTAGAGTTACTAGGCTCTTTAAATTATGCATCAAAATACAATCTTCTATTTGAACATATTTTAGAAATAGTAATTATTTTAGGACCAAGTCCATTATATGTTGGCAATTCTCCTACTTTTGTATATTATCCACTGTGTATTTTTTCTGCAGTTTTTTAAAAATTGACTCATACATTTGAACCTGTACACACCTTCATGAGTAACAAGAAATCTTAAACAGCAGGAAAAGCAAACATTTCCGTGCCTTCCAGCTTCCCTCTCCCCTGGTTTGGTTGTAAGAGTCAATGATCATATTTCTCAAAAACCACTGAGGGGCCTTGCATAACTTAGTTTTTAAAAGGGTGAAAGGAAAAGTGAAACAGACACTAAATCCAAGCATTTTAATGCATTTTATGTACTATTAACTCTGCTCATAAAATACAAATCCTTGCAGCCTACTTAGAACTTAGGAAAGACTCAACACATGTTGAAATTGTAATAAATCAGGAATAAAATACAAATATTTTTTGAAAACTTAGGAGAGACTAAAATTAAGAAATAGGCAATATTATTTTCTTTTACAGTAAGTTCAAAGTTATTCTTAACAACAGAACTTAAACACTGGTGGAATAAACCAAATCTCTAGCTACTATTTCCTAGTAATTAGGTTGAGCAAGAAGAAATATACCATTTTTTTTTAGAACGATATTAAAATAGTTTAGTATTCTGCTTGCTCAGCTATTTGGATAGCCTTTTACGGTAACTTATCCTGATTATGATAAAGAAAAAACATTCTTAAAAACACTTAATTCATAACATAAAGCAAAGTGGAGTTACTGTAATACACACAGAGGATGGATGGAAGGACACCTACCTCATGTACCAGGGCAAGTGCCATCTGCTTGAAGCTTCGCCCTCTACTGGCCATTAGTCGATTTAATGGTTTGCCATCTTTGCTCTGGTACATGGCAACATCATAGCAAAATAAAATACCACCTAAATTAAAAAAATTACAAAAACGTTTTTATGGGAAAACATTAGTTATATTTTCAGTAATCCACAACTAACGTAGATAAAGGACTTATAAGATAACTTTCTAAGCAAATTACTATTTTTGAATAGTGGTAATCAGGGAAAATAAAAATCGGTATGAGACACAGTTTTGGGAGATAGTAGGAACTTTCAGAGATGGGGCCTACCTGGAGGCAATAAATGATTAGGAATGTCCCTTTGTAGGTTATACCTGATCTCTAACTCTTTCCTTGCTTTCTGCTTCCTGTCTGCCATAACTCCACACACTCCCACTGCCATGAGTTCTGCCCAAGTACATGAGTCAAGTGACCATGGACTAAACCCTCTCAACATTGTGAGTCAAATAAGCCTTTCTTCCTTTGTAGTATACCAAGTTGTGTTTAGATGTCAGTGTTTGAAGTATTACATTGAACTTAGAAGTGGAAGTTCAATCTAACAATAAATGCTCACACCTTGAAATTGTATGCCACTCTTACCTGCAAGGCCAGGTTTTAATCCTGGCTGTTTGTTTGTTTCATACATCTTCAATATAAAATTGGGGATTCCTGCTACAGTCTTCCCTTGGTCTGAGCGGATGCCTCCTTTTAATGCAGAGTAATATATTCCACGGGGCATATTTACCATTTCTTGCTTCACAAGTGATGTAAAAAATTCTTCTAAAGCTAAAAGTGGATAAAAGGAGATTAAAAAATAAAATAGAGACTCTGCACGGTAACATATATTCCCAAAGAGGAAAGAAAAGGATCACAATTAGAAGCCTGCTCAGTCAAAAAAGTTAGTAAGGCTCTACCTCAAAAAACAAGCTAAGCATAGTAGTCCATGCCTCTAATTTCAAGCTATTCCAGAGGCAGAAATAAAAGAACTATGGTTCAAGGCTGGCACTAAGCAAAAAGCCCTACCTGAGAAATAAACACTGTCCAGTGTATTTTTCACAGTATGCCAACCTCCCCCCCACACACACAACTTCTGACCTTGGTCGAGTGGTCACAATCATGATATTCCCTGAATTAACCTCCTTGCCAGACTAAAGTCCCAGTTCCAAATGGCCTCTATCTAGTCCTTAAATATACAAGCCTAGGGCTGGGGATATGGCCTATGGCAAGAGTGCTTGCCTCGTGTACATGAGGCCCTGGGTTCAATTCCCCAGCACCACGTATACAGAAAGCGGCCAGAAGTGGCGCTGTGGCTCAAGTGGCAGAGTGCTAGCCTTGAGCAAAAGGAAGCCAGGGACAGTGCTCAGGCCCTGAGTTCAAGGCCCAGGACTGGCCAAAAAAAAAAAAAAAATATATATATATACAAGCCTACACAGGGCCACTAAACTTGCTGCTCCGTCCAATGGGAACACAGTGGTCTCAGATTTTCATATAACTGTGTTCTTCTTTCTTTTTTTTTTTTCACACAGAAAAGTGAGAATTCAATTTTATTTCACATTGATAGAAACCATGAAAAACATTTAAATATTCCCACATCACAGCACATTTCACTGGAATATTTCTTCCGTAAAGACCTTACTGACTTGTGTAACTGAAATAACTATGTTCTTCAAGACAAATGACTTAGTAAATGATTGTTTAAATTTTTCAAATCCAGACACAAACATATGGCTTCATTATTAACATCCCATGTAGTCCATTACTAAATTTTCATGACCAGCCATCATTCTTGAGCAATAATAGTACAATTATTAAAAATGAAATATCCCTTTATCATTTATTTCCTTGTGTTCCTTCCAATTAAGCCCTAGAACTTCGCTGTTTGATGTTTTAATTATTGAAAAATAAACACAGAGAAACAGGCTCAGAAGTCAATAGGATGCCAAACTAAGTAGTTGATAAGGCTTTATACTCTATGGCTTTATATTCTAGTGTCATTTTCCTAAGGACCACTAGAGGTTGCCCAATGCCGAAACAAACAAACAAACAAAAAAAAAGAAACACTAAGGCTACACAAATCACATGGAGTGGAAAAAAGAACCCACTGAATGTGCCTTTTATAGGGACAAAAGGAAAGGGTCTGCCTAACTACATTGGAATTTCATGCTCAGTTTGTCTATCTAAAAGTCTCCTTCAAAGGATCATGTAAATTAAATGGTGCAAGTGCTGGCTGAGAGTATCAAGTAAGTGCCCAGTTCTGTCCTTCTCAAATAAAACTGTCTCTTAGATGCAATCAACCTTCTTCACAGAATGCTCAGAAAATTCCTGTGTGAGGTGGTTTTCTAAATCTATCCTATGTCCTTCACAACTCTGCTTTGTACTCTCAAGAATAACCAAATTCAGTGGCTTCTTGTTGGTTTTAACTAATGAGAGACATTGGTGGGAGTTCAGAGGGTGAAAATACAGTGAGATCAGGGAATCTACTCACCATCTCATTTTCCTCCTCTATCTCTCTCTCTGTGCCTCCAAAGGCTAAATTAACCTCTGGTGAATTTCCCTTAACTTTGACAACATAATTGTAAATAGCCTCTTTATTAACCACTCTTCAATTATTCCCCTGAATGTGACTACCCCTCCCTCCTCTCTGTTCTTGACCTTAAGAAATGAAGAAATATAACATCTAGACAAAAAAGTTGAGTAATTTCCAACTGAAGGCCAATTATTATAGTTCTTACATACTCAGGTACAGACATAACCATTCTGTATGACTGTACTACAGAATACAGACCTTTCTAAATATATTTATTAATCATTTATTTATGAGAATGGTGGCACTATGGGAAGAGCATAATTTTCCTTACTATGGTAAGAGAGTAATCTCAAGCTTTTTCAGGAAGGATAATATTGTAGCAAATGGGAGAAGTACATACCAAGACATGGACTAACCCAGCAATGGGAATTTGTCTGCCTGACATGCTCTATAGCAAATTAGGGACCCATAAATAACACCAGCCTGGAAAAAAATATATACATATATACATACACATACACATATATACATACACAAACATGTATACATTATATATATACAGAGTGAGATAGAGATAGATAGATAGATAGAGAGAGAGAGTAGAGATAGATAGATAGAGAGAGAGAGAGAGAGAGAGAGAGAGAGAGAGAGAGAGAGAGAGAGAGAGAGAGAGAGAGAGTCAGACAGGTGCTCTAACCTTTTTTTGTTTATTTTTTGACATGGTTTGCCTAGGGCCAGCTTTGAATGAAGATCATTTACCTATGCTCCCTGCCCTAGCTGGGATTACAAATACACACCTGGCTTGTTTTTGTTGAAATGAAAGTTTTTACTACTTTTTTTCCGGGGACCTCCCACTCTCTGCCTCCTGAGTAGCTAGGAATACAGACATAACCCAAACCTAAAGAACATTTTAAAAGAGAAAAAGATGTCTGGAGCCTGAGTGTAGCCTAATAAACAGAGCACCCTTTTTCCCCTAGCAATTAGGATATTTTTTCCATTGTCTTATAGTCATGTCCTTGCTTCTTGATAAATAACTAGGTGAAAATTTGAAAAGAAGTTGAAAATTTGAAGGTCACAGATTAAGTATGTTAAACAACTCAAATACTCATCAGCACGTAAGTTCACTTAGTGAGATACACTTAGCATTATAGTTAGAAAGTCCTTCTGACTAAACTATACACATGTCACAAAAGGTAAGGTCACTGAAAATGCTATCTTCTCTGCCACCACGGAGGAGTTACCTGGCAAAACCAAAGGATCCGTGAGTGACAAGAGTTTGAGATAGCAAGGGCCAGGAACTGAAAGATCTACATCTTCCTCATCTTCATCCTCATCTAACTCTTCAGGAGCAGGGATTTCTGGTCGGACCTGGAAGTGTAAGTGGTAAAATTTTAGACAAGAGGACAGTAAAACTTATGAGAAATATTTTCTCTGTCCTTTGGGTATCACAAATTAAAAATTACACTAGAGTTCATCACTCTGTAATGTCAAAACGCAATCAAAATCTGCTGTAAAAATCTGCTCATGCTCTAGATTAAATAGTCACTTTATTCAAAACAATTCCAGACACAGGAAAAAAAATCACTATAAGGTAACTTCTGCAATGATTAGTATAGAAAATAATGAAATTCTATACTATCTTACAATAAAACGCAAGTTCTCACATTCTTAGTATATTAATCTTCTACAGCTTATAATTAAATATTTTCCCTGTCTAATACTTTATTTTATTTGTGATTCTAGCTGTACTTCCATGATAACGCATTAAATTCTTCAGCAGACATATAATACAGATCAAAGAATGACTAAAAGTTTTATTTTTAGACTGGCACTTTGTGGCTGTGGAATAAAAAAACACTAAAATCTGTAATTGGTAGCTAACTTTATTGTGTGTAATTTGCATTTTGAAGGTTCTTTGGCTGCCCTGTGATTAGCTATGTTTGTGTGAACCAAAAATTTATAATGTACAAAGATTTTCACTATCATAGTTCCTATAAGCTATAATTGTTAAGCAATTAATTAAAATTTTAATACTTTCAATGACACACCATCGTAATACCCACATGGAGATAATTAAGCATTAGGGGAGGAAATCAAAATATGTAAAAGTGATTGCTGTAACCATAAAGTGCCAGAACCCAGTGATTACCATTAGCCTGTCTTTCGAAGTTATTTTTAGAAATAATGAACAATTCCTGCACACTGCCTTCTTCATAGGTCCCCAAAGCCCTGTTTCATTTAGGAACTGAACTGAGTCAGGATTCTTGCACAGAGATAAACAGAAATCAGAGAGGAAATGTTTCTCTTAAGTATAATAATCTCAACTCCAACAAAGCCTTTCAACCATAACTAGTGTTCTTTTGGCTACTGAAGGAAGAGTGAAAACAACGTTACCACTGGAGTCCTTTACAGGACACAATTTAATTTAGATTAAATGTACTTAGTTCTCGGAGGGCTTATGGAGGTAACAATCAGGTACATTATAGACAGCTTAAGACAGCATTCGTTAGAAACACTGCATACCTGACACATCTGCTACTTACAAGCAAAGGTTTCCAAGTGTGTCTTGCTGTTAATATTATTGGAATTTTCTAGGTTCAACATAATAAAGAATTGTCTAAGAGATGCTAAATAGTTGTAGTGGCCTAAAACATCTTGCAAAAAATAGAGTTTGCTTCTTTTTATTATTTATTTGTTTGTTCATTTGTTGGTAATACTAGAGCTTGAATTCAAGGCCTCCTCTTGCTAGGCTGGTGCTTTACCACTTAAGCAATGTCTCTCACCGCTCTTTTGCTTCAATTATTTTGTACAGAGTTTCACTTTTTCCAGGGGCCAGCCTGCGATCCTATCTCCCAACAGCTGGGATTACAGAGAGGCACTCTCTTGCCTGTTTGCTGAAATGGAGTCTCAGAGTTAACCTTGAATCATATTCTCTACTATAGAATAGCTTGATTACAGGCATATGTCACCATGACTGACATATTTCCTGACTTTTTGTTATATCCAGTACCTTTAGAAAACAGTGAAGTAGTTTACATAGGTACAGCAACTTCATTCTTGTATATACTCAACACTAGTGAAATATGTGATCATATAAAAATGTGCACAATGAACAGAGCAGTAGTATTCAAAATAGTGCCCAAATGGGAGCCAACTCAAATATTTATCAACACACGAGAGAGTAAACAAAATAGTATAGTTATACAATTGAATGTAATTCACCCATCAAAAAGAAAAAAATATTTGGAAGATAGAAATAACCATCTGAGCTGCAATAAAATGGAAACTGAAATAATGATGCAAAGGATTAATGAAACAGTTTTTTTCAAAAGGTAAATATGATTAACAAACTCTTAGCCAAATTAATCAAAAGAAAGAGACACAAAAACAAACTAGAGAAGAAAAAGGGAATATCACAGCAAATACCACTAAGTCTAGAGGATCAGTAGAAAATATTTTAAAAGCTTGAATTCTAATATACTAGAAAATTTAGAAGACATGGATAAAATTCTAGATGCATAAACATACAAAAAATTAACCAAGATGTGTAAATCACATAAACAGACTAAAACAAGCAATGACCTTGAAGCAGAAATGCTTCATTAGTATTATACCAAAACCGAAGAGGGCAGACACAAGAAATAAAGAAAATTTCAAATCAAGCTCCTTGGTGCAAATAGATACACAACTGTGAATAAAATACTTGCAAGCCATATTTAATACATACTAAACTTAATAAATAGTATTAATGTTAAACCAGTAACTGACGATGTAATAAATGGAGAAAATTAAGCATTTACTCTAGTGTCAAGAACAGGACAAGATTGTACTTTCTCCACTCTTATTCAATGTAGTGCTTGAAATTTTTAGCCAAAGAAACAAGGTAAGAGAAAGAAAGAGAGAAAGGGGGCAACAAATAGGTGAAGAGAAAGTAAATTTTCCATATTGACAGATAACACAATTCTATACTTAAAATACCTTAAAGAAGCCATCACAAAACAGTTGTGACAAACACTTTCTGCAAAAATATGCAGGATACAGAATGAACATACAAAAAAAGTCAATGGATTTTCTATATACCAACAACAGGCTTAAGAGAAACTAGGAAAACAATCTCATTCACAATAGCCTCAAAAAAAAGTAAATACCTAAGAATAAACCTAACATAAAGTGAAAAAATCTCTACAATAAAATCTAAAAAGCCTAGAAGACATAAGAAGATAGAATCCTATGTTCAATGATCAGCAGAATTAACTACTGTGTAAATAGCTGTATTGTGCAAAGCCATTTACAGATTCATTGTAATCTCCAAGAAAATTCCAAAGTAATTTTTCATAGAAATAGAAAAAAATAATCTTAAAACTCATAGGAAAGCAAGCAAGCACACACACACACACACACACACACACACACACACACACACACACACACACTCACACACCCTGAAAAAAATCAAAGCATTCCTGAGGCAGGGGGAATGCCATGCTAGAGATATCACATTATCTGACTTCAAATTACAGTACAAAGCCATAGTAACAAAAGCAATATGGTACTGCCACAATAACAGACATGCAGACCAATGGAACAGAAGATTCAGAAATATATCCACATAGGTACAGATATCTGGTTTTATACAAAGGTGCCAGAAACATTCACTGGAAAAAAGACTCTTCAACAAATGATGTTTGGAAAACTGAACTGTCCACATATAAAAGATGGCAACTAGATCCTTATATCTTATCCTGGACAACACTTCATTCAAAATGGGTCAAAAACCTTCCTGCATGGGCTGGGGATATAGCCTAGTGGCAAGAGTGCCTGCCTCGGATACACGAGGCCCTGGGTTCGATTCCCCAGCACCACATATACAGAAAAAACGGCCAGAAGCAGCGCTGTGGCTCAAGTGGCAGAGTGCTAGCCTTGAGCAAAAAGAAGCCAGGGACAGTGCTCAGGCCCTGAGTCCAAGGCCCAGGACTGGCCAAAAAAAAAAAAAACCTTCCTGCATATGGAAATAGCACAACAAAATATTTTTGTAAAATTAATGTATATTAGTTAAATAATTTTAAAAGAAAATTAAAAAGTTACCAGACTGAGGGTAAAGAAAATTGATTCACTTCTCAAAGATACATATTGTCTTGTGAGTATCACTGTTGCATTGGTTGTCCTTTGTCTTACCATTTCTATGATTCCCCTTCCCATCCCTAAATTAGAAAAACTTATATATGACATAAAGGGTATCAAAATAAACTACAGTGACAACTCTTCCATAACTGAGTCCCTATATTAATGTATCTGTGGTATAATGTCTGTATCTCTCATATATATAAATATTAACACACGATTACAAATGTACCCAACTTCAATATACATAATTCTACATATTTACAATGGCAGCATTACTCCTTTAGTTTTTTACCTTGAAGGTGAGTTGATTCTCCTAGACAAATTAGCACTTATTATTAGCACTTGGTTCTATACGTTTCATGTTACAATTCTATTATTATCCTATTATGATCTATTCAGATCCTCCTCTGCTTACTGTTTAAAGGCATATTTGTTTTAGCTTACCTGTGGTCACACCAAGTCTTTGCTCTTAGTTGCAAATCAAGTAAGCTCTATGTAATTGCAATTAGGGAAAATCAAGATCGATCATATAAAAAATATTGGTTGAAGTTATAAACTTTTAGCAAATATATTACATTAAATGCTAAAACACATATACATTATACACACACACATATACACCTACACACACACACCCCACAGAGGCAATAATAACAAAGCCCTTCCAATTATAATAAGTTTTACTGGAAAGAACTGAAATGGAAAGCCAGTTTTAATTAGTTTATTTATTTATTGTCTAAGTGATGTACAATGGGGGAATATGGGAGAAAAATGGAGGAGGGAACAAGTTTGATAAAAAATGTGCTGATTGCCTTATGTATAAAACTGGAAAGTCTTTTCTTTTAAAGTAAGTGACAAATTACTTTTAAAATTTGCTTGAAATTGGATACCAGAAAGCTAATGCCAGATAACCTTTCAACTATCTTTCTGTGTATATAACCTATGAAAGACTAAGAGGCTGTGCATAAATAGAGGATTTTAATTTGGAACAAGTCAAGTATCTGCATAAATTCTGTTAAAAAGAGAAACAGATTCTGATGAATGCAGTGACATTCACTTAAATCAGAGCCAAACGGGTTATGCCATATTTATACCCACCCTGAATGCATAATGAGTTCTTTTATATTACTTCTAAAATTAACTCCAGAAATCAGCAAAACAATCTATCTTAAGATCTGTATAATAAAAAGTTTAATTTTTCAATAGCTGAATATTTTCAATGAATTTAATTCAGAGAGGTGGAACAATGTCTCTTACCTAAACGCTTATCCAATACTGATTCTTTTATCAAATAAACAATTGTACATAGTTTTTGTTGGTTGATTGTTTTTCCTTTTTAGAGGGGGCAGAGAAAGTGCTAAATAAGGCAAAAGAAAATAATAATAGATAAAAAGAACAGAAGAGATACAAACTAAAAGGGAAAAATAATTTTCACTTATTTTTCAACATTAGATTGACATGATCCTCAAAAAAAGTATTCCCAAACTGTTCAACCAAATTTAGATTTGCATTTTAAGAGATTAACAGTGATACTGTTACAAACTAAGAAAACATTTGCATTCCTTCAACATCCCTATCTCATAAGATTGGGCCTAATGTTTAGTATATATCAATGAAACCAACTCAAGTACTAAGTGTGTATCAAATCTTAGTCAAGCCAGTGACAAGAAAGCTGAGTTAAAAACTTAGGTGTTAACAAACTAAAACTAGATCTTTATATATCACCCTGAACCAAAATCAATTCCAAATGGATCAAAGAACTCGAAATAAAAACAGATACCCTGAAAACACTAAATGAAGGAGTAGGAGAAACACTTGGGCTCCCTGGTACAGGACAAAACTTCCTTAACAAAAACCCAGAAATGCTACAAATCAAGGCAAGGATGGACAAATGGGACTGCATCAAACTGCAGAAATTCTGCAGGGCAAAGGCTTGCAAGATAAACAGAAAGCACACAGATTGGGAGAAGATCTTCACTGGCCAAACAATGGACAAAGGCCTCATATCTAAAATATATGCAGAACTAAAAAAATTAAATTGCTCCAAAACAAAACTGCAAAGAACCTACAGCCCCCTCAACAAGTGGGCTAAAGACTTAAAGAGACTTCTCTGATGAGGAAATGAGAATGGCCAAGAGACATATGAAAAAGTGCTCTACGTCACAGGCCATAAAAGAAATGCAAATCAAAACACTGAAATTCCACCTCACCCCAGTAAGAATGTCCTATATCAAGAAAACTAACAATAACAATTGTTGGAGGGGATGTGGCCAAAAGGGGACCCTACTTCATTGTTGGTGGGAATGTAAACTGGTTCAGCCACTCTGGCAAGCAGTATGGAGATTCCTCAGAAGGCTAAACATACAGCTCCCCTATGACCCAACAGCCCTACTTTGGGGCATCTACCCAAAAGACCACAAACAAGAACACACTAAAGCCACCAGCACAACAATGTTCATCACAGCACAATTTGTCATAGCTAAAATATGGAACCAACCCAGATGCCCCTGAAGAGATGAGTGAATCAAGAAAATGTAGTACATATACATAATGGAATTTTATGCCTCTATCAGAAAGAATGACATTGCCCCATTTGTAAGGAAATGGAAGGACTTGGAAAAAAAATTATACTAAGTGAAATGAGCCAGACCCAAAGAAACATGGACTCTACGTTCTCCCTCATAGGGAATAATTAGCACAGGTTTAGGCAAGTCACAGCAGAAGATCACAAGAGCCATAATTATAGCTATGCCCTTAGAAATGCATAAGATGATGCTAAGTGAAATGAACTCCATGTTATGGAAACGACTGTTATATCACTGTTGTAATTACTTTCAACATGCCACCTGAAACCGTAGCTTCTATTGTTGATGATCCTCTTGTATCCCCTTCCTGTGTTTGTACCCACACTATCACTGTATCTTTTCTGAGTACATTGGAAACTGTATATACTGGTATTAGAACTAGGAAAGTGAAAGGGAATATCAAAATCGAGAAATAAAGGATAAAAAGACAAATGACTCCAAAAGCAATACTTTCAAAACCATTTGGTGTAAACCAACTGAACAACTCATGGGGGGGAGAGGGAAAGTGGAAGGGGGTAGGGGGGAACGAAGGAGAAGGAGGTAACAATCAGTACAAGAAATGTACCCAAGGCCTAACATATGAAAGTGTAACCTCTCTGTATATCACTTTGACAATAAGTAAGAAAAATAAATAAAGGGAAAGAGAAAAAAAATTTAAAAAACAACTTAGGTGTTCAAATCCTTTTCTAAGGTTCTGCCATCTAGTTCCCTTCAACCCTACATCATCTTTGTCACACCTGCCTATAGCTGCTCTCACTATTTTTGTTTTGTATGATAACTTTCAACAAGCTATGAATTGAGTCATCAATCATCAAAAATATTTCTTTTAATCTGTATATTTCTTTACATTTGAAGTAGTACTTATTAAAGTAGCTGGATTATAATTGGAAGGTAGCCTGGCTTCTCAGGATATGACCAGTTTTGTTTTCTTTCTAAATTCTACTTAAAATTTTCAGTGAGCTCATCAGTTTGTTACACATGTTGCCACAAGTGAAAACAAAGATTGTGGATGTAATTTCTTTGGAGAGTATACAATAATCTTAGATGTTGTGAGTAAGCCAATTGCCCTGGTGCAGAATGACTAATCTTTGACAACAAATAGGAACCTTAAGATTTTACATTATAAAAGTCCCTATATGGCAGGGCTTTTGAAAATACTGGGAAATGAACCTTTATTAAAAGTAAACTTGAGTTTCTTTTCACTGTCAACACCTACAAAATAGAAGTGGAGCATTGACCTGGTGGCATCCTTAGCCTTCATGGACTTCTTTCAGAAATGAACACAAGTCATTTTATGGATCATTTGGACATTCAAAAAGCCATAATGAAAACTGTGATAAGAAGGGATATTGTGATGTTGGAAACAATGATTCTCCAAGAGGAGGCAGGATCTCCATAAGGGCAGAGAAAGTGGGGTCTGCATACAAATTCACTTGTTATTTTTCCCTTTTTATTTTATAAAGCAGCCATGGATATTGGGAGTCAGCATAGTGCAGTCTGAAGTCTCATTTGTTTCTATTCTATGTGTCACAGCACATTTTTAGTCATTGCCTAACAAACTGACTAATCTGACTTTATAAGTCTTCAATTGTACAGGAGATCCTGTCTTATTTAGGATTTGTTTTCACAAGAATTCATCTTTAATTTTCTTAATATGGTGGCTCCAGTTCAATTTAGTAAATGTACATTTCCCAAGTTCCTACTGACATATAATCTCTCTAGAAATTTAATCTAGAAAAGAAAAGAAGCAAACACATTTTGATGACAGAGCATTTGACAACAATCCTTCTCTTATTTGACCTTTAGAACAGTGAGTTGGTAAAGTAGCACATGGCTTCATGCAACATCACATCTGCAATATACTCTAAAGACAATAAACATGTATATGTGCTAAAACTATTACTTGTTTTATGTATGAAATTAGATGTTGAACTTCTTAACATAATCGCACAATGTAAAGCTGGCTGTATTAGGTAGGTACTAGAAATGGCTGCATATTTAGTTAAAAAACTAAAATAATAAACCCATTTTTCTAACTAAAGTAAGGGTATATGATGTACTAACACACAAAGGTAATGACACTTTCTCATCCACTACTCTATGGTTAAGCTAAATCTCATTTCGCACTCTACTAACAAACAGCAGCCTCTTAAATTCATATATCACTTGATGTTTATCACAAATAAAAACCTTTAGCTGTACAAGTGGTAGAAAATCTTGTCTACACAGGCTCAGTTTATATTTGAGTCCAAGATGGCATGCTGATTTGGCAGCAAATGGATCCTACAGTGGTGAAGGTCTATCAGACCAAGGAAGCTATACATCCAGTCACCTTAAGATAACTTCATTTTTAGCATAGCTGTCTTCCATTTATTTCAAAGAGACGTAATTCATTATCTATAAAGCCTATATACTTTTTATCAGTTAAATAATATGAATTCTTACATTATATGGTAAACCTATTTAGAATTATATCTGTATTTATCAGGCAAGGATCTCCTAAGAGATAAAGTCACAAGCCCCGGGGAAGTGAAGAGACAATAGAGAGAAAGAAGTAGTGCCTACCTTTTCAGGAAGGTGAAGAATGGTGTGCTCTCCTGCACTAAAGTGGGACAGAGATTTGTAGGCAGCATTGGCTATAACTGGGTCCTGAAGGATAAAAGGAAACAAAGTACATATCAAATATCAGAAAGAAAATCTCCTCTCACCCCAAGGTTCTATAGATAGTGCTTGAAAATATTCAAGTCTTGCTGAAGGCAAAGTGACACTAGCAATTTCAAGAGAAATAAGATTTTTATTTCAAATAAAACATTGTGGTAGGAAGACTAAAACAAAACACACATACAAACACAATAATAAGGGCAACTACAAAAAATTATTGACATCACATATTTTTCTAGAGGCCTATCATTTGGCAAAAGCATCAGAAGCACTAAACTGTTATTCCTAATTTGGACACAAAGCATAAATAACCAAGAATAACTCAGGTGTCAATGTAGTGGTGTAGCTTAGTGAAAAAAATAAGAGGATTGAGAGGGTGACAAGCCCAAATTCTGATTCTTTTCTCTACCACATAACTTAGAATCTATGTTAACTCACACATGAGTGAAGTATAACATCACCAACATCCTCTTTTCTATACTCCTTCATCAAAAATGTGAGCTAAAACTGGCACAGTGCTTCTTTATTTGCTTGGTAGGGGAGTTAGCAAAATAGAAAAGGGAAAGACCATATTTAAAATGTGAAACAGAGGGACGCTGGTGCCTCACACCTGTAATCCTCCCTACTCAGGAGGCTGAGATCTGAGGATCACGGTTCAAAGCCATCCTGGGCAGACCAGTCCATGAGGTTCATATCCAATAAACTACTCAGAAAAAGCTGGACATGGTGCTGTGGCTCAAGTGGTAGAGCACTAGCTTTGAACACAAAGAGGCTCAGGGACAGAGCCCAGGCCCTGATTTCAAGCCCCAGAACTGGCAAAAAAAAAAAAAAAAAAAGTGAGACAATGTTATCAATCCCTCTAAAATTCTGTCAAATTTTAAAAAATACATTAAATATTTACATTCATCAGGCATTTACATCTCGGTGACATACATCATCTGCATGTAGATGATTTATACCATTGTAGATTAATGGCATGAACTGAGAATTTTAAGGTGGAAACTTGCTAATTATCACATGTATAAAATTAAGAAGCTATCACTGCAAGTTACATTTTAAAAAATTGTTTTATTCCACAATTCTTTCATCCATTTCATGATTCACTGGCATACTCCAACCCTCAGGGAAAATACCTTGCTCTGAGTGTGAGTCCAGAGGAAGCTGAGGACTTGAACTTTGAAATTCTGAAAAACCAAGAAACATAACGGTTTCAGAAGAAAAAGTTGAGGACAGTGAAAAATAAACTACTTTTAAAATTATAACAACCAATAGTTGATGAAACTTGTATATTTATCTATCATTCATGAAATGAGAATACTCAGAAATAGATCCATCATCTAAATACAGGGATAATTGAAATACACCGTGATTTTTAAGATTATTAAATGTAGAAACTGAAATATTTTCTAATTCTCAAGTTCTGACACAGTCACTATTCAATGCCAATGTTCTTAATCCCCTATCCAGAAGAGAGTTTATCTTTCTCTAAGTACCCATGCTGCATATGGCACACAAGACATCTGGTATGATTAGCTCTACTAAGTTGCACACCCCCAAGTACATTTTCTTTCCCATGTCAAGGACTTTGATCATAGAGCCCAGAATATTTCCTTAAAAGGTACAGATATTTAACAAATAATTGCTCAAATCTAAAAGCTATCCAATACCCAACACCCTGTTCATGATAGCCAGTTCTAAATTCTTATCTTTTAAAATCATATATGGCTCTCCCATGCCTCCTTTGTCATTATGTATGCTATTTATCAAACTTCAATGGGAAGGAACATGACATTAATTGCTAAAGTTCCTTAACTAATTAAAGTTCCTTAATTAATTGCTAAAGCACCAACAAAATAGTTTTCTTATTTTCCTCCCATAATGTTTGTCACTTCCTCTACCTCACTCTCATTGTCATTTGATTATCAGTACACATCAAATGTTACTTTAATTATCATTGCTTCAGAATATCTCATTGAACATTTGGGTTTCTGGAAGAAAGAAACTGCCCCCACATAGGATAAAGGGAGAACTGGCTATGTATCTAGAAAGTCCAGGGTTCAGATACCAGCTTTTACTTGCTAACTATGATGTTGGTTGGATGCTTGCCTGATACATGACAGATACTCTATAAATAGTGGTTAATAACTAAATATAGCTTGCAAAAACCTCAGTAGATTCTTGGGCTACAAAATAAAAAAACACCCTTCTCTCAGATTTTACAAGTAATATATTAATTAGGAGTATAACAATAATTAGGAGGATACAAAGAAACTAATTGGAATTCAAAGTAGTATCTGCTGTTCTAGTATCTCTAGGGCCTGGTACAGTTTTACTAAATGCATTCCAAGTCAATGAGTAATGTTCAAAGTAATTTAAAAATACAGTTCAATTGAATCATGAACTCTAATTTCAACACATTGCTAATCTAATGGGATAAATAATTTCTGCATATATATTCCTAGTATAATATAAAAATAAAGGTCTTACAACAGTATAAAGGAATTTAGAAGCAATAGATTACTGCTTACTTGAAGGATAGGAGAAGTTAAAACAATGTAAAATCAGAGATAAAAAGAAAGGAACTCAAGACAGAAGGAACAAACTCAAAAAAAGAAACAGTACAGAAGTTTGCAAGCACATAGTTTCACTTTTCTGAATTGCTAGTGTATGGCACCACAGAGAAGGCAAATTGGAAAAAAGCATTGATTCTGGCATAAAAAGGTTGACCTACATTTAAGGTGAACATGAAACACTAAAATGACTAGAGATAGAAATGGCTTAAGAAATGCTTTCAGAAAATTAAATTTTAAAAATTCCAAGCAATTAAAAATTATTTAAGCACTCATAGAAGAAGAGAGAACATAGGACAGACCAAAGAAAGGAAAAACAAAGTGAAGGTAGGGTCTCTCCACATGTCACTACTGCTTCTGTGGGGATTACTGTCACTGAAGGAAGAGACCTAAGTAATTGCAAGGGAGATAATGAGGAACCATTTACCTGAAGCAGTTGATTTGAACAATGGAAGAATCTTTTTTTAAAAAATTTTTATTATCAAACTGATGTACAGAAAGGTTACAGTTTCATACATTAGACATTGGATACATTTCTTGTACTGTTTGTTACCTCTTCCCTCATTCCCCTCCCCCTTTCCCTCCCCCTCATAAGATTTTCAGTTCATTTACACCAAACAGTTTTGCAAGTATTGCTTTTGTAGTTGTTTGCCTTTTTTTACCCTGTGTCTCTCGATTTTGGTATTTCCTTTCAATTTCCTAGTTCTAATACCAGTATACACAGTTTCCAATAGACTCAGATAAGATACAGAGATAGTGTAGGAAAAATCTTAATATCATACAACACAAAGATAAATAAAAAATAAACCTAAAAGAAAAACAATCTAGTCCAAAAGATAATTCCAAACTGTGGATATGAAAACCTAAATAACAAAAATAAAAACACATACACCATAAATTAACCTTTAATGAAATCTGACTAATTTAAATGCAAGTAACATATAGGTCTACGATTTCACCTTTCAGACTTAAAATAAATAAACACACACACATACACACACACACACACACTACCCCCTTTACCTCAGTCTTAGTTTCTTGTCCACAGCCCTGCAGGCTATCTGACAATATAAAAACTAGCACCCATAAATTACAGCCATTTAAAAACTGTTGATGTGCTAAATATTCTAGGAGTCACAAATTGATTCTCTTCCTACTACCTTAAAACAATAGTCCAAATATAAGAAAAACTCAAAGTATCCTGAATTGACTCAGTGGTTCATTCAATAACTACTCATAACTACTTGTGTCAGGCACTGTGCTCTTCGCTTCAGAAAGAACAAATCTGAGTTTGTTCATTATGCAGCATTTAGAATGATTAGATGCATTATCCTAAAATTTTATCTAATCATGTGATCTAAAGCATTTAAAGGATTACTACTTGAATCTTATGATATGGTAGTTTATCAAAGCCCCTAAAGCACTAAATCAAGCAAGAAATTTACCAAGACTCCAAAAGAAAATCAATTGTTGTACTTTGAAGAAAAACAAGTAAGGTGAGCATGGAAGAGAATATGGCTTACAAATGTAGAGAAATAAATGTGATTCTCTATCTTTTGTTTCATTCAAAGAAGCTGCTAATAGAAAAAAAAGTTAAACAGTAATATAAGTCTTGCTGAGTGTGGTAGTACATACCTATAAACCGACATGAGGAGATAAGAGGCATGAAGCTCATGAGTTTGAGACCAGCTTGTGTACCATAATAAGGTTTACTTGGCTATTCTAACTATAAATAAGTGTGTGTGTGTGTGTGCGTAATATATACATACATAGGTGTGTGTGTGTGTGTGTGTGTGTGTGTACGTGCATGTGCACGCGCATGGGCATGCCAATGCCAAGGATTGAACTCAGGGCCTAGACAACATCCCTTAGCCTTTTTGCACAAGTCTGGCTTTCCACCACTTGAGTTACAGCTGCACTTTTGACATTCTAGCTTCATTCCAGTCTGGCACCAGTGCTGTTCCCAGAGAGAACAGAGGATAATTTTTAAGCCTCCTGGGGCTGTAGCAGAGAATGTGTAGACTTCAGGCAAGAAGAGTGTGTGTGTGTGTGTGTGTGTGTGTGTGTGTGTGTGTGTGTGAGAGAGAGAGAGAGAGAGCTTGTATTGCTCACGTGTATACCATGAGCTAGTTCTAGGGCTTGAACTCAGGGTCTGGGACCTGAACTCAGGGCCGAGGACCTATCCTTAAACTTTTGTGCTCAAAGGCGAGCACTCTACCACTTGAGCCACAGCTCCACTCCCAATTTTTTACATTAATTTATTTATTGTCAAAGTGATGTGCAGAGGGTTACAGTTTCATATGTAAGGCAGTAAGTACATTTCTTATCAAACTTGTTACCTCATCCCTCATTTCTCCCCTTGCCTGTCCCCCTACCCAATTCCTTCCCCGCCCCAAGTTGTACAGTTGGTTTACACTGTATAGTTTTGTAATTATTGCTGTTGCATTGTTTGTCTTTTTATCCTTTGCCAATCAATTTTGGTATTCCCTTTCCCTTCCCTAGTTCCAGTGCACAATATATATTATCCAGAGTACTAAAGTCAGTTACAGTGATATTAGGAGTCAAACCACGGGAAAGAAAGACAAAAGAAAAGGGGCATAATTTCATATGGTATGTTGAAAATAACAACAATGATATACCACTTGTTTCCATAACTTAGAGTTCATTTTGCTTAGCATCAGCTTATGTGTTCATATATACATAGATATTGAGCTATGTGATCTTCTGCTAGGATTATCCTAGATATGTACTAATTATTATCAATGAGGGAAACCATAGAGTCTATATTTCTTTGGTTCTGGCTCACTTCAATTACTTAGTATGGTGTTTTTTTCCAAGTCCTTCCATTTCCTTATGAATGGAGCAATGTCATTCTTTCTGATAGAGGTATAGAATTCCATTGTGTATATGTACCCCAAGTTCTTGATCCATTCATCTACTGAGGGGCATCTGGGTTGGTTTCATATTTAAGTGATATAAATTGTGCTGTGATGAACAGAGTTGTGCTAATGAATTCAGTGTGGACTTGCTTGTAATTGTTTGGGTAGATGCCCAAAAGTGGCATCCCCAACTTTTTGATGGCTAATTGGAGATAAGAGTCTGTTAGACTTTCCTGCCCAGGCTGGCTTCAAAACACAATCTGCATAACTAAGCCTCCTGAGACACTAGGATTATAGGCATGAGCCACCAGTGCCCAACTTACATAAAAATCTTAGAAACAAAGCACCTTCCACCATATTATTGAACTCATTATCTGTAAGATAGGAGAATGTATCCTGCTTTTATTAATGTCTTGTTTTTTTCTCATTGCTTATTTTGTAAACTTAGAACATCAACAAAATATTTTAAGCTGGTAATATTATCGACACTATTATTTTACAATTGTTATTTTCTAACAGTTAGACCTCTTAAAAATCTTTTTAAAATTCTCATAGTACAAATTTTAGATTCTTTATATAAGGTTAGCTGCTGAGGCAAGAGGATAAAAGTTCAAGTCTAACCCTGCCTGAGTAGTAAGCAAGATAAGCCCCCCCCCCACACACACACAGAAAATTGGGGCATAGTAGTGAATGCTTATAATTCCATCATTCAGGAGACTAAGGAATGAGCATCATAAATTTGAATCCATCCTCAGCTCAAACTGAGACAAGTTGGAACCCAAGCAAGCTCAAGGCCAATCTAGTCTACAAAGCTAGACCCTAAAAAAAAAAAAGATTGTATATTTTTCCAAAAGTAGTTATTGTTTCACATGACTTAAGAATGTAAAAATAGACCATTTGTTGAGCTCCATAAGGCATACCTCATACTCAGATGTATTGACTGTTAAAGAAGGAACCAGAGAGAACAGTTCACTCAAGGTCTTCAGAATGAGAGGTCTGGTGTCACAACTCAACTTTGGAGAGAGAGCGTTCCAAGTAGAGCGGATGCAAACAACCTGTGAACAAATTTTCAAAGTCAATAGCTAGCAAAACTCTAACTCATATGCAAACTTTAAAGAGTAAAACATTTTATATTATAAAGAAACAAAAAAGAACAAAAAGATTGCCAGAAGTTTAGATTTAACCAGGTGCTATTTCTATATAGCATTTTTTACATCAACATAAATGAAGATCCAGCCTTACCTCACACAATTGCTTTTTCTTTGGTTACCCAACTACATAATTCTTTCTCATTCTCTTTCTCTATTTCTCCTTGATTTCCAATATCTGTTATCACTTAAATACATAGTATCCCCCAAAACTCACATTTTGATGGACCTACTGAAAAGGGACTGAATCATGAGAGTATTAACTTCATCAATGGATTAACTCACTGATAAGGTTATACATAAATGGGTATATCAGGAGGTGTGGCCTAGTCGAAGGAAATAGGTCACTAGGGTATACCTTTGAAGGACATAGCTTATCCCAATTTCTTCAGTCTCTCTCTGTCTCAGTTTTTCCTCTCTGTTTCTCTCCATGTGTCTGTCTCTGCTCTGTTTCTGTCTCTCTCTCTGTCTCTATAGCTCTCTCTTTTCCTGGATGCCACCAGCAGAGCAGTTCAGCTCCATCACACCTTTGTAGTCATAATGTTCTACAGTGAAGCCAGACAACATGGACTGAAACCTCTGAAACCATGACCAAAAATAAAAATAATAAATCCTTCTTCCTTTAATTTATTTTTCTCAGGTATTTTTAATGCCAACAGAAATCTTTCTTCTCTCTCAGTACATCTATCTCTCACTTTCTCTCGATCTCTCTCTCTAATGCACACACCCGTGCACACAAGCTTGCATACATATAAAATAAACTTGGAAATATATATTCTAGAATGTGTGTGGATATATATATATATATATATTCAAATATACATATATATATATTTGAAGAACTACTCCTTGAAAAAAATGTAACATAAAGTTAGCACATTTCTAAAGCTAGCCATAGTCCTTATGGTTTTTAGACTTGCTACAAAGAAAATTAGGATGTTGACATCAAGCAACTCTCAATTAAATTCACATTACAAACTTTTAAAAGAGGTGAGAGAACTTCATTATTTAAAATTATAATTTAAGACTTTTAGAAGTCATTTTAAGAGGCTATTAAATGTTACAAATGAATCTAAAACAAAAATGTCATACCACTTTAAATTTGGCCCAATTTCCTTAACCCAGTATTCCTAGTCATTCCAATATTTGCTTTTATAGATACTGAAATGATTGCCAATTCCAGGTATAATAAATGATTTCACTGATAGATATTTTATTAAAATTTTAAAACTCAATCAGGAAGAGTGGTAATATGGATCAATTAGATAGAGTTTAACCAGGATTAACCTTTCTAAAACAATCCAATCTCTTCTCTTAAGCTGTAAATATATATAATTTATTTCTATTTACAAACACAAATTTTTTTAAAAGCTTCATGAAGTAGTAAGTGAAGAGATGTCAAAGATAAATGAATTATAGTTAAAGGATATGGACTAAGGAGAAGCCCAAAGGAAAAGACAGCAGAACAAATTTCAGTAAGGTTGGATTTGGGTTTTTTATTATAATATCTGCTTTCCATGAAAAAGCAGGGGGGAGGGGGAAATTGGCTTGATCTGAAATCTATTACATTGTTTGAGTTCCATTAACATTTACTATGAATGGTACTATAAGCCATGCATGACAATAGACACATTTGTACATAAAATAACTCTGGTATTACAAACAAATGGGGTTTCAATTTTTTTGAAAATATTTAAAACTTAACAATTCAGTGGCAAATCTACACAAAATAAAATCTGAAACCCAGTCTAACCCTCCAAAGAAATACCAATTTACAGGAAAGAAATAGAAATGCATGTACCTCTATATTATTAGAAAACAAAAAAAGGTAGGACAGAAATTGCACAGGAACACTTCAAGGATAGGGAATTCCTAACTCAATCAACCAATTAATAACACATAGGATACACACACACACACACACACACACACACACACACACACTCCATCTCATTTTTCACTCATTTTATAATTTCCAAAGATTTCCCAAAATGTTATTCTCAGTAAACTCACTACTTTATACTCCACTCTTTCAATGCTTTATTCCAACGTATGTTGTCTCAAAATCTGCTTTAAATTTTTTCTTAAAATGCAAGTCTTATTTTATTCATTTATTTCCTTAAACTTCTAACACTTAAAACGTGGTGCTATCTAATTAGGCATTTAATTATATACTGTCCACGATTATTCACAATTTTCTTGTAATGAAATTGTCTCTCAAGTAGATAATATGCTCTTAAAGACAATGTCTCCTGATACGCCTGATATTCCACATTTACCCAGCCTGACAATAAGTCATAAAAAGATCTCAATCTCTCTCTCTCTCTAATGCACACACCTATGCACACAAGCTTGCACACATATAAAACACATATAAAATAAACCAAGTACTGAGGGCATTGGAACACTGAGAGACAGAAAGAAATCTCAGGTGGAGAATAAAAGAATTAAAATAACTAGGGGAATGAGTTGGAAAGTGAGGTATTTGAGGCCTTACAGACCTAGTTGAATTAACACACACACACACACACACACACACACACACACGTAAAGGAAGAGGAAACACATTTCCAGTCCATAAGACATAGAGTAGAGGAGCTCAGTCTGAGGTATGTGAAGATATGATTAGCTGAAATTACTAGGAAGACCTCAGAGAAAAATACCCTATAGAAAAGAAAATTACAATTCAGATACAAGATTGGTCAATAATACCTTCGTCATTTGAAAACTTCTACATGTAAAGACAACACAAGGTATGCCTCACACTGCCAAAAAGAAACTCCAGTGTATTTGGAGGGACAACAAAAAAGACCCTTGGCCATCAATTACAGCAATATAAAGGAAGTTCTTTTCTTCCGATGTTGGGGATTATTATGGCCTTGGGGAAGGCTGCCCATCCACCAGCCTTGGGACAATGGAAGTCCCTCCCACCTTCTGGCCTCCGCCCCTTGGGAGGTGGACACGTGCTTGCCACCATGATGGGGTTGTCCCGCCCACAAAGGAAGTTTCGTGATGGCGCTTGATGGACATGGTCCTTAGCCTATGACTGGCCCTTTGGCCAGCCCCCTTTCTTTCCCGCCATTACTTCTATATAAGTGCCTTTCCATATTAAAGTCTTTGAGACGCATCCCACCACCGCAGCGTGTCCCTGATGCCTTCCTTTTCGCCTCTGCTCTTGGTAACACGTGGGGGGACTGGGGGGAGGGGAGGCTTCAGCAACCTTTCCTCAACTTAGCGCTTGCCCATGTGAGCACGCCTTTGGCCTTCGCTGGCAGAGGGCCAGGCCAAGTGCTCTTTCATAGATTTTGTGGTTACCATTCTCCCCGTGGGGGGAGAAAGGGGTCGTTCAGACCCCAACATTCCTTGAATGGATAAAAGGATGTATCCTAGAGTCTTTTCAAAGATTTAGAATTTTTTATTTAAAAAACCCACAACATACTGCATCTTCTTCCCAGAAAATTTGAAAACCAATGCCTTAAATGGTAGACACTCTGTAAACCATGAGAAAATATTCCAGAATCCAAACCTTAAAGCATGGCCTTAAATATGTCCAGATATACCTATGTGAAAATCCAAGCCTGCCCACATATGAACAGGGGGTAGGAAAGCCCCTTATAAGAAGTTGCTTTTTTCAATCTACAACTTAAAAGTCTAGACCTTGAGTCAACCCATCACTAGCCTACTATAATAATCTGGTCAGCATAATCTGCCAAATGACATCAAGTTAGTCTGACTTTTACTGGTTTATTCTGCTTCTGCTGCTTATTACCCCAATGACTACTCTGTTTTGGTTTTTGGGGTTTTTTTTGGGGGGGAAGGGTGTTGATTTGTTCTTAAAGCAGTGAGATATGCCATAATCAAAATGATTTTTAAAAATAGAAAATTCTATAAACAGTAAGGGTTGCTGTTGGGTGTCAGAAAAAAACATAGATAGGGAAATTCTTGCATTGTGAATACAGGCACTAAAAAGAATTTTCAGCTTTTGTAACCTAACAATTTCTGTTTAAAAAATAGGAGACAGGGTCTTTGCCTACTTAAGGCAAGGATTTGGAATTGAGACACCTCCACATAAACACTAGCAACCTGGAAGACCTGTTTCCTTAGTAGAATATTGCATTAGAAACAACCATGCTGAGAATTTAACAAAAAAAGTTTAATAGTAAAGCCAGAAGCCAGTGGCTCACACTTGTAATCCTAGCCACTCAGGAATCTGAAATCTAGATCATGAGTCAAAGCCAGTCTAGGCAGAAAAGTCTGAGATTCGATGTCCAAATAACCAGCAAAAAACCAAGGCTAGAAGTATGGCTCTATTGGTAGAGCACAGCAAGTAGAGCTAGTATAAGGCCCCATCTTCAAACTGTAGTATCACAAAAATATTTTTTAAAACCATAATGATAAACTGTAGACACCTAAGCTAATCTCAAAAGATACTCATAACACAATCTCAAATTATTTGTGCATTAAAACATAAAGCCATTTAAAATCAGTGTATTATTTAAAAATAAAAACAGTGATAGTTAAATATGCATGAGAATAAACAAAAACAAAACAAAAAACAATAAGCAATGGGTTATAGACTCTAAGTTCTTTGGAAAATAAAATGAGCAGAGAGTAATACAAAAATACTTAGAATTAGAGATATATGACAAGTCATTTAATTACCACATAAGTTTCTCTTGTACTCCCTTCCTGTGGCTGTACCCTCACTACTACTCTATCACATCTGAGTACCCTGGATACTGTTTATATGGATATTAGAACTGAGGAATGGAGAGGGAATACCAAAATCGAGACAAAGAACATAAAGACAAACCATTCAAAAAGCAACACTTAGAAAACCATTTGGTGTAAATCAACTGCACAACTGTTGGGGGGAGATTGAAAGGGGCGGGGAGGATTGGGGGAAATGAGGGAGGAGGTCACAAGTAGAACAAGAAATGTACTCACTGCCTTTCATATGAATCTGTAACCCCTCTGTATCATACTTTGACAATAAAGAAAATAAAGAATTAACATGATGGAAAAGAAGTGACAAATCAAAAGGACAACAATAACAAAGAACTAAAACCTCTAAAATTAAAATCTTCAGCTGGGTACTGGTGGGTCATACATGTAATCTTAGTTACTCAGGAAGGCTGAGATCTGAGGATCATGGTTCAAAGTCAGCATGGGCAGGAAAGACCATGAGACACTTTCCTCCAATTAACCACCAAAAAGTCAGAAATAGGTATGGCTCAAGTGGCAAAGAATTAGCCTTAGAAACAAAGCTTAGTTCAAGCCCCAGAATCTAATGAGTTATGGAACTCATTAGACAATTGGTTATAAATTGTCCTAAATTGAATCCAAAGAGATAATAAATATAATGTATAAAAATCTAAATCATTGCTTTAGTTTGATTCCTAAATATCTCTCCATGGCCCATGTGTCCAAGTGTCACACTGTTGCTATTGAGAGGTAGTAGAAATTTTTAAAAGATAAGGCCTAGTAGAATATTTGGAGTCTTGTGTTTATGCTCTCAAAGAAGATTTTGTGAAATTTTCTCCTTGGCTCTTTCGCTTCCCTTCCATGAAAAAAATAGACTGAACTCCACCACATGGTTCCACCATGTTTTTCTTTGCCAAGCGTCCAAAAAGAAAGGGACAGGTTGAAACTTTTAAGACAGTGAACCACGGTAGGTAAACCATGTCTCTTTATAGAGTGTCTATGATATCTATTACAATAGGAGAAAGCCTACTAACATAGTCATATAGCATTTAATAGTATAGTAGTAAAGAGCTGACTAACACAATCATATAACACTGAATGAGGTAGTTTTCTTGTGCTTACAAATATTTCCAAAAGAAGTTTAATCTTAACTAACCCTAATAGATGTAGTTGACTCCAAGACTGGGATAGGGAAAAATCTAAGCTTGTATCATGTTACTAGAAAGTAAGGACATGTTCAAGAAAGGTTGATAGCATGCTAAGAGAATGTAGTAGCCAGTCTAAAAGAGTAACCAATGGCCAACTTAAACAGTTTGAAAAATAAACATACTGATAATGGTAATTAGATGGTAATTTGTAACATAAAATACATATCTGTAAGTAGTATACATATGTGACATATATAATTGAGTGAGCAGACAAATAGATAGATAGACAGACAGACAGACAGACAGATAGATAGGATAGATAGCAATTCCTCACTAAAGAATTCTAGTTAATAAATGTAGAAGCAATGAGAAAAATCTCCATTGGATAAACACCACAGGAGTTATTGCTACAGGAATAATAGGTGCTATAATTGGCAGACCAAAATTTAAGGATAAATAAGAAAATTATACAAATTCTCAAAGCAGATCCACAAGACATTTATTATACAAAAAAAAAAAAACTAGAACCTATGGTGGGGAAATCCTGTACAGATCACTTTAAACAAGGAATCAAAGTTAACACCAAGTAATAAAACATATTAGCATCATGTTCCCCTTGAAATGATACACTAAGAAAAGGGGCATTACTTCTAAAATATTCTTGCCAAAAAGGTGTACATTTTACAAAATAACCCATTAAGAGTACCAGGATCACGAAAACCAAAGAGATGAAGGAAGTGGCACAGATTAGAAAAGACTTGGGAAACTTGACAACTAAACTGAATGTGGGGTCCTGGAATAGATCTAGGAAAGAAAAATTAAAATAATTTAAAAAGTGCATGAGCGTTGTGCTAGTGGCTCACATCTATAATCCTAGCCACTCAGAAGCTGAGATCTTTAGATCTCAGTTCAAAGCCAGTCTAGGCAGGAAAGTCTATGAGACTCTGATCTCCAATTAACCACTCCCAATTTGGAAGAGGAGCTGTGGCTCAAAGTGGTAGTGCTAGCCTAAGCACAAAAGCTCAGGGCCCACACCCTCAGTTCAACCCTAAGACTCAGTACCCCCTCTCCAAAAAAGTGGGCAAAATCTGAATAAAGTCCATAGTTTAGTTAGTAGCATCTACATTAAGTTGTTAAGAATTGTACTAGTTACATAGCAAGAGAAGTCAGAAAGGATGGCTGGAAAAACACATCTCTTTTAATAAGGGGTACAATTCACTACCACACAATTCCCAAGAAAAATGTACTTTCAATTATTTTTAGTGTACTCACAAAGTCACAACGATCACAATGAATTTTAGAACATTTTTATCTCTCCTTGTCCTACAATAACCTCATATTCATTATTCGCTATTTCTTCTCAGCCTCTCAATCCTACCAAATTCAGAAATGCTTTGACTGAATATTCCATTCTATTTATATATCTTCCTGGATTATTTTTAAATGTTTTCTTACATTTAAAGTTATTTCAAAATAAAAGGTGAAGAGGAATAAATAAAACACTAAAGAAATAATGACTAAGAATTACCAGAATCAATAAAAGACGTAAGTGCCTAACTTGGGTCTTAAATAAAAAGTATGTGGTTCTTATTAAATAAATACAATATACTATAATTTTTAAACACAAAAAACAAAGAGGCAATCTTCAAAGCTAAAAAGGAGAAAATATAGACTGTCAGGGAACAATTTAGAATTAACCACAGGCTTTTCAATATTAACAAAACCAGAAGGTCACATAATAAGATCTTAAAAGTGCAGAGGAAACTGTCAGCCTACAAAACTAAATCTACTATTCAATAGTAAGGTAAAAATAGGCAAACAATACATACATAAAATAAAAGGACACATAATACCTAGAAACTACGTACATATCACACATAAATATTTATATACAACTGACTGGATGTCTTGCTTGGTTTGTCTGATTTAGGAGAACTTTGTTCCATCCTAAGTGCTTACGTTATGCATATTTTGTTGCTCAGGAAAAATGACACTTTTTCCACATCATTCTTTCACTAGACTCTTAGCAACCCTGAAGAGTACAGATTAAGGAGACCCTGAGCAGTGTGATATCCTGAAAAGAGCATATGACTGGAGTCAGAAAACCCAGGCGTTCCCATTTGGTAGCTGTAGGATGATGGCAAAGTCATTAATCTCCCTCAGTCTGGTTCCCCAGCTGCAAACTGGGAATAACACTAGTAACACCTGCTGTATGTATAGCATGAGGTTAACAGTGAAAGCCACTTTGAGACTATTGTATGCATCCATGCTTTCATATACCGGAAAAAAGATGGCTGTTGCTGTAATAACAAACTGGAAAAATAAAGAATCCTGGTAGAGTTGAGGGCTTTGCTTCTAATTCCAATGCTATAAAAATGACTTTGTTCCTTTGTAGGGGAGCAGATAGCTATCTCCTAATTTTACTTTCAAAAGCTATTTCTAGAAATTCCTGAGAACAGCCTACTCCTTTTGTCCTGATTCTTCACTCCAACAGAGGGAAAGCTTTATAAAAACCTTTAGGCTATGAAAACTGCCTTATGTGCCCTTTTCATAATGAAGGTAAAAGAAAACTGCCTTTACAATTAAAGGACTCAAGTCATCACCATGCAGTGAAGCCCTCTTCAGCTAATTCAGCACTCACAATTCATAAAACAGGATGCTTCTGTTACCAAAATACAATAACAGGATAAAAAGGAGTTTAAAGAGACACAATCAATGGAGCAGAAACAATAGGGAAAATAACATTCTTTCTTTTCCTAATAACAGTGGGACTAAAGGTTATAAATATTTTTTTAAAAGGCTAGGACAGGTTTATTTAAGCAATTTCACAGTCTTTTAATGATTGAGACTAGTTTTTTATGAAGGCAGTGATGTAGGAAATGGAAACAAATAGGTATTAATAGAGTAGCCTTTAAAAAAATTTCTTTGTAATCTAAAGGACTGTATTGAAGATTTTCCATTACAGTTGCTCAAATTCTAGTGGCAAAAAATATAAAGGCATCTATATCTAAGCCCCAAACATGGGCTCAGTAAATCAAAATTATTTGTACCTATGGTAGTAGTATTCTCATATTAATAACTTCAGATATCAGTATCCCATTTCCAAAATTAGTCTGTATTTCTGGTAAAGTATTTGATAGTTTGTAGTGCACATTTATTCTAATATCTGAATAGAAGAAGCTCAGAATTGTGTGACACAAGTCAAAATAAGAGTTTATTGAACTGATTGATCTAGACTATGCCACTACATAGGGATTTGGAGACCAAGAATGTTAGTTTTCTTTTTCACCTCCAGGAGTGAGAAGTTGCTAGTTCCCTGAGATACTTCTCTATGGGGAACCATATCTCCCAATGCAAACTCCATTGATTTCTCAGCAGGAACAGAAAGAATGACACAAAGAACTCCCTACAGGGATATTCACCTTTTCTGATTCACAGATTCTGTCTGGATTATCTATTTCTTGGGGAATACTCTTTTGAAAGGAACTAGCAAATCCAGAGTAAGAATTGGTTTAAAAATATCCTTTATTTCTAGGTGCTCTATTTCCTTTCAAATAACCAGTGGGAATCTTAAAAACAACAAAAACAAAAAAACATCAGTTCTTTCTGAATTTCTTTAAATGGAAGTTAGACTCCAAAGTGATAAAGGAAAATAACAGAAATTCAATCAACATAGCCAATGACTCAAAAATACAAAACCCGCTGGGAACTTGTTCAGTAGAAAACAAAACTAAAAGCAAAGTAAACTGAGTAACTATTACCAACAAAAATAAAATATCATCTATCTAAATTTTGGCATGGTACTATATATAATCTATATACATGTACTTATATACACATATACATACTATGTGTGCATACTATATACCATACACATGTATATGTATGTATATATACATGTGTGTATACATATATGTATATATGCACATGTACAAATATTTATATAAATGTATAAAACATATACCCGTATCTACACACATATATGTGTGTAAATTTTTAAAAGGTTAAACAAGCCATTCTTTGTCACTTCATATTTAGCATGTTATATATCAAAAATAAATGATGAATTAAAGGGTCACTTCTGACATTAATACTTAAGAAAGCAATTTTAAGCTGAAATGATGAGTCTTTTAAAAACATCCATTCAGTTTAGAATATTTTAAATGATAGAGTTCCCAAGTACGTTTTTAAGCAATCAGTGTTTGATAGTTACTGCAACACTTACTACATATCCAATGAAAACAATTTTTTTTCCCCTAGTGACCCAATCTACCTATAGATACAAGGGTTAACAATAGTCAAGATCAGTTTTTCAGATCAGACTGGCTTATGGAGATCAATACTTAATTTCCTAATAGAAAGGAACATACTGGGCTGGGAATATGGCCTAGTGGCAAGAGTGCTTGCCTTCTACACATGAAGCTCTCGGTTCAATTCCCCAGCACCACATATATGGAAAACGGCCAGAAAGGGCGCTGTGGCTCAGGTGGCAGAGTGCTAGCCTTGAGCGGGAAGAAGCCAGGGATGGTGCTCAGGCCGAGTCCAAGGCCCAGGACTGGCCAAAGGAAAAAAAAAAAGAAAGAAAGGAACATACTTGTGGCCCCTTCCAATAGAAATACATTCCTTAGGAAAATGAAAAAACTAGGGACAAAAACTATCATCTACAAGTTTTAGAGAAAGGAAAAAAATCAGCATGTATTCTTTATGACTTACTTTTTTCTTCAAAACAAAGTCTGAAGAAATATAAATAAGGAATTTCCCACCCATGCAAATGCAACATCAAGCACAGAATTGGCATGTAAAGGCACTCTCACTAAATAAATCTGGTGGCTGAATGAATAGTGCTAATTGACCCACCCTCATCAGATACAGAGCTGAGAACTTTATCTGTCAAGGAACTGAGAATTAATACTTTATGTTTGGAGTACCAACAGTCTCTGTCATAACTACTGGACTCTACCATGTTAAAATGAAAGTTGTCATAGATAACATATATGTAAATCGGTACATCTGTTTTTCAACAAAACTTTATTCATAAAAAACAAGTAGTAGGCCAGATTGGGCCAGCCAGCTACAATTCACTAACCTCTAGAATTAGAATATGTGATTTTTAACTAGATACAATTTACTTGCAATTAGAATGCATGAATATTTTTAAATTTTTAGTGTGCCAATGAATCTACTTTGAGGAGGAAAACTTGTTATAATACAAATTTTGATTCAGTAGTCTACAGTAAAATCTAAGATTTTTTTTTAAGTTCCTAACAAGCCCTTGGGTGATGTAGAAGCTGCTGATTAAAAAAAAAAAATATCATGAGTACAAAGTATTAAACACCATTAGCGAATTTGCCTTTGAATTTCAAAACAGGTAGAAACTATAAACAAGAGAAAAATAAGCCCTGGATTTTACTGGAACAGTTCTGACATCAGGGATTCTGATGCTTTGCTCCTAAAACTGTTAAATCTACAATGTTTTCAATATTTCAACCTTTCATTTTATTTAAAAGAGACAAACTTCACATTACAGGATTTATTTTGGTATTTGTTTTTAGAATCTGAGACAACATATTTTCTAATCCTTTTCTTTACATATCAAGAGAACATTTTTTAAAATGTGTAATACCCCCCAAACAACTAAATAGAACCACCCAAAAGTCCCCCAAATCTCAGTGATAGTTTTTGGAAGTGATAACTTTTGAAATTATTCATACACACATAAGTATTTGAAAAGTTTCCTTGGAGCTAAATAAGATGAATACTGAGAGCAAGTTAAGGATATCTAACTTTCATAGGACTTGGGATTAATTATTTATTTTTTCTTCAGTTCAAGAAGTATGAACTAAATAACTGCTGGGCCTCTGGGAGAGATGGGGAAAAAAGGCTAGAAGTATCTTTTACCTTCAAGGAACTCACAGAGAGATATTAGAGACTGATAAACATGCATATTTTTGTAATTCCATAATACATAAACACACATTATAAAACCTTATATTGAGGTCGGGCACCAGTGACTCACTCACGTGTGTAATCCTACCTATTCAGGTAGGTCAGATCTGAGGATCATGGCTGAAAGCCAGCGTGGGCAGGAAAGTCTATGAGACTCTTTTATCTCCAATTAACGACCAGAAAACACCAAGTGGAACTGTGGCTCAAAGTGGTAGAACATTAGCTTTGAGCAAAAGAGCTAAGGGAGAGTGCCCAGGCCCTGAATTCAAGCCCCATGACTGACAAATAAAATAAATTGAGCAACATAGTTATCATAATTACCATTAAAAATAAGTATGAACATATCACATGTATTTATACATAATCACTAATAGAATAATAATCAAAAACAGCAATAGGTTGGGTAGAATAAAAAGACCATATTGTAATAAAAAATATTAGGAAAATGTAACAGGGGAATGTATGAATGTAGGAAATACATGAATATATAACAGTATCACAACCTTTCATACCTTTCATACCTTTCAAAGTATACCTTTGTACAATTAACATATGCTCATAAAAATGCTTCCAAAAATGTTATAGTATATTCTCCCTCTATTCAATGTCCTAGAGGTTTTACATCTTACAATGGTAAACTACAAAGAATATACATGCTTTCTTTCCATAAAGTGGAATGGAACAGTTGTGAAAAGAGAATTAAGACAAGAGAAACAGTGTGATCCCAGGCAGATAAACATTGCAGAAGAGTACACAATGAAATTAAAGATCTGGAAATGTAGTTAGTTCAAACTAACCCTGACTGCCTATCCCTTAGAAAGTCTTCTACTCTTTCATGCCCACCAGTTTCTAATCCGCTGTTTTAAGGAACTATCCCCTTAAAAAACAACAACACTCTTTTAAGAACATAGCAAATTCAAATCAGTCCTAAGCAAATACTAAAGAGTTCAAAATTAAAATCCTATATTAAAAAATCCATGTCAAAGTAAGCTACAAATGTCATTTTTAATTATTCTCAGGAGTTTACATCGCAATTGCCTAATTTGGACAGTTCCACAAAAATATCTGTACTGCAGAAGTGATAATGGAACCCTCCACAAAACTAAGCTGCACCTGCAGAGGAGAGGAGAATTTAGACTGATGTCCACAAGTATCTACCTCCCACAGAGTAGAACAGTAAATGGATGAGGAAACAAAGAGTCCCAAGGAGAAATTCTGACAAAGTAGAAAAACCAAGGAAGGAGCCAGGAGTCTAGGAGAGAAGGGACAATTTACAAGGAACACTTTGTTTCATACAGATCTTTTCACTCACGAGAAGAAAATATGAGAAAAGTCAATTGGCTTTACTATTTTTCCAAGTATTTAAAAAATCCATTTTTGTTCAGATCTCTTGCTTATTTAAAAAATAAATAAATTTGTAGAGAAAGTGATGTCTTTTTTTTATTTCTTTTTTCTCCTTTATTGTCAAAGTGAAGTACAGAGGGGTTACAGTTCCATATGTAAAGCAGTAAGGACATTTCTTGTTCAACTTGTTACCTCCTCTCTTATTTTCCAGGCCTCCCCCTCTTCCTTTACTCCCCTTCCCCCAGCCCATGAGTTTTACAGTTGGTTTACACCAAATGGTTTTGTAAGTATTGCTTTTGGAATCATTTGTCTTTTTATCCTTTGTCTCACGATTTTGATATTCCCTTTCCCTTCCCTAATTCTAATACATGTAATTAATTTATGTATTCTCAAAGTGATCTACAGAAGGGTTACAATTTCATACGTAAGGCAGTGAATACATTTCTTATCAAACTTGTTATCTCCTCTCATATTTTTCTCCCACCTTCCCCCCTCCAATCCCCCCACCCCGAGTTGTACAGTTGGTTTACAGCATATTGTCCTGTAAGTATTGCTGTTGCACTGGTTCGCCTTTTACTCTTTGTCTCTCCATTTTGATGTTCCTTTCCCTAGTTCCGATAAACGTATATACAATACCTAGGGTACCAAAACCAGTTCCAGTAACATCAGGGGTAAAACCATGGGAAAGAAATACAAAAGAAAAAGGCATAATTTCACATGGTACATTGAAAATAACAAAAACAATGATAAACCACTTATTTCCATAACTTGGAATTCATTTTGCTTAGCATCATCTTGTGTGTTCATATGTACTAACTATTGAGCTACTGTGATCTTCTGCTAGGACTATGTACTAATTATTATCAATGAAGGAAATCATAAATTCTATGCTTCTTTGAGTCTGCTCTACCACACTGTAGGTGCAAGTGTAAACTTGTTCAACCTGTCTGGAAAGCGATATGGAGGTTCCTCAAAATGCTAAGCATATTGCTCCTCTATTACCCAGCAACCCAGCAACCCAGCTTTTGGATATTTACCAAAAGGATTACAAGCAAGACAACACTAAAGCCACCAGCACAACTATGCTGTTGGTAAAATAGGGAACAAACCCAGATGACCCTCAGTAGATGAGTGGAATATATACACAATAGAGTTCTATGTTTCCATCAGAAAGAATGACATTATCCCATTTGTAAGGAAATGGAAAGACTTGGAAAAAATCATATTAAGTGAAGAAACTGATGTTTCATTTCTTCCCCTCCCCCAACATTTTCAAATCTCACTTTTATCAAAAATCAAAAAGTTAGCCAGTAATTTTCCTCATCTACAAGATGAATATTCATACCAACCTCACAAGGGGACTGGAAAGATGCTTGTAAAAAGACTTAATATACTGTTTGGAAATGCTTGCTAGGACTTAAATATTTGGTCTTGACAACAGTATCAACATAATATTGTTTTCAATTCTTTAACTTAATTTTCTAAGGCAAACCAGGGCGACTAGTTGTGCTTCATTAGAACTCAACTTTGATGGCTACAACTGAGATCCTACATCAATTAACCCATTTTCCAGAGCTTTAAGAGTCTTGGCAGGTAGTGTGCTCATGGGGTACCTGATTCATCCAGTGTCAGTATGATATTAGCTAGACTAAAAATGAAACGCTCACAGCACTGTTTGGGGAAAGTAGCCATCCCAAGTGAAATTACAGAGATTGTGAAGGCTCTCAAGTTTTCATTGTGCTCTTTTATCCTTTTTTTTTTAATGTGTTGGACATATGTAGTTTCCAACTGGACCAACTTTAAAGCTTTAAGAAAGGGAAATAATAAGGATTTGAAAGTTTTCTTTGACTATTCAGTATAAGCCCCAGGACTGGAAATAGGCAAAACTGGGCAGAATCTTCACCTAAGAATAAAGAGCATATGTGTCTCTGCAGCAGATGCTGAGTTTCAACCTTTAGAACCAAGATATAGCCATAGAAGGATACATGGGTTCCTGTGAGCACTCCACACAATGACATTCACATTGCAGCCTAAAACTGGATTTACTTAAGCCAGAAAAGTTCCGAGACCTCCTCATAACTCCCCACTCCCATGCTATAAGAAAACAAACATATATTTCTATTGCAAAGCACAATAATAAAAAAAAAACTTATCCAACCACTCTGGAAAGCTGTATGGAGGTTCCTCAGATGGCTATACATAGAGCTCCCCTACGACCCAGCAGCCTCATTTTTGGGCATCTACCCAAAAGAATACAAGCAAGGCCACACTAAAGCCACCAGCACAACTATGTCCATTGCAGCACAATTTGTCATTGCTAAAATATTGAACCAACCCAGATGCCCCTTAGTAGACAAGTAGACAAGGAAAATATGGTACATATACACAATGGAATTCTATGCCTCTATCAAAAAGAACAACATTGCCTCATACGTAAGGAAATGGAAGGACTTGGAAAAAATCATACTACGTGAAGTGAGCTAGACCCAAAGAAACATGGACGTTATATTTTCCTTCATAGGGAATAATTAGTACAGGTTTAGATTAGTCATAGCAGAACATCACAATAGCCCAATAGCTATGCCTATATGAACATATAAGATGATGTTAAATGAAATTAATTCCACGTATGGAAACAAGTGGTATATCATTGATGTAATTATTTTCAACATGCCATGTGAAACAGTAGAGTACCCTTTTTTTTGTCCTCTCATATTCCCTTCCAGTGTTTTTACCCCTGTTATCACTATATCTGATCTTGGTACCCTGGATACTGTATATACGTGTATTAGAACTAGGGAAGGGAAAGGGAATACCAAAATCAAGAGACAAAGGATTAAAAAGACAAACCGTTCCAAAAGCAATACTTACAAAACCATTTGGTGTAAACAACTGTACAACGCCTCAGGAAGAGGGGAAGGTAGAGGAAGAAGAGGGGGAAAAATGAGGGAGGAGGTAAAAAGGTGGGAAAGAAATGTATTTATTGCCTTAATATGAAACTGTAACCCCTCTGTACTTCATTTTACAAAAAAGGACAAAAAAGCCCTCAGCAAGTATACAAAAAAAGACCTATTGCCACAGTAATACTAGCCATTCTATGCAGATATTAAACACAGAACTCAGTCATATTAGCAACAGGACTCTATATTACAAAGCAAGATGTCCTAAAATATTTAAATAAATCTTTTTAAATTAAAAAAAACTCCGGGTTTTCTTGCATTTTCTTATTTATTTCAATGTACCATAAAGTGTATCTTGAGGTGACTAACTAAATCATCAATATTGCCTACCATTTGCACAGGACTCTCGCACAGCAGTTACATGAAAAAGTCAGCCATGTCTTAAAAAACAACATTAAGACATATGAAAAATTTATAACCCATGGAGAGGAGTGGATAGGGAAAGAAACAGTCTCATGTAATGTGTGTAGATGTTCTAATAAAAGAATTTTTATGTTAATTATGTAGTTAGACCAACAACTGCATTTCTAAGAACTAATCCAGTCAAAATGCTAAAACTTATGTAAGGTTTTAAGTCTAAGGATGATCACTGCAGTGCTGTAAATGACAGAGAAAAAAAATGAATGAAATAAAATATCGATCATGGACTCAGAAATAAAATATCGATCATGGACTCATGAAAGGACAGTGCAATCATGTAGAAGATCATGTAGTGATTAAAAATATCCAGGAAAAGCTATAAGTAGTATAAAGAGAAGAATATCACATTATGCTAGATATTCCCAGAAAACAAAATTCCATATGTCATATAACTCTTTACAAAAAAGCCAAATCCATCGACAGACAGTAATTACCAGGGATTCGATAAAAGAAGGAATTGAGTGTGATTATTAATGGGCACAGGTTCCTTTGGGGGCTGTGTTATTAGTTTCTTGTGGTTGCTGTTACAAATTACCACAAAATTAATTACTTAAAGAAAAAGCAAATTTGTTCTCTTGAATTTGAATTTGTTCTAGAGCAAAGAAGTCTGAAACAAGTTCTACAGAATATGTTCTAGGTTCCTCTGGAGTTTCTAGAGGAGAAACCACTTTCATGGCTCTGTAGCCGTTGGATGCTGTGTGCATTAACTAGCTCACGATGCTTCTTCATATCCATCATCCTCTCCTGTTTTTGCTCTCATATTACCTTCTCCCTGACAGTCAAATATTTCTCCTTCTCACATAAGAATATTTTGATTACATCTAATCACCCAGATGATTTAAGATAATCTGCCCACCTTGAGGTTCTTAATTTAATTACAACTTCAAAGTCTCCAGTCTCTCAAAGTATTACAGGGTAATACTTTCCTCAGATTAAGACCTCATATATATTTTAGGAGCCATTATGCAGGTAACTGCAGGGAAGATGGAGTCATTCTAGAAGGTGATAGTGGTGATCAGAGCACAACTTTTTGAATCTACTGGAAGACCCTGAATTGTATTCTTTAAAAATATGAGCTACTGGGCTGGGGATATGGCCTAGTGGCAAGAGTGCCTGCCTCATATATATGAGGCCCTGGGTTCGATTCCCCAGCACCACATATACAGAAAAGGGCCAGAAGTGGCGCTGTGGCTCAAGTGGCAGAGTGCTAGCCTTGAGCAAAAAGAAGCCAGGGACAGTGCTCAGGCCCTGAGTCCAAGCCCCAGGACTGGCCAAAAAAAAAAAAAAAATAAAAATGAGCTACTGCCCTTATGAACACATAAGATGATGCTAAGTGAAATGTTATAGAACAAGTGTTATATCACTGTTGTAATTATTTTCAACATGCCATGTGAAACCGTAGCTTTTTTTGTTGTTGTTCCTCTTGTATCCCCTTCCTGTGGTTTTTGCCCCACTATCACTGTATCTCATCTGAGTACCCTGGATACTATATATACTTGTATTAGAACTAGGAAGGGAAAGGGAATATCAAAATCGAGAGACAAAGGATAAAAAGACAAATGATTCCAAAAGCAATACTTACAAAACCATTTGGTGTAAACCGACTGAACGACTCATGGGGTGGGGGTGAGGGAAATGAAAGGGGGACGGGGAAGGGGGAAATGAGGGAGGAGGTAACAAGTTGAACAAGAAATGTACCCATGGCCTTATGTATGAAACTGTAACCCTTCTGTACATCACTTTGACAATAAATAAATAATTATTCAAGAAAAAAGTATGAGCTATATGATACTGAACATATCTCAGTAGATTTGTTTTCAAGACATAGATATCAGAACTGGGCTCTGCTGGCTCACACCTATAATCCCAGCTACCCAGGAGGCTGAGATTTGATTCAGCCTAGGCAGAAAAGTCCATGAGACTCTTATTTCCAATTACCCACCTAAGAGCCAGAAGTGGAGCTGTGGCTCAAGTGACAGAGCACTAGTCTTGAGCAAAAAAGTTCAAAGATAGCTCCTAGGCCCTAATTTCATGCCCCAGGACTGGGGTGCACACATGCACATGCATGCATGCATGCACACACACACGCACAATATAGTTTTCAGGAAAAAGTTATTGCAAGCTCAAAAACAACCTAGAAAGTGAATAATTTATGTTTATTTGTGCTTTCACAAAATACAAAGAAATAAATTTCCATAAATTCAAGTTAATGGTGCTTCAGATCAAATTTAACAATCCATATCTGTAACCAACACAGATAATAAAATGATGTATCTACATATTGTAAATTTATTTACCTGCAACGGCTGCAAGAATAATGAAGATGAGAGGATACTATAGTCAATCTGCATTGTGGGAAAACCCACCCCCATCTTCCTGCAGAATACCTGAATACTGTAGACAACACATAGTCCTCTGCTCCAAGTGCAAGGAAGGAAAACACATATTATATAAAAACATTGATAAAGTTCAATTCTTCTTTTTTTAAAAGATAATTAAGAAATATTACATTTCCCTTTGGTTATTAGGCAAGGTAATAAACCATAAACCACTTTGGCTTTTGATAAAGATCCTAATCTTCACTACTAGACATCGAGGACACTGGAGATTTCATCAAAAAAAATTAAAGTTGACGCTGTCTCTCTAAAGGTTGTGATTCTAGAGCCTCCATTACCAAGGTCCTACTCTATGCAATAAATATCACTGCCAACAAAGGATAAAAAGATAAACGACTCCAAAAGCAATACTTGAAAAACCATTTGTTGTAAACCAACTGAACAACTCATGGAGGGAGAGGGAAAGAGGGAGGGAGGAGGGGGGAATGAGGGAGGAGGTAACAAACAGTACAAGAAATGTACCCAAGGCCTAACATATGAAACTGTAACCTCTCTGTACATTACTTTGACAATAATAAGAAAAAAAAAGAAGACAAAAAAATTTTTTTTTAAAAAATCGCTGCCACTCTTTTTCTATTAAGTCCATAAGCTGACATAAGGGGCTGGGAATGTGGCTTAGCGGTAAAGTACTTGCCTACCATGCATACAGCGCTGGGTTCGATTCCTCAGCACCACATAAACAGTAAAAAAGCCAGAAGTAGCGCTGTGGCTCAAGTGGCAGAGTGCTAGCCTTGAGCAAAAAGAAGTCAGGGACAGTGCTCAGGCCTTGAATCCAAGCCCCAGGACTGGCAAAAAAAAAAAAAGCTGACATAAGCAAGTAACAGAAAAGGAAATACACTCAAATTGAAATTACAAGTATAACAGAAATGAAGCAGGGTCAATGGACTCTTTTTGTTTGGCTTGTAATTCTACCACTGCAGATCAAATAGCTATATGACCCTGTAAATTGTTTATGCAAGTAAATTGCTCAAATGACATTTTATGTAAGTAGAGGCATAGAGCAAAAAGAATAGTGCTCCCAAGATCATTTTAGTATTATTGAATTTAAAACCTAAAATATAATACAACACACCATGCTATTGTAAGATTTTTAATGAGCCCAAAAGAAAAATAAACAGGAGAAAAACAAGAAAACAAGCTTAAAAAGATAACTAACAATACCTAGTACATATGCAAAATCTCAACATAAAAATAGCTAGCTCTAGGATGGCATCAAGTTAATGGTATGGTTCACAGTACAGTTCACACTCTAAGAAATTATTTTCTTTTATCTACGAAAAGCCTCTCAAACTTATAAATATGTAACTTTAAAAGAAGATGCATATTTTACTTTCTTTAAATCTACATTTGGATTTATATATGTTAGTGAAGCAGGCTGAAAAGCTGTAATATGACTTATTAATGTCTTTCTTAAAGGGCTTCACTTCGTTTCACTAATTACAACAACTGTGATTTTAGGCATCTAATCAAGGTCAAGTTTAATCTGGAGTGAGTAGTGTTTGTAGACATGAGTCTAGTGATACTTTATTTAGGAAGAAAGGTAGCAATATACTCCTATTCTTTTGGATATATTTACATAGCACCACACCTTAAAAAGTCACTTCTAATAAAGCATGATGTTGTGTCACTTGAGAGGCTATGCTGGAAAAAATGTTGTTTTTTTTTTAAATAGACCTATTGATTTTTCAGATAATATCAAAATAATGCTTTCACCCAGATAACAAAATCTCAAATACATTCAAAACAGTAATGCCATTTACTGCACAGCTTCCCTGACAGTGATTACCTCTCTATATCCCATGTCTTTGTTTACCCACCCTCCCCCCAACTCAAAGAAAAACCTACTCTGGCTATAAGTTTAAACCAATATATTTTATGCAGTGGAATAGCAGAATGGTACACAATTAGCATCATTTTAGTCATGTCATTATTTCCAGCTCAGTGGCATTTATTCAGATGAGCACAATTTGCAGCCACTGAACCCAACTCCTCTGATGTTAACTGGCATCATTAAAACCCTCCCAGGGTCCTACTCCTTTGATCTTTTAAAGAATGCCTTGGGTTTGTGGCTGAGAGCCGGAAACTCACGGCTGGACACCCTCAACAGCATTCATGTTGGGTCACAGACTGCTCACGTCAGCTAATAATCCTCAGAGACCATAATAATGATTCAAAAGAGAAAAATTTCTCCATATTAAAATTCTTTAAACAAAAACAAATCAAAAAGTATATTAAAATAACATACAGAGGGCAAACATACTGGAGACCCTAAATTTTCTAACTTCAAAAGTTGAGGTCATAAAGCTTTAAGAATAAAGTGTCCATAAAGATGATAACAAATCCAGGAATGGTAAATGACATATGGCAGAGGACAGAGAATAGATGGGTAAAAACAAAATTACAAAGTGATAAAACTTCAAGACTTCAGTTTAAAATTTTCCTACTTGTACATTTTGATAGGGCACTCAATTATCCCTTATTACCAAATAATTACCTTAAAAAGCTAAAACAACCAATTAAATAGTAATGAAGCTAAATTCTCTTATATTTAAAAATGTACATAACAGTATTTTTATTTCCCCAAACATTTCACACATGGCTTTTGTGCATTGAATAGTGCCAATTATACAAATGCAATACAGTCCATTAAAATTTTATTTCAAAGATGAAAAAACATATTTAAAAATCTATTTGCCAGGAGACAAAGTGAATGTTATAATACCCCAAAATGCTTAATAAAAGGCAAGTTCCTGCTGTCCTTTTAAAGTTAAAAATAAGGACAAACTACAACTTTGGATTGCAAAGAGTCATTGTATAGCATATAAAAGGCTCAGCATGGAAATAGATTCAACAAATGTACAAAAAGAGTTTTCATGTCCAGGAAGAACTAAAGGCATCAAAAAAAAAAAAAAAAAAAAAAAAACAGGCCCCCCAACTACAAATAACAGAGCCCAGTTCTAAAAGACCAGCAAATTCATTCTCTAATGCATAGCAAATTAAATTTAATCAACTCCTGAGCAAGGTTAGGCAGGCATTCCACCTTTAAAAGTCTGTACAACCAAAACTATAAGAACAACAAAAGAGGTTCCAGAGTGTAATAAATACCAAATCCACAGTAGGTGACAGAAGCCTTACTGTATACAGCTGAAAAAAATCTGACACCAAACAATAGATCACATTTCCATACTGAATTATATTTATCACACTAAAAATGCTCACACAAAATATAGCATTTCTATGGGCCATTTTTATACCATCCTAACTCCCTAAAACCTTCCAAACCTGCTGGGTCCTATTGAAAATTGCTCCCACCCCACAGTGCTCCAAAACAGACCCTAAACAAAGAGTTAGAATGATGGGAGAGGGTAAAGACAACTACTTTCCACCATAATTTCAGAAAATAAATAAATAAAAGAGGAGAGAATAGCCAAAACATAACCTTGGCATAGGGTATTTCCGGGGAAATCACTGCTGTGACAAATGGCCTGAAATGAACTCTTCCAGCGGTCAAGAATCCCCAGGAAAGGCCCCTCCCCTCCTTATCTATTGCTCAATTGTACAATACTCTGCTTTGAAAATATAACACCCTCATAGAGCTAGGCAAGATGAAAGAGCTTTTCTTGACGATTTTGTAATGCCTATTAATTTTCGTTACAACAGACTCACAACTGATTAAGAAAACAGAGAGCAACCCCGACCAAACATTCTCATGTTAAAGCTTTAAGAGAGAAAATGTTAAATGTGAATGAGTCCTCTTTTTAAATACAAATCCAGTGTTTTTCATTTGTGCAGAGACCATAAGCAGTTTCCCCTCCAACCCTGAGAGATTTGTTTAAACCAAGAGCTATCCTCTATCTTTGAAACATCAGTAGTGATGTTACTTGACTGCTGTGCGGTTACAGAATTATCTTTCAGAAATATTATGACTCATTCATTGCTGCAGAGAATCAATGACTGAAGGAGAAAGATTAAACTGTTCTCAACGAATTCTCAGACTTCATCCAAACTGATGAAGCAACTTGATAGAATAAGAAGAACACAAACTATAGTCCAACAAAGGAGAATTCAAATCTCTACGTTACCACATAGTCCTATGGTTAAACTTTCAAACATCAGTAAATACTACCTATATGTTAAAGTTGTTACGAATTTAATACAGAACATAACGTAGCAAATGACAAACATAGTAAAAAGTGCCAATGAAAAAACTTTTATAGTCCTGTTGAAGTGTAATAACATATTATAAAATGTACAGATTGTTGATTATGAATTGATGTAATTACCATTACAGTCAATGTAGAGACCGAGGAAGTATGAGAGAAAGTGCACTTCTGAACTTTATAGGAACCACAGAGATCAAATTATTTTCATCAAAAAAATCTGAACATATTTCTATTAATATAGCCCAAATATTGCCATTTTGATACATAATCAATCTTTAACATTTTGTCAATCATGTGTTGCTTAAAAGCAGAAATGCATTCCAAGGCATTTGTGATTAGTCAATATTGTCATTGTGCAAATGTCAGGGTGCTTACAGAAATTAAGACAGAATTATTTGACTAGGCAATATAAATCTTTTTTTTTTTTTTTTTTTTTTGGCCAGTCCTGGGCCTTGGACTCAGGGCCTAAGCACTGTTCCTGGCTTCTTCCCACTCAAGGCTAGCACTCTGCCACTTGAGCCACAGCGCCGCTTCTGGCCGTTTTCTTTATATGTGGTGCTGGGGAATCGAACCTAGGGCCTCGTGTATCCGAGGCAGGCACCCTTGCCACTAGACTAGGCAATATAAATCTTGTAGGAACACGGTTACATACTCTATTGCTAGAAGCACATGGCTATACTGGACTTTACATATACAATTCAAGTAATCATTGGACATGTAGACAGTTGCTATGGTTTGGGTGGTGCAAACGGAACCACTGCCTTAAAAATTTTACTACCCTGAAAACACTGTAGGAAGGAATCAGAGAAACACTTGGGCTCCTTGGCACAGGACGAAACTTTCTTAATAATGGCCCAGAAACATAACAAATCAAAGAAAGGTTGGACAAATGGGATTGAATCCAACTGGAGAGCTTCTGCATGGAAAAGGGCATAGCTTGCAAGATAAATAGAAAGCCCACAGATTGGGAGATGTTCACTGGCCATACAACAGACAAAGACCTCATATCTAAAATATATGTAGAAATCAAAAAATTAAATTTCCCCAAAACAAATCCTCAAAGAACCAACTTCCCTCTTAACAAATGGGTGAAAGACCTAAAAAGAGACTTCTCTGAAGAGGTAATGAGAATGGCCAAGAGATACATGAAGAAGTGCTCAACATCACTGGCCATAAAAGAAATGTAAATCAAAACAACATTGAGATTCCACCTCACCCAAGTAAGAATGTCCATTATCAAGAAAACTAATAACAACAGATGCTGGAGGGGATGTGGCCAAAAAAGAACCCTACCACACTGTTGGTAAGAGTGTAAACTTGTTCAACCACTCTGGAAAGCAGTGTGGAGATTCCTCAAAAGGCTAAGCATAGAGCTCCCCTATGACCCAGCAGCACCACATTTGGACATCTACCCAAAAGAATACAAGCAAGACCATACTAAAGCTATCAGCACACTCATGTTCATATAAGCATTATTTACCATTGCTAAAGTATGGAACCAACCCAGATGCCCCTGAAGAGATGAGTGGATCAAGAAAATATGGTACATATACACAATGAAATTCTATGCCTCTATCAGAAAGAATGACATTGCCCCATTCGTAAGGAAATGGAAGGACTTGGTAAAAAGTCATACTAAGTGAAGTGAACCAGACCCAAAAGAACATGGATTCTATCATTTCCTTTACCCCTGATGTCACTGGAACTGATTTTGGTGCCCTGAAAATTGTATATATGTTTGCTGGAACTAGGGAAGGGAAGGAGAACATCAAAATGGAGAGACAAAGTATAAAAGATGAACCAACGCAACAGCAATACTTACAAAAGTATATGCTGTAGACCAACTAACTGTATACCTCTTGGTGTGGGGGGGGAGGAAGGAAGGGGAAAGATGGAAGAAAAATGAGGGAGGAGGTAACATGTTAAATAAGAAATGTACACACTGCCTCGTGTATGAAAATGTAACCCCTCTGTACATCACTTTAACAATACAGAAATTTTTAAAAATTCCTCATAGTCCTTACCAGTCTACCTCCAATCCTCACTCCTGATAAACTACTCTGATTTATGTTCCCATAGATCAGATTTGCCTATTCTCAAATTCAATAAAATAGTAACCATAAATGTAGGCAGACTCTTTCTATGACCAGCTACTTTACTGAGCATGTTTACAAGAATCATATATTTAAGTAGCAGTGATCTGTTCCCTTTTCTTGCAGAATAGTACTCCATGGTATAAATATATAATTTGTTTACTCCTTGTCCAACTGGTGGATGTTTGAATCACTTTCAAACATGTTGACATTAATAACACCAATATTCTTTTGTAAGTCCTTTTGTTTTGATGGGTATGTTTTGATCAGGAAAAGTAGAATTGTGAGATCAAAGGTAGGTTTATATTCATCTTTCTATAACTTATGTCCAAATACTTCACAGCAGTTATTTCATTTTCCATTCTTGCCAACGGTCCGAGACACCCAGTCACTCCCTATCTTCTCCAATGCTTGGTATTGTCAATCTCTTTAGTTTCAGTAATTCCAGTGGTATACACATTTCTCAAGACCAACAGTGTTGTCAAAGTTTCATACATTTGCTGTCTATTCATGTAACTTTTTGTCTTTTTGAAAATCAGTTAAAAAGATGAAAGAGTTCTTAACAAGGATAAACTGAAATGACATATAAAACTACTTGTAATGCTAAAATAGGGATATAATTCTAAAGACTACTGGGGTGTCAGATAGCATCTAGATGATGTACATCTAAAAGCCAAGAGAACTGCAGAAAATTAAAGTATACACATACACACACTCATACACATATATAAATCCATATATCCAGACAGCTTTGCCAAGCCTGGCTCAAACTTTCTGTATTTTTAATTTTAGGGTTAAAGCTTTATGAGCTCTACCTAGGAAACCTTTACCTAATGCTTGCTGTGGCACTAGTCAGGGATGAGAGAAGGGTGAGCCACCTCCTCTTTTCTTTTTGCGCCCCTGATCTCTTCATCACTTCTGCTCACCAGAAGGAAGACAAAGCCTGTCTATTTGAACATCTTTTGGAAAAGGCAACAGTCTTTATGATATAAATAGGACCCATTCACACTTACAAACATAAAGCTTCTATATCTCTAAAGCAGAATACAGTAAAAACCTTATTGAGAAAAATTATGTGTGTGTTTTTTTTAAAGGCTGGTATATGGATTGAAATAAGAACCCTGGGCAACAAATAACTTTCAAAATGGAATCCTTTCAAAATATCCATGATAGCATATATAAAAACAAAATAAAAAGTAAATAATTTTTACAACTTTTAACATCTCCGATGAGATCAGAGACATATGCATATGCCTATTGATATCTATAATTGGGTCAAAATTTTCTGAAGAAAAAAAAAAAAACAGTTTAGACCACTCCTTTTCTTAGCAATAGTTTAGAATATTTAGATATATAAGATTTTGGAATTCTGATAACAAGACAAATGGCATCTCAGAAACCATGTCCTAAACTCAGTGTAACAGGAATACAAATGAGCTGTTCTTGCTGCCAACAAATAATACTGCCAGAAACCTGGGTACCATCAACGTCATTCTACCTCTCTTTATTGGATAACATGGAAAGTTACTAGAAAATAAGTAGCTATTAAGATCAGAAAATACCTTTTGCCTGGCTATACTGGTTCATACCTGTAATCCTAGCTACTTCAGAGGTGGAGTTTGGGAAGATTGCAATTCGAAGTCAACCCAGGTGAAAAGTTAGCAAGACCTATCTCAACAAAGAAGGTGGATATGGTAGATCAAATGTACAATCCAAGCTATGCTTGAGGATCATGGCCTTAGGATACCTTCAGGAAAAAAATGAGACTATATCTGAAACATAATAAAACAAAAAAGGACTGGAGATGGAGCTCAGAGGTTAGCCCTAACTACTATCCCTAGTACTATTCACCAAGCCAAAAAAAATACCTTTAAAATTCCAAAATATTTAGTGTAAGAAAATCATCCAAAAAGTTCACACATGAAATTACTTCTCAGACTGTAAATTTTAAAGAGAGAAAAATGGGACATAATTTTAAAAACCAATAAAAATGATTTGACTACTTGAAATATCTTCACTCCATGCAAAGTAATTAAACCATCATAATTTTCAGGAACATTAAAAATATGTCCAGGAAAATATAAAGAAAGAAATGGAAACTTTATAAAATGCATATGTATAAGGAAAAAGAATGAAAATGAATATGGAAAAATGAGAAGCAGATGAGGTTTACTATCTATTTTTATTATCCAAATAATATGATGCTATATCAAACCAACACCTTAGCCAGGAGCAGGAGGCTCACACTTGTAATGTTAGCTACATAGGAAGCTGAGATTGGATCTAAGGATCACAGTTCAAAGCCAGCCCAGACAAAAAAAGTCCATTACATTCTTATTTCCAACTACCGAATTAAAAAGTCAGAAGTAGAACTGTGCCATAAATAGCAGAGGTCTAGCCTTCAGCAAAAAAGCTAAGTAAAAGCCCCAGGACTCACACACACAGACACACATAAAAAACAAGTATGGACGAGATATGGAGAAATTGAAATCTTCCTGCATTGCTACAATAGTCACTTTGGTAAGTTCTTCTTTACAAGTTCCTCAAATGATTACATTTTATTGTCAATGAATAGATACTATTCAACTGTGAAAAGAAACTGACATATGTTATTTCATGCCTAGGATGGGCCATAAAATCATGTCAAGTTAAACAAGTTAGTCACAAGAAACGGCATCCCATGTTTTCCCGTTCTCATAAAGTATCCAAAACTAATGTTTTTGAGAGAGAACAAACAGTTTGTTCTCTCTGTGGTGGTAGATGCATGATGATATGAGTAGGCTGTAAAACACACAACTGGGAGCATTAAAAGGGAGGTGTGTGTGTGTGTGTGTGTGTGTGTGTGTGTGTGTGTGTGTGTGAATTCTGACTCAGTGTAGCTGCTATTTTAAAGAGAAATATTGCTTCTCAAAGCCATTACTCTGTATTAAGCCAGAGAGAAAAGTAGGTAAATGGGGTAGGGTGGGACAAAAAAGTGAAGAGAATGCTGGATGGAAAAGATAAGGAACACAGAATATAGAGTATTTATTACTTTCCTTTGAAAATGACACCCCCTTGGCTTAAAGACAAATAAAATTACTTTCTTTCAATGCCCACATTTTTCAAAGGAAGGAAGCCTGGGAGAAACAAAAAGCAGGAGACTCAAGAGTCTTGGATCATTTTGTAAGTCATATGACTTCAGGAAACTTACTGAATGCCAAAGCCTCTGTTTCTTCACTAGGAAACAAATTTTGCCATCCCTATATTAATGAATGGCAAAATTTGTGCCAGATACTCTTGAAACACTAGCTGTATTTTTTTTTTAAAGAAAGTCATTTAGCCATAAAAGAAACTAATGAAATCCAAATCAACATGGCAATAACATTACGGAAAAATTAAATTTCTGTCTTCTATTTCCAAACTTCTAAACTACATTCTCATCTTTATGGTCAATCAGGATGTCTAGTAGCTTCTGTGATTTTTGAGCAAAGAAACACCAAAACCATTTATATTAGAAACAAAGTCTATATCATGATATGCCTAGAAATTAGATAGAAGTGATCCTTTTAAAAGTCTCTTCTTGATGATCAAGTTAATGAGTAAGCAGCAGTAACTATAAACTTAATCTGCCTCCAAAAAAATAAATCTCAGAATTAGGACTTTCAAGTCTAAGAGTTCATTATCAACTTTAAGGGGAAAAACACTATCTTCTATATACAAAAATAAGTTTGGGAAAGTCATGCAAATTCAACTGCAAATGATTTTCTAACTGACATATTTTCTAAAAGCTGAACTAATTCATTTATATTCTGTTATCCTTATTGATTGATGTCATTGTTTTAGGCTATTTATCTGTATTCCTAATGATATTTGATAATTGAAGGTCTAAAGAGTAATAAATAGGCAAATCTCTACATGATTCTGGTAAATGCGTTTATGACTACACTGAATACTTTTTCAATTTAATCTGGCAGCCACACCAATGCTCAACACATGATATCAATTAGATGACCGAAGACGTGGCCTCATAGAACACGTGCTAACTCCTGAGGATAGCATGCAGCCAAAAACCAAAAGATTAGTCCCAGACTAGTGAATGTGCCTGGCAAGGGCTGCTAAATAGAATGAATGTTACAACTTGAACACATGTCACAAGATATGATAGCAGCAATGTCACAGATAATAAAAACAAACATGAGGGCGTGCACGCGCGCGCGCACATACACACACACACAACTTGGAAAACCTTAAATAAGAGATACAAAGTCTCAAAATCTCATAAAAATGTGTTGTTTCTACTTATTTAGATGAACATAAACCTATTCACCAGCAAACATTAGAAAATATCATTTTTATAGTCAAAACAAATAGCAAAGAAGTTTCAATGCATATCACAATTCAGGATATTTGTACTATCCATTTTTTAAATAATATGGTACAGCTAGGTGTGGTGGTATACCCCAGCAATCCTAGCTACTATGGTGGCAAAAATCAGAAAGACTGTGGATTAAGGCCACCCAGGGCAAAAAAAAGCTTGTGAGATTTCCATTTCAACAAACAAGCCAAGCATGATTGTAACTATGTACATATATAACATGAGCTACAAAGGAAGTAAAGGTAACATCATTATAGTCTAAATGGAGGGAGAAGAGGGATCACAAATCCCTACCTAAAAAATAACTAAAGCAAAAGATTCTTGCCATAAGTATGAGGCCCTGAGTTCAAACTCCAGGACAGACAAGTGGAGAGGGGAGGAAACAAAGAGAAGAGAGGTCCAAGAAGAAGGTAAATGAAGGAGAATATGGTGGAAGTGTTTTATATGCATGAATACAATTTAGAACAATGAAGCCTGCTGAAACTGTTTCAGGAAGTAGGAGAATGGATGAATGAGATGAAAGGGTGAGTTTGAGAGGAATACTTTGTATGCATTACACAAAAATGACAATGAAACTCCTTGTACAACTAACATACGTTAATAAAATATCTTGTAAACAAATACACATAAAAATAAAGGATAAGAAAATACTCTTCCAAACAAAATTCCCAGACTAGTGGTATTGCTATTATTTATTATTGGCTATCTTGTTATAAAGAGGATTTGCAAGGGAGCTAACAGCTATTTCTAGGGAGTAACAAGCCATGTTTCATACACAATGTATCACTTGAGTTTTCTTAGAAGGATGTTTTGATGAAAATAAAATACAGGATTTGGATTTCATAATGTCAGTGGAGAGTGGGGGAAGACTCTAGGGGAAAGAGATATGCATTTAACCAAGCAAAGAAGTAGTACAGAAGCACCAAACAAGAGGTAAGCTCCATTAGATATGTAGATGTGAAGCTTCAATTTCTAGAAGATAGAGAAGTATTAGAAGATTGTTTCAAAATAAGTCTTTGAATTTTTTTTTTAGGACGGTAGTATGGGTGCTGAAATAACACTTCCCAATTGAAGCAATAAGAAAAAGATCGTTGGCTAGGCGCAGAGTTCTACTGAAACTACCTTATACGGTGAATTTCAAGTAACCCATACAACTACCAGTGACCAATCTGAAAGCCCTGCTCTTAATCTACATTCATTGCTGAACGGTAATGACATTTCTAGCGCTGAATATCAAAAAAACATGATTTTCTCCTCATGTCAAGTTTCTGGGAAAGTATCTAACCATTATCTTCAATGGTTAAATATATACTCTATAAATTTATGGAGGGACACACAGAAGCGTTTAGCACGGGAACCTGAGTACATATACTAAACTTGTATTACTGGATGTTCTTTCATTATCATCATTACCAATCACACTTAGTCATAACTTTAAGGGAAAAGAATTCCACTTGCTTTTGATTGGTGCTAGTTATACAAAATTAAGAATGACAGGAGGGGTAGAGGTAGATAGTGGGATGAGTGAGAATGTTGAAAGGGGTGACATTAATCAAGATATAATGTACTGATAAATTAAGGGATAGGTGGGTTGGAAGGGGTGAAAATGATGAAGGGGTAACACAGATCAATACAAATTGTATTCTTAAATTGTTTTGTTAGATGGCACCTCCTTTGCACAACTACTCAAGATGATAAAAAAATTAAAGCATTCCACTTGCTCTCATTTACTTAAAAACTACAGTATGTATGTTAAAAAAAACTGGTAAACTCAATGAATGAACTTTGATATGATTATCACACTTCTTCAAAACGTAAAAGATTCTTTGCTACACTATAATTCTGGGAGGATCCTAAGTTCAAAATAATTTCAACAAATTCTAATATTTACTTATCCTACCAAATTTAATTATTAGGATGTAATCTAATAAATGATCATCATTAAGCCAATATTTACAAGCGTAATCTTTTTTTCTTCCTTTATTTTTTTGGGGGGAGGGGCAGTCTTGGGGTTTGGCCCCAGGACCCGGATGCTGTCCCTGATCATCTTTTGCTCAAGACTAGTGCTTTACCACTTGAGCCACAGCATCACTTCTGGCTTTTTCTGAGTAGTTGACTGGAGATTAAAGTCTCATGGATTTTGCTGCCCAAGGCTGGATTCAAACCACAATCCTCAGATCTCAGCCTCCTGAGTAGGTATGATTACAGGTGTGAGCCACCGGTGCCCAGCTACAGGCTTAATTTTAAGTCAATAATTTTTGCTGGCTACCAATGTACCATGGCCCAAGCCAATTTCCTCATCTCATGTGATTCTTAAGGCTCTTTAATCACAAAATTAGGAAGTAATTATGCTCATGTTCTATAAATACAACTTCTCTTTTTATCGTAATAAAAATAAATAAGAACAAGGAGATACAAAAGGTTTGGTTTTCTTTAGTCTGGAAAAGAAATTATACATGAACAGATGGTTTAAGGCTCTCATCTAGAATAAATGTGTAAAGCAGATGTTGTTCTCTTAAGATCTGATATTTAGACTTTTAGTTACCTGAATCTGATCTTACATCATTGGAGGTATTGTGCCTTATAAGATATTTTCTTCAGAATTTTCCAAAACAATTAAAAAATACTTACCTCTGCTTGGCAGAGTGCATGAAGACCTTGTAATACCAAGGCTGCTGGAGTAGCTTGGTCAGGCTTGGTACATTCATTAAGCACCTGAGAAATAGCAGCCAACATGTCTGCACCATGCTGATACGGCCTAGAAGAAATGACAGCTTAAATCAAAATTAGAGCCAAACAGCTACTCTCATTCCCAGATCTTTTACTTGAACAAAACTAGCCTTAAGCACAAAGAAGTCATGGGCAGTGCTCAGGCCCTAAGTCTAAGCCCCAGGATTGGAAAAAAAAAAAAAAATCCAAACTCCCAGATCCCAGATCTTGGGTATGTATGTATAACTTTTCTTTTTTTATAACTTACACCAATTATTTTTGTTTTTGTTGTTTGTCATCGTGATTGAACTCTGGGCCTGGGCACTATTTCTGAGCTCTTCAGCTCAAAGCTAGCACTCTATCACATGAACCTGAGCACCACTTCCGGTTTTCTAGTGGCAAATTGGAGATAAAAATCTCACAGACTTTCCTGCCTGAGCTGGTCTTGAACTGTGATCCTCAGATCACAAGCTCCTGAGTTGCTAGGAATACAGACATGCAATAGATACCAACACCGGTCTGAAATTATTTTTGTGCTACGGAAAGACAGAAACTTAGAAAGGAAGTAGACCAGTATGCTTAAATTCCTATACATCTGACCCAATATTTGACTTGAAACAGGAATTAACCATGGGTCAGCATGCAGGCTAACCCACTGAATGGCTTCAGGAAGCATCATTCACACTATGGTCAGTGACAGACATGAGACATGCTCCCAGGAATTTTATAGTTCAGCAGCCTAATCAGCATGGGAAAGCACAGTATTACAAATGACTTCAAATGCCCCCAATCTATTTCCTCTGTAAATATTACTTCACCCAAGCAAGAAAAATAATCTTGGCAAGGTAGAGCTTTGCTGGTGTTATTTCAGTCTTATCTCCTCTTGCCTGTCAAGTAATCCATAATTTAGAGCAGCAGAGTGTGCTTCCCTCTTTCACGTGTCCATAGTATCTTCTAAGATTCTATGTACTCTAGGACATTAGGAAATGCAACATCTTTTCCTTCCTTGTTATTAATCCTAGTAATTCCATAGAATGAGTCACAAGTCAGACATAAAAAAATTAGGCAAATAAATGAACAAGATAAAAGAAAAAAATCAGGTAAAAGCCAAGCATAGTGGTACAGGCCTATTGTCTCAACACTGGGAGGTTGAGAAAATTGAGATTTCTAAGCCAACCTTAGCCATAGAGCAAGAACTCTCAAAAATCAGAGATCATACAAAGTAAAGTGAGCCAGACCCAAAGAAACATGAACTCTATGGTTTCCCTCATAGGGAATAATTAGTACAACTCTAGGATAGACATAGCAGAAGATCACAATAGCTCAATAGCTATGTCTGTATTAACACATAAGATAATGCTAAGCGAAATCATAGTATATCATAGTAGTTAATTTCAACATGCCATGTGAAACCATACCTTTTTTTTTTTCTCTCGTATTGCCTTCCTGTGGTTTTACTCCTGCTATTACTGTAACTGATCTTAGTACCCCGGATACTGTATATACGTGTATGGGAAATAGGGAAGGGAAAGGGAATACCAAAATCAAGAGACAAAGGATAAAAAGACTAACCACTGCAGTAGTTATACTTACAAAACCAATTGGTAGAAACCAGCTCTACAACTCATGGTGGTGGTTTGGGGGGGGGGGTAATGGGAGGGGGAGATGGGGGGGAAATGAGAGAGGAGGTTAAAAAGATGGATAAGAAATGTACTTCCCTTACATATGAAACTGTAACCCCTCTGAGTACTTCAATTTGACAGTAAAGAAGAAAAATATCAGAGATGGGTGGGGAATAGGACAGCTCAGTTTTCAGTAATCTGAAAGCTGAATACAGAAAAAGAGAAAACATGGCATCCTATATTTTATTTTAACATTAAACTACTATCCACAGAAAGCATATAAACATCTTATAAACTGAAATATGTAACTACATCTCAAAGTGAACAACACACTTTCTTCTCAAAATTAATGTGCAACAACTCTTAGTGAGCAAACATAAATTGAAAGTAATTTACACTTTTGTATGATAAAGATTAAGTGAGAACAAAATCTATCACAATGTACATCCTGAGGAATTAACCAGCTTACCTTTGCTTGCATATGTCTCTGATTGATGCCGCTTTGGCAATCAGTTTCTCCCACTGGAGCTCCTTGCCCACAGAGAGGGAAGGCATGTCAGACACAGCCATGAAACGCTGCAGTTCAGGGTACACACGATCCTAATAACGCAATTCCACACACACACAAAAAAAGATGACTTCCCAACTTAGTTGAATAATCACTGTTCCTTCAAATGTAACATTTTTACCTCCAAATCTCCCATTTGCATTGGAAATTATAATATATTTCTACTAATCAGCAAAGAATAATGTTGTGATTACTGAGGATCTTGTTACATAGGTATATACTGTTCATCTCATAAAAAGAAGTGGCTAAATCTCATCCTAACTACAAAGGCTCTAACCACTTGCAACCATATTGCTATCACTTGCTTACACTAATGGAGAGATGAATTCCAGAAATAAGGAAATAAATTATTTTAGATTCCCTTTTTCTGGGAGTCAATCACAAATAACTGTATTATAGATCAAATACATCACAATAAATCAAAATTTCTTAATGCAATCATTGATGCTACTCACTAATAATTCTCAAAGTACTGTCAAATATAATTATGTAACTATTTTTCTCCAGTAAAAGGAATATGTTTAATATTCATATAAACGCTTATCTGTGAGTTTACCTGCTTTTCCCACAAAGATGTCAGCAGGCGCAAAGTGACAGCTCTCAATTTTGGGGTGGTTCCAAGCAGTTGGATTACTCGCAGAATTTGTCCTGTGCATACCTAGAAAAGCATTACATTTTGGTTTCATACATGTAAATGAAGACCGATTCAAGGTTTCTAGAAGCACTGTAAACCCCTCTTTAAAATAAAGATTGTAATGGAAATATGCAAGAATATAATATTACACATCTTTTCAGAAGATGGGAGACAGCTTTGGAGTAAGCCTAGAAGGCAATTTTGGGAACAGAAGACCCAATCTCAGAGAATAATGACTATGAAAACAGGACGATTAAGTGACTTAAAAGAATTAATTCTTAAATCTTATAATAAATAATTTTGTCTTTAGTAAAATTTCCCTCATGGAAAATTTAGGCCTGTGATCTTCATAATACTAAATAGAATTCAATGTACTATTTAGGTTTCATTTTCTTTTTTCTTTCCTAGGTAAATGGGTTAATATACTAACCTTGTGAACACCAAGTGTAGGTAATGTATACAATATCTCACTGTATAACACAGGTTCCAGAGGTCTTCCTAATTTGAACATTAAAACTGGAATCAGATTTGGTACCTGAGATGAATTTAAAGAATATTTTATTATTCCTTGCTCAAAAAAGAAAGAATCTACATGACAATGTTTATTTATCTCTTTTTTCTTCAAAGGAATAATATGATTCAGTGGATGGTCACAAAACATAACAATGCTGATATAGGAAGATTTTAATCCCAATCAAAATCCCACCTATCCACTTCGGTAAAATTGAAAGCAGTCTCTCAATTTTTACATATAGGCTTCAAAGTTTATACATAAAAAGAAGACATTAAAGAACCAAAACAATCTTGAATTGGCAAAACAAAGCTAATGGACTCAAATTTCTCAAATCTAAATTACTACAAAGGCACAAAAGTGTATGACACTGGCATAGGACCAGCCTGTTTCCACCACACCCAACTACTGAGAGCTCTAGGAACAAATGGCTCCTCTTCTTAGGATTCAATCACAAAAGACCATGTGTTGCATAGTCTATACATGAAATACCCAGAATAGGAAAATCTACAGAGTAAGTATATGGATTAAGTAGCTGCCTATGACTTTGGAGAAACAAAGGACATAGGTGAAGAAGAAAGAAACTGATTGCTACTGCTAATGAATATGGGATTTTGATGTTTTTTAAGTCCTCAAATTGTTGTAGTGATGTTTGTGCATCTCTGTATATACTAAAAGTAATTTAATTATATACTTTGAATAGGCGAATTATGAGGTATACAAATTTGACCTTAATGAGACTACCTTGGTGTGTGTGTGTGTGTGTGTGTGTGTGTGTGTTGTTTGTGTGTTTAATTGGACATAAGAGTCTTTACCACCCAGGCTAATTCAAGCCACAATCCTCAGATCTCAGCGTCTTGAGTAGCAAGGATTACAGGTATGAATGTGTCATTGCTCCAGGCAATAAGACTACTTTTAAAACTTCAATTCAAAATCATTTACTTAATCTACTACATATAGGGCACTTAATAGATGGAAATAAAGTGCCAAAGTTACTAACGTCCATATGCCTGTATACCAAAGTTGGTTGCCTACTATTTTGTTAAGTCTTCTATCTGTTCTAATCTTAAAAGGCCTGCTCCCCTTAAGCTTAGAAAACATCTGCTTTACTTCAGTTTCAAGAAGAAAAAATAGCCCCATAACTATAGCACCAAGATAGTAACAATTTAAAAATTGATTCATTAATGATTCTAAGCATGATATATCAAGGTGGCATATGGAACTATGCACAGAATATCCAAAGCCTGACAACAAACAGCCAGGATTTATGTTGTCTTGTTAACAAATACCAACACTTGATTAGAACACAAATTCTATCACATTCACCTTAGACAAGTGAAGAAGAGAACATATTTTTGACTCGGATTCTTATTTCCCATTTTAATTAAAAACAAAAGGTTATCTTAGATAGCCTTGCATTGGTCTCAGTGAATTATCCCTTATGGGAAGATTTCTACCAACACACTCTGGCAGATTCTCGGTTCTGGGAAAGCTATCAGTACATTTAGTGGCATTTTTAAATAGTATAGTTAGTCGTGTGGCTTTTAAACAAATGTTTTAATTATATTGTCAAGAGAGAAATAAAGTACTGTATTTATGTCGAAAAGTACAGTTTCTCTCAGAGTCTTGGCTCTATAAAGTATGGATTTCTTTCTTTGGCCAGTTAGGAAATAAAGAAACACTGTGGGAAAACTTCATAGTAAAAAATCTGAGACTGGACATAATCCTTGAGAAAGAACAGCTCAAATTAAACCTAGTCTAATGAAAATAATAAAACAAAGATTATACCACTAAGAAAACACTGATATTAATTGACATCCTTAGAATATTTTTACATAAAGTTAAATATTTTCCTACAAAGTAGCAGGATATAAAATAAACCTTCAAAAATCAACGGCCTTTCTCTATGCTAATGACCCGAAGACCAAGGCTGAAATCAGGAAAGCAACTCCTTTTGCAATAGCCCCCCAAAACATAAAATACCTAGGAATAACCATAACCAAAGAAGTGAAAGACCTCTTTGATGAGAACTTTAAAAGCTTGAAAAACGAAATTAAGTCAGAACTAAGGAAATGGAAAAACCTCCCATGCTCCTGGATTGGGAGGATTAATATAATCAAAATGGCAATATTGCCAAAGGCTATCTACAAATTCAATGCAATACCCATTAATATCCCAACACCATTCTTTAATGAAATACAGGAAGCAATCCAGAAATTCATATGGAACAATAAAAGACCTAGAATAGCAAAAACACTCCTAAGCAGAAAGAACAGTGCTGGAGGAATTACAATACCCAACTTCAAGCTGTATTATAAAGCTATAGTAATAAAAACAGCTTGGTATTGGCACCGGAACAGGCCTGAAGACCAATGGAACAGAATTGAAGACCCAGAATTGAACCCACAGAACTACGCCTACTTAATCTTTGATAAAGGAGCTAAAACAATACTACGAAAGAAAGATAGCCTCTTTAACAAATGGTGCTGGAAAAACCGGCTCAACACATGCAACAAACTAAAACTAGATCCTTATATATCACCCTGCACTAAAATCAATTCCAAATGGATTAAAGACCTTGAAATCAAAACAGACACCCTGAAAACACTAAAGGAAGGAGTAGGAGAAACACGTGGGCTCCTTGGCGCAGGATGGAACTTCCTTAACAAAGATCCAGAAAGGCTACAAATCAAAGAAAGGTTGGACAAATGGGACTGCATCAAACTGCACAGCTTCTGCACAGCAAAGGACATAGCTCGCAAGATAAACAGAAAGCTCACAGACTGGGAGAAGATCTTTACCGGCCATTCAACAGACAAAGGCCTCATCTCTAAAATATATGCAGAACTAAAAAAAATTACCTTCTTCCAAAACAAAACCGCAAAGAACCAATAGCCCCCTCATCAAGTGGGCTAAAGATTTACAAAGAGACTTCTCTGATGAGGAAATGAGAATGGCCAAGAGACATATGAAAAAATGCTCTACATCACTGGCCATAAAAGAAATGCAAATCAAAACAACAATGAGATTCCATTTCACCCCAGTAAGAATGTCATATATCAAGAAAACTAACAATAACAATTGTTGGAGGGGATGTGGCCAAAAGGGAACCCTACTTCATTGTTAGTGGGAATGTAAACTGGTTCAGCCACTCTGGCAAGCAGTATGGAGATTCCTCAGAAGGGTAAATATAGAGCTCCCCTATGACCCAGCAGCCCCACTTTTGGGTATCTATCCAAAAGACCACAAACAAAATCACAGTAATGCCACCAGCACAACAATGTTCATTGCAGCACAATTTGTCATAGCGAGAATCTGGAACCAACCCAGATGCCCCTCAGTAGACGAATGGATCAGGAAAATGTGGTACATATACACAATGGAATTTTATGCCTCTATCAGAAAGAATGACATTGTCCCATTTGTAAGGAAATGGAAGGACTTGGAAAAAATTATACTAAGTGAAGTGAGCCAGACCCAAAGAAACATGGACTCTATGGTCTCCCTTATTGGGAATAATTAGTACAGGTTTAGGCAAGTCATAGCAGAGCATCACAAGGCCCAATAGCTATACCCTTATGAACACATAAAATGATGCTAAGTGAAATGAACTCCATGTTATGGAAACAATTGTTATATCACAGTTGTAACTACTTTCAACGTTCCATGTGTATCTGTAGCTTCTATTATTGATGATGTTCTTGTATCACCTTCCTGTGGTTGTACCTACACTATCTCTGTAATCTTAGATCTGAGTATATTGGAAACCGTGTATACTGGTATTGGAACTAGGAAATTGAAAGGGAATACCAAACTTGAGAGACACAGGGTAAAAAAAGACAACTACAAAAGCAATACTTGCAAAACTGTTTGGTGTAAGTGAACTGAACACCTCAGGGGTGAGGAAAGGGAAAGGGGGGAGGAGGGCGAGGGATATGAGGGACAAGGTAACAAACAGTACAAGAAATGTATCCAGTGCCTAACATATGAAACTGTAACCTCTCTGTACATCAGTTTGATAATAAAAATTTGAAAAAAAAATATATAAAATACTTTACATCTGTAAATAAATAAATAAATAAATAAATATTTTCCTAATGAAATAACATATATGTGTACTTATTTACTTGAGATATCATTACCAGCTCTTGAATCTCCTGTTGTTAAACCTTCTATTCTCTGAGCAGGGAAAAAAAAAAAGAACAGTAGAATTTTAACTGAAAATAAGCTGGTAAGTACTGACAATAGACTATCTTGAGATACATAAAATTCAATGTTTTCTTTTCACATTCAGAGTTCAAGTTCTTGATAAACAAATTCATTTAGAATCATGAGATTGTTACAAGATTTCCCATAAAACGCTCAGCATATTTCTTAGCATAAATTTTGCAAATCAGTAGGGAGTAAGATGGTATTTTTTAAATGATCAATAAAAAATAACTGCCAATTAAGAGAATCATATCTGGCAAAACTGTTCTTCAAAAATGAAGGGGAGATAAAATGATTCCCTCTAAGTAAAACCTGATGGGAATCCATTACTACTAGACCTGTCTTACAAAAAATGATAAAAGGAACTCTACCAGTTGAAAAATATGAACACTGAATAGCACCACAGAAGCATGGGAAAGTAATTAATTTTGCTGGTAAATATAAAACACAAAATCCTGTAATGCTGTAATATGGCACATAAGTCATTCAATTCTAGTATATAAGTTAGAAAACAGAAATATAAATAATTGTAACTATAAAGATACATACACAAATTGGCACACATAAAAAGCTGTCATTTGTGATATTAGTAACATAAAAGGGAAAGAAAAGAGTGATTGATGTTTATGCATAAAAGTGATCAACTTCAATCTCATTATACACATAAGGTTTTTATGTTATGCATCCTGATAAGGAACATAATCATAAAATATACACAAAAGAAAATAAAAAGAATCTAGCCATAAACTCAAATAACGAAACATAAAAGAAGACAACAAGAAAAGTAAAAAAAAAAAGAAAAGACAAATAAATATCTACCAGAGAAAAATAAATAAACAAAATGGCAATTTTAAGTCCTTTCATACCACTAATTTCTCTAAATGTAAATAGATTAAAGCTCCCAACTAAAAGAAACAAAGAGTGATTCAATGAATAAAGTAAGAACTAAATATATGCTGTCTACAAAGGGTTCATTGTAGATTTCAGGTCATAAATAGATTAAAAGTTAAAGGCTATTCACTTTAAAGCAGACATTAAATCAAAACAGTTACAAGGGACAAAAAAGGCATTAAAGAAGATAACATAGTTACAAAAATGTATACATTAAACAGTGTACTAAACACATAAAGAAAACGCTGTCAACAATAGTTATACAAAGGGGAAACAGCAACATAATAATATAATAATAGAAAATTTTGATACTCAACTTTTGAAATCTTCCAACAGTAGAGAAAACATCCAAAAAAAGATTAACAAGGGGAAGGATAGATTACTTAAATTACAATACAGACTGAATTGTCATAACAACTGCATGGAGAACATTCTAACCAAAGGCAGCAGAATACATGTTCCCCTCACACAAAGAACATTTTCCAGAATAGATCATATGTTAAATCACAAAGTAAATTTTAATAAATCAAAGAGACTGAGAAACAAAATATCCTTTACAAGTGTAATAAAATGGAAATTGAAATCAATAAATAAAAGGATAATTTCACAAATGCATAGAAAGAGGTGACATCTTTGATCTAATGGGTCAAAGAAAAAAATCAAAACAGGAGTTCAAAAATATCTTGAGAGCCAGGAACTGATGGCTCATGCCTATAATCCTAGCTACTCAGGAGGCTGAGATCTGAGGATCACAGTTCAAAGCCAGACTAGGCAAGAAAGTCCATGAGATTCATCTCCATTTAACTACTAGAAAACCAGAAGTAGTGCTGTGGCTCAAAATGGTAGAGTGCTAGCTCTGACAGATAAAGCTCAGGGACAGAGTGCAGGCCCTGAGTGCAAGCCCCATGACCAAAAAGTGAAACAAAGCAAAGCAAAATAATAACAAAATTTTGAGACAAATGAAGACACAATATTTCAGATGTTATATCATTCAGAAAAGGGGAGATTTATGTCAGTATCTCACCATACCTGGTGAGATCTTTTATAAGGTATGTGCACCTTTAAAATCCCACAAGCAGGAAAATCAGAAGTTCAAAGCCAGTCTTAGCTATGTAGTGAGACCTCATCCTCCCTACTCCCCTCACACACACAAAAATCTCAAATAAAATACAATCTTCACACCTTAATATATAGGGAAAAAAATAAAATGATCACAAAAGGAAACTAAGTGTTAGTCTTTAAGAAGATCAATAAAATTGACAAACTTTTAGTTTGAGTACAAAAAAAAAAAAACCTCTTGTACAGTACATGGGTACCAGGACTATACAATGAAGAAAGACAGTTTCTTCAACAAAGAGGGTTAGTGAAACAGGATACTGCCATTCAAAAGAGTAAAACTCAAACCTATCTAAAACTATAAACAAAAATTTCAAAATGCTTAAAAACAGACTGGAAGCCACAAAACTCCTAGAAGAAAAACATGGGTAAAAGCCTTCATAACACTGCTCTTAGTAATGGTTTCTTGGATATGGCCACCATAAGCAGAGACAACAAAAGCAAACATAAAGTGGATTCTATTACCTACAAGACTCCTGCTCAGCAGCAGCACAACAAACAGTGCAAAAAGATAAATTATAAGATAGGTGAAAATATTTGCCAATCATGTATCTGATAATTCCCTAAGTATGTAAAGAAAGTCTACAACTCCACAAAATAACAACAATAATAACTCAGTTTTAAAAGAGGTAGAGAACTTGAACAGACATTTCTACAAGGGCAAAGAAATGGTGAATATACACAAGAAAAAATGTTCAATGTCATTATCAGAAAAATAAAATTTGAAACTGCAATGATATATTACCTCATCTATGGTAAAATGGCCACTATGAAAGATAGGAAGAGAAGGGCAGAAGAAAACAAAAGAGGAGACAAAGGAGGAGGAAGAGACGGAGAAATGTTGATGAGACTGTGGATAAAACTGGTACCTTTGTACAGGGTTGTTGAGGAGATAAAGTAGTATGCCCCATATGCAAAATAGAAACGTCTTAAAAATGAAATTTTCGGGGCTGGGGATATAGCCTAGCGGCAAGAGTGCCTGCCTCGGATACACGAGGCCCTAGGTTCGATTCCCCAGCACCACATATACAGAAAACGGCCAGAAGCGGCGCTGTGGCTCAAGTGGCAGAGTGCTAGCCTTGAGTGGGAAGAAGCCAGGGACAGTGCTCAGGCCCTGAGTCCAAGGCCCAGGACTGGCAAAAAAAAATAAAAATGAAATTTTCATATAATTTACTAATCCCATGTATGGCTATTTATCCAGAAAGAATTGAAATAAGCATCTCTAGAAGGTAGTTCAATCCCCATGTTTATTATAGCATTATTCACAACAGCTCAGATATAGAACCAACCTAAATATCCACCAATGAATGGATAAATATAATGGGGTCTATTCTATTAATCCTTGAAAAATAAAAAAGCCTATCATCTAAGCTGTGCTTCAACTTAGATGAATCCTGAGAACATTGCACTAATGAAATATTTTGTGATTCCCTTAAATAAAGTATAAAAGTAACCAAACTATTAGAATAAGAAAGTAAAATTCGTAGTTGATAGTTGACAGAGGAGGGCAAATTGAGAAGATACTGATCTCTGGATATAAAGTTTCAATTATGCAAACAAGACATACTCTAAATACCTATTTTGTAATGATGTTCATGTAGCTAACAATATCATACAGAAATTTTATTGGTAGATATACAGGTAGATTTATTGTTATGTGTTTTCTGCCACCAGGAAAAAGAAAAGAATATACAATTGATTTTTAAAAGTCAGAAGAGATCTTCTTAAGTTCCTTTAGATAAACAACTTTATTCTACACATGATCAGGCTGAAGCCCAGAAGGATGATAAAGTTCATTGGCAGTAAAAGGAGGATACTAAGTCCATGTCTCAATTTACCTCTGCATTCCATATTGGCAGAGTAACAAGAAACAAGGATTCCAGGCTATTCATTCCACGAATAAGGAACTACTATGAAAGTCTACTCCCATTAATTGGACAAAACATACAGGAAAGAAAAAAAAAACAGCAGGGGAGACATAAATCAATGTATACTGTCCTCGGTTTCCAGCATATAAAAAAGAGAATATAAAATTTTACCTCTGGGGCTGGGAATATGGCTTAGCGGTAGACTGCTTCAGCCTTGCATGCATGAAGCCCTGGGTTCCATTCCTCAGCACCACATAAACAGAAAAAGTCAGAAGTGGCGCTGTGGCTCAAGTGGTAGAGTGCTAGCTTTGAGCAAAAAGGAAGCCAGGGACAGAGCTTAGGCACTGAGTCCAAGCCCCGGGCCTGGCAAAAAATAAATAAATAAAATAATGCATAAATAACTAAATAAAAAATAAATGTTACCTCTGGGGTTGGGAATATCACTTAGCAGTAGCCTGTTTGCCTTGCATGCATGAAGCCCTGGGTTTGATTCCTCAGCACCACATAAACAGAAAAAGCCAGAGGTGGTGCTGTGGCTCAAGTGGTAGAGTGCTAGCCTTGAACAAAAAGAAGCCAGGGATAGTGCTTATCCCTGAATCCATGCCTCAGGACTGGCAAAAAAAAAAAAAATTAACTCTGGATTCTAAGAAAAACATGTACATTGGCAACAGTTCATGAGTCTGTAGAAAATAAGGATCTTTCAGAAAATTCTTTAATGAAAATCATGAGGTGTTTTACCTACTTATAAATCATAAGAAATAATAAGGGCTTTGTTACTATTCTCCATTTATCAAATTGCAGAATATATGATGTTCACAACTAGCCTTCTTTCTTAAAAGCATCCAAAAACTCTTATTTTATTACTGTATGGAGAACACAGCAATAAATTTGTATACATAGAAAACAAAATTGCTAGTAGAAATAATTCAAGACAAAACCAATCCAATGAAAGTGAAAGGCAGAAGTCCAAAGCACTATCTGGTTTTCTTTAACTTCACAGACTCATGTTTTATGAAACAAGATCCAAGCTTCAAAAAGTGTTCTTAGCTCACATTTTATTTACTCATATTCCTAGATGCAACAAATGTTGATCCATCTTTGCCTAAGTCTGTCCTGTGAAATAATGGATCTACAATCAATGTATATGTTTGTTTCAAGATATAAAAGAAGGACAAAATTATAGTTTGTAAAAAGCTACAAATGACAAGACAAAACATTAAGTTATCCAAAATGAAGAATAACAGTTATACATGGTGACAAACACCTGTATTTCCGGTTAGAAGAGGACTGCAAGTTTGAGACCAACACTGAGAATGCTAGATTCAAATGGTCTCAGGGTATTGCTCAAGCAATACAGCACTTGCTAACAAAAGGCTCTGTGGTCTAAACCTTAGGATCACACTCATTTTTAAAAGAAGAAAAACAGAGGCTGGGAATATGGCCTAGTGGCAAGAGCACTTGTATTATATACATGAACCTCTGGGTTCGATTCCCCAGCACCACATACACAGAAAAAGGCCAGAAGTGGCACTGTGGCTCAAGTGGCAGAGTGCTAGCTTTGAGCAAAAAGAAGCCAGGGACAGTGCTCAGGCTCTGAGTTCTAGGCCCAGGACTGGCAAAAAAAAAAAAAAAAAAAGAAAAGAAAAGAAAAAGAAAGAAAGAAAAAAAAAAGAAAAACAGTATTACAGACAGAAGCATAAATGCATTCCTTAATCGTTTTAACACTGAAAGGAAATTTTTTAAGAAGTACTCATTCTAGATAAGCATGATGGTAATGCCTATAATACCAGCTACTCAGGAGGCTGAAATAGGAGGATTATTTGTGTCTAAGAGTTGTGTCTAAGTTGTGTCTAAGAGGCAACATAACAAGACTCTGTCTTTAAAAAAAAAATAAAATCATTCTAAGATAGCCTCTTTAACAAGTGGTGCTGGCAAAACTGGCTCAACACATGCAACAAACTAAAACTAGATCCTTATATATCACCCTGCACCAAAATCAATTCCAAATGGATTAAAGACCTTGAAATCAAAACAGGCACCCTGAAGACACTAAAGGAAGGAGTAGGAGAAACACTTGGGTTCCTTGGCACAGGACAGAACTTCCTTAACAAAGACCCTGAAAGGCTACAAATCAAAGAAAGGTTGGACAAATGGGACTGCATCAAACTCCAGAGCTTCTGCACGGCAAAGGACATAGCTCTCAAGATAAACAGAAAGCCCACAGACTGGGAGAAGATCTTTACCGGACATTCAACAGACAAAGGCCTCATCTCTAAAATATATGCAGAACTAAAAAAATTACCTTCTTCCAAAACAAAACTGCAAAGAACCAATAGCCTCCTCATCAAGTGGGCTAGACTTACAAAGAAACTTCTCTGATGAGGAAATGAGAATGGCCAATAGACATATGAAAAAATGCTCTACATCACTGGCCATAAAGGAAATGCAAATCAAAACAACATTGAGATTCCATCTCACCCCAGCAAGAATGTCATATATCAAGAAAACTAATAATAACAATTGTTGGAGGGGATGTGGCCAAAAGGGAACCCTACTTCATTGTTGGTGGGAATGTAAACTGGTTCAGCCACTCTGGCAAGCAGTATGGAGATTCCTCAGAAGGCTCAATATAGAACTCCCCTATGACCCAGCAGCCCCACTGTTGGGTATCTATCCAAAAGCCCACAAACAAAATCACAGTAATGCCACCAGCACAACAATGTTCATCGCAGCACAATTTGTCATAGCGAGAAGCTGGAACCAACCCAGATGCCCCTCCATAGATGAATGGATCAGGAAAATGTGGTACATTTACACAATGGAATTTTATGCCTCTATCAGAAAGAATGACATTGTTCCATTTATAAGGAAATGGAAGGACTTGGAAAAAGTTATACTAAGTGAAGTGAGCCAGACCCAAAGAAACATGGACTCTATGGCCTCTCTTATTGGGAATAATTAGTACAGGTTTAGGCAAGCCATAGCAGAGCATCACAAGGCCCAATAGCTATACCCTTAGAAACACATAAGATGATGCTAATTGAAATGAACTCCATGTTATGGAAACAAGTGATATATCACAGTTGTAACCACTTTCAACGTCCTATGTGTATGTGTAGTTTCTATTATAGATAATGTTTTGTATCACCTTCCTATGTTTGTACCTACACTATCTCTGTAATCTTATCTGAGTATATTGGAAACCGTGTTTACTGGTAATGGAAGTAGGAAATTCAAAGGGAATACCAAATTCGAGAGACACAGGGTAAAAAAAGAGAAATAACTACAAAAGCAATACTTGCAAAACTGTTTGGTGTAAGTGAACTGAACACCAGGGGGGAGGAGGGAAAGGAGGGGAGGGAGGGGGCATGAGGGACAAGGCAACAAACAGTACAAGAAATGTATCCAATGCCCAACGTAGGATACTGTAACCTCTCTGTACGTCAGTTTGATAATAAAAATTTGAGGAAAAAAAAATAAATAAAAATAAAAAAATAAAATCATTCTATAAAAAAACATATGCTGTTCAATTAAGCCACTGAACATTAGTTAATTCCATCTTCTTCGATTACTTGACACTCATGGCATCAATTTATTATTTTAGTGATTCATTGGGAAGCAGTCCATTACAGCTGCTGAAAAGATAATTATTTCCTCCACTTACAAGGTATCTGCAGGCATTCAGCAACATCAAAAGAAAGGTAAACATGGTATAATTTTATTTCCCTGAGATTCAAATTACATTTATATCACAAGATAAAAATTAAATAAAGTCATGTAGTTTACCTTTTGAGAGTCATATAAAAAATATAGGGAAGAAACGTATCTACATGATCAAAGGTCCCTAATGAGCAATCTTCTTTCTAAAGATGATCAATAATTCTAGCCTCATTCTAATCCATCTGAAGCATCTGCTCTGTACATAGTGACTTGTCTAATAATAGCAGCTAGCATTTATTTAACACTTACCATCAAATCCAATAAGCATTTGGTAGACAGTGGTTATTACCATGTTTCAAATGATGAAGCTGAAGCTTATAAAATACCTAAGATTGGATCAAGTCCAAAAGCCATGTGCTTTCAATACCAAAGGTAGGGATGACTTTGTATCTTTAATACCCCACATACTGAAAGTACTGATTTCCCTATGAATCTAATGATAATAATTTTGTAATAAATGTGTTCAGTAAACAAAGATAAAAAGCCTACCATTTTCAAGGAAAAGTACTTAGCGATAGTATTCTCATCAAATTAACTTAGAATCAGAAATTTTTACTTATCAGATAAAGATTGCTAGTATATTTTTTTAAATGGATGGTCAGCTGTCAGTGGTTCACATCTATAATCCCAGCTACTTAGGAAGCTGAGATTTGGAGAATCAAGGTTAAAAGTCAGCCTATGCTGAAAGTCTGAGAAACTTTTAACACTAAAATAACCAGCAAAAAGCCAGGTGATTTAAGTGCCTGCTGACAAGCAAGCCAAGAAAACACGAAGCCTTGAATTCAATTCCTAGTAAAAGAAAAATTATTTTTTGATATATAAAAAGTTTCTTGGTATATAAAAACATAGCATATCCAAATGTAGGAAAAGAGATGAATTATTACAGACCATAAAATTATAAAGTATCATATACTTGAGCAGTTTTACTTGAGTTTGAGACCACCTCTCCCAGACTTAGACTTAGTTTCCAGGTTGAGTTTCATTAGTAACTTCATTATATCTCACAAACAATCTATTATTTAGAAAATTATTTAAGAAAACTTAAATCACAAAGTAATGGTTAATCAACATTAATTACAGCAATTGCTAATATTTTGAGAACTTACTAGAAATTGTAACTATAATGACTGAGTTCCTGATGGCATTCATTTTTTTTCTTGAAAAAAGGATGATTGTTGTTATTGTTTTTGGTTTCTTTGTACTGGTCTTGGGGTGTGAACACTGAACATGGGTGCTGTCCCTGAGCTTTTTCTGCTCAAGGCTGGAGCTCTACCACTGCATCCACAGCTCCACTTTTGCTTTTTGGTGGGAACAGCTTTATCTGGCTTCAAACTGTAATCCTCAGATCTCAGAGTTTGAGTAGCTAGAAGTACAACTGGCACCAAATGGAAAGTACTTTTTATGTTCTACTGTGCAAGTTCTGAATCTTTATAAATCTGGGCAGTAGATCAAAAACCAAAAGACAATGTCATGTAAATAATGCATACTATATGTATTTTTTCTGTCAGCTAGGCACAACATCTACTGTGATGTTGCCACTAGTAATCATATTTTACATCAGAGTAGGAAGAAAGTGTTGGGAATTCCTCTAAAAATGAGATATAATTAAATGCATTCATTTAAGAAAGCAACTAAGGGGGCTGGGAATATGGCCTAGTGGCAAGAGTGCTTGCCTCCTACACATGAAGCTCTCAGTTCAATTCCCCAGCACCACATATATGGAAAACAGCCAGAAGGGGCGCTGTGGCTCAGGTGGCAGAGTGCTAGCCTTGAGCGGGAAGAAGCCAGGGATGGTGTTCAGGCGCTGAGTCCAAGGCCCAGGACTGGCCAAAAATAAAATAAAAATAAAAAAAAGAAAGCAGATAAGTAATAAAAGTAGAGAAATCCAAAGCTTTCGGTTTTAATAGTAGCTTAAAGAAAGTACCTCAAGGAAACCAAAGATATATAAGGCAAATCAATCTACTAGGGTATGAAAATATAAATAATTATCAATGGTAAATGTAATGCCAATTTACCCTAGATAAGAGAGAAGTAAGAATAAAGGGTGAAAACAAGTTGGCTGAACAGAAAGTAAGACTCCAAAGTTTCCTTCTTCAGTGACAAAACTTTAAAATTTAAATGTTATATATACACATACATATATTTTACAAATAAATTACAGAAGGTTGTAAAATAGTATCAAAGAAAAGATTACCATTAAATAGAGTCTGCATGAAAAATGGCAAAACAAATGACCTGATCCAAATACTGTTTTAGCCAAGATTGATACATAGAATGAAATAGCATTAATGAAAAAAAAAAAACAGAATGTAAAAAAGGGATTGATCTAAATTTCTTTGAGCAGTAAATGACAATGAAGACTGAAGTTATTGCTTAGAATAGATAGTTTAGTACACTGTTGGGAAATTCCATGAAACAGATTTAGTAAGCTCTTATCTTGTATAATGTTCTGCCTCGAGGAAAATCATCAAACTAAAGAACTGAAACAAATATTAGTAAGATGATGCCAAAATCCATTGTTAGAAGGAGCCAGTGAAAAACCAATGGGGCCTCTGACATCACACTGACAGTAAAATAAAACACAAAAAAAAAAAACAAAAAACAAAACCACAAAACCAATGGGGGTACTGGTAGGTTAATCAGTAGACATGATAAGAACTGATTAACTACTAGAGACAAATAATCCTAACAAGCACTATAAAAGAAAAGAAGATCCCATTAGATTCAAGAGCTACACACAAAGGAAATCATTTTTAAAGAATTCAGAAGAAATGTGAAATGAACACTTATATGCTCTATAGACAAGCAGATGCAATGAGTATAAAAACAAAAAAGTAGGGGCTGGGGATATAGCCTAGTGGCAAGAGTGCCTGCCTCGGATACACGAGGCCCTAGGTTCGATTCCCCAGTACCACATATACAGAAAAATGGCCAGAAGCGGCGCTGTGGCTCAAGTGGCAGAGTGCTAGCCTTGAGCGGGAAGAAGCCAGGGACAGTGCTCAGGCCCTGAGTCCAAGGCCCAGGACTGGCCAAAAAAAAAAAAAAAAGTAAATACATAAATTGGTCAGTTTCTGCTGTTTATAAGATACCTGAGACAGTTTATAACAAGGAAATGTTAGCTAGTGATTCAGACATTTCAATCGATGGTCTCTGTATGCTGTTGTCAGTTTGAGCTAGAGGCAGCACAGTACATTATTGTGGGAACATATAGTACAGGAGGCCTGTTTACCCATGGAAACCAAGCCAAAAGTGAAAGATGAAGGGACTGGGTACCTACTATCCTTCAAAGATACTCTCCCAGGCTGGGAATGTGGCTTAGTGGTAGAGTGCTTGCCTCGTGTACATGAAGCCCTGGGTTCAATTTCTCAGCACCACATATATAAAAAAGGCCAGAAAGGGTGCTGTGGCTCAAGTGGTAGAGTGATAGCCTTGAGCAAAAGCAAAAAGAAGCCAGGGATGGTGCTCAGGCCCTGAATTTAAGCCCCAGGACTGGCCAAAAAAAAAAAAAAGACAAAGATAATGTCCCATCCCCAATCACTCAACTTCTTCCTAAAACTTCTCAATAGTTCCAAAGGTTGACAAAACCAACCTTTTAACATACAGGGATATTTCAGAACCAAATGTTAGGACAAATGATAGATGTGATTTTTTTCTTAATCCAGAAGACAAAAAAAAAAAAGATACACCAAAATTAAAAGATAAAGTCAAGGAAAGCATGCCCAAATGTGGAGGGAAAAGCTTTGAGAAAAGCAAATAGGGATAAGAAAAGTGCTTCAGAATCCAAATAGCAGAAGATCCAGAAAGCAACAATAAAGTTCATATAGGAGGCAAAGAATCTGTTTATCCCTGGACAAACTCACCATACCTGGGAATGAAATAGGAAAGAAACCTATTTCCACAAGAAGAGAATCCCAAATTCCCAGCTTGTCGTCCTTCTCCTCCTTCTCCCTGTTGTCCCTTTCTCTTCCTCTTCCTCCTCTTCTTCCCAATCCCAGGGAAACCTTGTGGACAGTGCTAAAAATAGCTCCAACCCCAGCAACTGGAGAAGAGAACCAGAAGCTATCTTTCCTGAGCATCCTGCTCTCTCCCATACCATGCCAAGTCCCCTTCCTGCTCAGCGGGGTTTCCTGGTGAGGGCCCTGGAGCACCCCTCAGGAGGGAAGGGAGGAAAGGCATCCTTGGGCCAACTGTCCACCTCTTCTTCTACTGTTCTCATTTCTGTCTTCAAAAGGCTCCTTTCACAGGAATTGGATGGTAGGAGGACCACAGTCCAATCTATCAGCTCTACCCTGCCCTGTGTCTTATTTCAGACATGAATAAAGCTATACAGTGTAAACTTACAAAGTGTTTTTAATGGTTGTAGATAGGAAATAAAGTACGTCATATGAACAGTGAAAAAAAGAAAAGAAATCAATGACAAAATGATGAAGAGGGCTGGGGATATGGCCTAGTGGCAAGAGTGCTCGCCTCGTATACATGAAGCCCTGGGTTCGATTCCCCAGCACCACATATACAGAAAATGGCCAGAAGTGGCGCTGTGGCTCAAGTGGCAGAATGCTAGCCTTGAGCAAAAAAGGAAGCCAGGGACAGTGCTCAGGCCCTGAGTTCAAGGCCCAGGACTGGCCAAAAAAAAAAAAAAATGATGAAGAGACTTCCAAAACTCAAGGGCCCAAATTTTCTAATTAAGAATTATCCAACACAGCAAACGAAAATAAACTCATCATAGCAAATTGATACATTACTGGGAACAGAGCATATCCTGAAAATCTAGAGAAGAAATTGTTTGTTATGAATAGAACCAAGGTTTATTTGGGGGAGATGATGTTTCCTTTGTATTGGGGGAAGGGGTATTTATTTTTTATCATTATCTCTAAATAGTTGTGTAAAGGGTTTAAATTCAACATCAATTTATGTGCACAATACATCTCCATCAGTGTTACCCCTTACCAAAATAATTTTGCATTTCTCCACTGTAACACTGAAAGCTATGTAAGTAACAGAAGAAAGCAAACAAAATTCTAAAGTTAATGGTTCCCAATCTAGAATTCTAAATCCAGCCAAACTAATTCAAAACTTGCTATAGTCTAAGTACATACTTAAAAAAATACACATATGTATATACCTGTGAAATAATGACTTGATTTTTATTTATTTTGTCAATTATGGAGCTTGAACTCAGGGCCTCAGTGCTGTCCCTGAGCTCTTTCACTCAAGGCTAGTGCTCTACCACTTTTGAGCCACAGCACCACCTCCAGTTTTCTGGTAGTTAATTGGAGATAAGAGTCTCTAGACTTTCCTCTTGGGCTGACTTTGAACCACAATCCTCAAATCTCAATCTCCTGAGTAGCCAGGATTACATGCATGAGCCACAGGCGCCCAGCTTGACTTGATATTTTTAACTATAAAATTCTTACCATACAGATTCTTCTCCCCTACCTCCAAAACAAAAGGCAATAAATCTAAATGTTAAAGAAAATTAATAGGAAATTGGAACTTTAAGAGGATCCAATCTCATTATTTACAAATGCAAATTACAGAAAAATACTTTATTATAAAAGTTCAACATACTATTAAATTATAAAACTTATAAGAATATAGTAAAATTGTTTCCATAAGCAAAAGGTAACACAGTGTTTCTGGAAAGAAAGTTTTTGAACATGGAAGTGGTGCTGTGGCTCAAAGTGGTAAAGCAGTTGCTTGGAGCTGAAGAGCTCAGGTACAGCACCCAGGCCAGTTCAAGCCGCATGACTGACCAAAAAAAAAAGAAGGTTTGAACTTTATTTGAAAGTCCAGTTTGGAGTATGCTTCAAAATAACATTTTAGAAGTGGAGAGTTGAGTGGTGGAATGTACAATAATAGACTGGCTATGTAATGGCCATCTGAGTTTAAAGGATGTGCACTCAGGCTTAGTATACAGTACTACTCTCTTCACTTTTGAACAAGCCTGAAATTTTTCATTAAGAAATATTTTTAAAGAGAAACTTTTGTAGTCTTCTTTCTATATTTTAAAACACATCATATATTCAATAACATTGTTTAATATTCAATTATTAAAACAAAATTATGGACAATTCTGTTTTATCAAATAAATCCAGCAAGCTAAAATTCTTATTGACTTTAGGTGAACTGTTAGAAATCAATGTCTAAAAAACTACCATTTGTATAGCACTTCATAATGTTTTATCATGTACACGATCTTCTAATCCTCACAACGCTACTGAGAGGTTATTATAGGTTGCCACCACCTTTTCAAGACTATATGGAATCTTACAAGTTACTGAGTGAAATTCATTATTTGATTAAGAGGAATCAGGCTTTAGTTTGTGTTCTGTGGCTTGTTTTCTGATTATTGTCCAGGACTTTTTTCTCTGTTTTTGAGGGGAGGGGCTTAGACAGGCTACCTACAATTCCATATTCTTACTATCTTAAGAGACAATAGTCATAGGTTAAAGGAGGTATACAGATTGTAAGACTTGATATTTTCTAAGAGGCTTGGAGAGAGGAGTTCTAACAACACTTTTCACTGAAGAGAAAAATAGAAAAAAGAGACATTCATGTTTAAAATAACCCTTCATATACAATAATGTAAAATAACACCAACCAGAGCTAAATCATTTTTATTGAGCCCTTTTGTGGAAACATGTTTATAAGAGCCTATATCTTGATTCACCCTGAAAAACAAAGCAATATTCAGGACGCAAAAAATGGTCAACTTAACGTTTAATGAGTAAATGACATGGCAAGAATGGTTCAGGTACTTATAAATGCTAAATGCCTGGGTATGTCTTCATTGGCTTTTGAACAGTTTCAAAGAGCAGACACAAGGATTCATTAGCTCTTAGCACATATGAACCTGCTCCAAAGGCAGCCAAGAGAGTTGCCTAGCAACAGTGCATTTTGCATCTCTCATCATCCCCAAAGATGCTGCTGCTGCAGCATCTAGGTCAAGCCTCTCATTAACAACCTGACAAAGGACTTCTATCTCCCATTTAAAAAAATTATTTTCATTTCCAGGTGAAGCTCAAATATCTATGTACTATTCCTACTGACAATGTATTTCCTTTCCTCTATTCTTTTTTCCCAATCCACATTTCAACAGATATGTTTTAATGAACCAATGAAAATACCTGTAACAAAAGCAGGCACTGAGAAAAATCAACAGAATTTATATCGCTATTCATATCACTCTCTAAGAATTCCATACCTTTTAGACAAAAAGTAAGGAAGTTTTAGAGGAAAATAAAAGACAGTAAAATCAAATAATGAAAAGAGAAAAAGAGTCATCTATTTGACTTTAAAATTAATCAAAACAAAAAATTACCCAAATTATTTGCAATACTATCTGATTATATCTTTTTTATTCCCACAAAAACTATTTTCAACAATCTAACAAAAAGGTAGAAAATTCTGAATGATACAAACTAGAACAAATGGATGGATAGTTTATGATGAATATAATACAATGTGAAGAACTCTGGTTTGCATTTTACTAACTACATTATAAAGACTCACCACAGATCAAGAGCAATTCACTGACATTGAAATTATTTCTTAAAATGTTTACCATTGAGACAGTTGCCACAAAACTAAAACATATGATCACATATTTCTCCTTATATACAATGAAAGACCTTTAAAAGAAAATAAAATGAGCAGGCCTTTCATTTCATATCTTAAAGCATATAATCCACATTTTGCCATAAACTACAGCTACCCTGGTGCCTAAGCTTTCATGCAATCACAAATTTCCCTACAGAAATAGCCTAGGTGATAGAGATTAAGAATGGTGTGAGGAGGATCATTTAAAGGCAATTGTTATCACAAAAAATCAAATTAGGTAATTTTTAAGTGATCTGAAAAGAATAATGCAACCCCTCCCCCATGCTTCCTGCTTTTTTTCCCTCAACATACAAATAGAAAAGAATGAATCTTCAGGAGGATTTCCCAGAAGGGTGTCATTTACCACTAAAATATTTCATTCCAGCAGTTGAAAGACTATAAAAGGGTGAATGTCCTCCAGAGTCTCTAATAACGGTAATAGATCTTGTGTTACTATTCACAAGTGACCTCTCAGTCAGGCAATTTAATTTTTCCCCCTGCAGCATGGTTGGTTTCACACACAGTGTAATAACAGTTTTTGCACAACAAGACAATTCATCCGATTAGAAGGACTGTACTAAGTCTTTCATGAACAGCATGTGTCATGGCGGCTTCAGCTAAGGTTTGATTTAAGACAATCTAATGTATTTTTCTACTGTTTCAAAAACAATTCTAAACTGGGCACAAGTAGCTCATACCTAAAATCCTACTCAGGAGGCTGATATCTGACTGTTGAGATTTGAAGCCAACCTAGGTGGGAAAGTTTGTAAAACTTCAATCAACCACTAAAAAGCTGAAGTGGGGCTGAACTCAAGAGGCAGAGCTAATCTGGAACTAAAAAGCTCAGGGACAGATCCCAGGCCCTGAGTTCAAGCCCCAGAATAAGAAGGAAGGGAAGGGAAGGGAGAAAGAAGGGAGGGAGGGAGGAAGGAAAGAGAAAGAGAGAGAGAGAGAGAGACAGACAGACAGACAGACAGACAGAAAAAGGGAAAAAAGAAGAGAATGAGCATGCCTTTTATTTCAATTGCTTAGTGCCTCACAACTTTTTAACAATACACCATTCATTATAATGTAACATTACTGAGAAAAGCTTTAACCAAATTGAGACCTCCATCTGTAAACCTCAGCAAAATGCATTTTTACAAAACAAAACTTTACTTAGCTGCATTGAAGAGGCTGAGTTATAGTAGCTCTCACACATCAAAGTTTACTTCTGCTGCATTACAGGTTCTGCTCAAAATCCATTTTGGCATATTTAGGTCTTCACCAAAACGCCTATTTTAACATCCTGTTACACAACTCTCCCCCATATCTGTTCGTACCAGTAATACAGAGAAATTCATGTATCCTGTCTGGCTGTAAGTATCCTTAGGATAGTGATTCTAAATATATATGCATTTACTTATCAGACCAACTTCCCTCATGCTATATATCCAACTTAATGTAGTATGACTTGTAATTGTGTTCTCCCATTGTGAACTGTCACATATCAATGACTTTGTATATGCTCTTCTTTTTGCCTAGAATGTTTTCTTTCCCCTACTTTATGAGCCTTTTCGTCTATGGTGCAAAAGTATGTATACAATTCCACAATGACAATTGTCATCTTGCACTAAAGAGACATTTTTAATGCCTCTACCAACCCATCATTCCTAAAGGCAAAGACTCTATTCTTTCATCTTAGTGTTATCAGCACTCACCATAAAGGAAGCTTGTAATAAACATATTTTGGGTGAGTAAATAATTTGAGAATGCTTAATAAATAAAATGAGACTAATAAAAACAAGGTGTCCAAAACATTTCAAGCTAAATGATAACTCCATAACAACTGCACTTAACACAGATCAAGCAGCACCTCTGCCATTAAAAGATAAATATAACGACATAAATAGAGCAAAATTCACTGGTAACATTATCATTAATAATTCAGGATACTACAAATAATGAAGGTAGGCAAGAATGAATTAAAGAAAAAGGTAAAATAAATAAAAGTTGATTGCTTTCATGTATATACTGTAACAAACTAATTAGCCAAGTGTTTCCAAGTACTAGTCCCTCTTGATATGTTTAATGAATAATCTGATCACTTTAAATTGGCATATTCATTGTACTAATATAAATGAGCAAATCTAAACTGCCTAAAAATAGCATCTTCAACACCTGCTTATGTTTTAACTCAGCCTATATCAAATTACCCTCTATCCTAAATTAATAGGATTTCATTTAATAAGATTTTACTGTAATCTTACCTAACCTAAACCTGTCCCTGGACTCCACAATGTTCTATGAGTTAGAATATATGTGAAATTATGAAAAAATAGTTTGGAGACTTAGGACAAGAGGTAGATAGATGTAATATGTTTATGTGTTGATTCAATGTCAACAAAACACAAGAACTGTTCAAGGTTACTGGATGGCAAAAACAAATAAAATATGGTTTCCCTTAAGGAAATCCTTTCATGAATTCTAATCTAATTTTATCTGCTATAATTCCTTTTAAAGATGGCTTACATTCGAGACAACTATAGGATACTTCAGAATGCTAATTTGTCCTTAGTTATCTCATTCAGTTTAAGCACTATTTGAACTCAGTAACATGATGAATCTAGGTTACTTATACTTCATGTTTGTGTTCTTTAGAGACAGAAGGAAAAAAATGAACAAATCCTCTTAAATACATCATTATACAAGAAAAGTAGTAAGCAAGGACAGTGGACTTGTGATCTCAAACTTCCAATCAATAAACCCTAAGTACGTCATACATCAATCATTCTGAGTCACTTCTTAGCTTACCTACATGTGCTTCACTTAGCACATTGTAACTATATTAAACCATTTGAAGCAACTTGACTTCAGAATGCCCAATTTCTTCACATTAAATATTCTGAAATTTTTCCAGTCAATTGTACTGTCTACCAAAACTGACACTGGTGAGGTAGAAGCCCAGTGGATTCAACAGACAAAGGGCCAGCAACAAGTCTCAAGGCTTAGGGGTAAAGGAATTAACATAGCTCTCCAACATTAAGAATTCTGGAGTTGAACTCTCTCACCAAATTTTGTCTCATTATCTCAACTACAGCTCTACAATAATAAGTGCAATTGGAACTATGTGCTGCTGGCTCTGACCACCAACAAAAAAAGTTAAATATGAAATACTAGAGATAAGTGCTATTAATGAAACTATGGCTCATAAGAATTATTCCAGAACCTTCAGAAATGTATCGTACTGTTTTCTTAACAGTGATACTCAAGGACAATTATATACATATCATGTATGAAGCTTAAAAATAAACATTTAAAGCCAAGTGCTAGTTGTTCGTGTTTGTAATATTAGCTACCCAAGAAGCTAAGCTCTGAGGATCCCAATTTGAAGGCAGTCCAGGCAGACAAAACTGTGAGACTCTTATCATGAGTTAGCCAGCAAAAAGCCAGACCTGGAGGTATGGCTTAAATGGTACTGTGCTAGCTTTGTATGAAAAAGCCAAGCAAGGACAACCCTGAATCAGCAGCCACCAGTATTGTCCCTCTCCTGCCACACAAAAAGAAAAAATTGTGATTGAAACAGACAATAGGCTTCCTATTTCAAAGAATGTGTACTTATCCAGCAAGACTCACTCATAAAATAAGTCTTCTCATGCCCCTTTCTGGGTTTGAACAACACCTTTTTCTCTGCATCATTGCCCTTAGCAAAGGGTTTACTGCCCACCTTCTCTATGCATTGTGAGTACCTCCATGACTGTCATCACATCCCAACTTCCAATGTTGGTTTTTTTTCCCCCTACCAAGTGGAAGCAAGAATATGAAGATGACATAGAATATATCTAGATATGTGTCCAGGATACTAAGTCTTAGAAAATACAGGAAAAGGGATTAAAGGAAGTCATAATGATATTGAAACAAATTATGTATATTTTTCACACAAGCTCCATGACTACTCAATTAATAAGTGATTCCTTCATGTTCAAGATTCTATACTGATTGCATTTTTGTCATACCTTTTTAATGTTTTAACCCTAACAAGATATAATGTCTCAACATTTCATAAACATTGCTTTTCAAAACAAAGAGGAAAAACAAGACTTTTTATTTAGTAAAACTTTAATTATGTTGCATTATCATCTAATTATGATGTCAGGCAGGTATATCTATACACATAGAATAACTTTTGACCATTGTTTAGCGAACATCTCAAGTAAGCATGCTTTTGACATTCTGTAGTCCTACACATTCTTTTCCTTTTGAGCTTTTGAAAAAAGCCTTGGACCTAACAGTTGGAAGCACACAAACTTCCCTCTCCTGAAGGCGGTACTCAGCCTGTCTTCATCAAGCTCTACCCTATCCTTTCTTGTGTTCAGTGACACATCAAAATAAATGGATTTTACTAGTAAGCTAATATGTATCACAGTAATATGGGATGAATTGAAAAATCAAACATTCCTTCGATGAAAATTTCAAATCTGTAGGTTCACCAGAAGTAACTTGCCCAGTATTACTACCACAAAATGGCAGAAAACTGATGCAGGAAAGCTTCCCTGGGATAAACTGTTGCTTTCATTTGCACATTAGGAAAACAAAAAACCATTTAGATGTCATTAAAAATATTTATTATACACGCATCTTCATGGAGAATATAAAGAAGCAATAAATACACTGCCACAGGATGAGGTAGATGCAAGTTGACATATTTTGGTGTGTGTTTTCCATTGTGTAACTACTTCAAGCTGGCAAGCTCATCCCAATTTTCTCAAGCCATAATCAATGCTATTGGCTACCAGGGAATAGTAAGTAGTGTAGCACTTCTTAATGCTAAAAATCTTTATTAAAAGTACTGTACATTCTGGCTTATTTTCGCTGGTGCAAAGAACACACTAAGCAGAATAACTTCAGGGGGTAGCAATTCATAGAACACAATCACAATGGAACAGAGTGCAAAGTGTCCAAAGGCTCTTTGTGCAAGTTCTTTTATAGAATATAGTTTCTTCTTTTCTCACAGCAGTAACTTACAGACCATTAAATTTCACACATTTCCTATTCATTTTCCATGTTTAAAAAAATGGTGTGTGACCCCAAGTAGAACTATCACAGGATTCTGCCCTGAAAGTCAACTTTTACTATTTGAGAATATATGACTTTGAAAAGACGAGACAGTCACAGGCCATGAACCTAGCCACATAAGTGATTTCAAATGACTCAAATATGTGTTTACTTTTACAAATGGGCAAAATAAGCCCTGAAAACATAAAATAAAACTGACAAAGATTGCAATTATTCCCATTAAACAAAACAAAACCTTTAGCTAGAGTTAACCAAAATGCAAAAGGGAAATAAAAGAACTCAAACTTGTAAAATCAAGTACAAAAAAAGGAGAAAATAAAATAAACATGGCTACTGCCACTTCTAAACATAAGAAAGGTAAGCAAATACCAAGTATATAAAAGAAGCATAGAGCTTCACAAAAATTATATTGTTAAATTTATCCATGAGAGTAGGGTTTAAGGAAGGAATTAATTTGTGGTTACCTAAAGTTAAATTTATAAGCTTTTTACTGCCTGATACTTAGTATAATTTAAGAAAGATGGTCTAATAGAAGTTTAAAATAAAATGGTGTTACTAAAGTCTTGGGAAGAGAGGTAGGGGTAAGCTATAGTAGAGGCTATATTACTGTTAGATCGGAGCAAGTTCTTATATGCTACTGCACAGCAGGATAATTATAGATAATAATGTATATGAGATATACAACTAGAAGAAATAATTTGAAGATTTGACCATAAGGAAGTGATAAATATTTGAGGAAACAGACATTTCACCTGCTTTTAACATTTTACAATGTATGCATATATCAAAATATCCATTTACATGTGTAATCCTTATGTTTCACGGGCCAATTAAAAATAACTTTAAAAATGTATAAACTTTTGTTCCTTGGTACATTACATTTTATAAATTGATTAAAAATTATATATGCATAGAACTTAAGTGACTTCATTGAAAATGACTGAAAAAATCCCTCTCAATTTACCTAAAAATTAGTAATATCTGGTTAATGCTCAGTTTAGATATTTCTCTGAAGGAATCATACTAAACTCTTTCTACATGAATCCAGTGGCACAGATATTTTAGAACTCTGGCACTTTAATTTTACCCCACTGTCATTCCAATCAGGATGATAAATTATAAGGCTTTATTATCCTATCATAATGGTTGCGCCAATGTGGACACATGACCCAAGCAAAGCCAATCTGAGTGGCTCTACCCTTCTGTTACTTTTTGATTGGGAAGATTAGCTTATAAGGCTTTGGATTTGCAGCTAATTCACAGAGGAAAAAACTGCCTTAGACACACTAATGGGAATTCACTGTATTATTTCAAAGGATCCTTCTTTAGGTAAGCTCCAACCAGTATCCCTTCATTAGTTAGCCTATAGAGATTACCCTATTAGGCATCAACACAGAAGAAAAACATTGGTAGAAGTGGGGTCATTATATAAAGTTGAAAGAAGAAAGAAAATTGAAATGACTCATATTATATGTATAGTACACATTAAATGAAGACCCACCTAAAAAACCAGGAGGTATGGTGAAAATGTAAACTTTTGGAGTGTTATCAGCAGTTGGTTATTTGACAAAAAGGAATGCTCATGACAAGTTGGAGGTAAACAAGAATTCCAACAAATCACTTTTCTTATTATTAAAAGATTAAACTCAGAGCCTCATATCTGCTCAGCAAGTACTCTACCACTATTTTTTTTCCTCTAGGAACACATGATTTTCCATTTATCATTCTTTAAGAGAAGCATAAACACTGGCACTGATAAACAAGATAATAAAACTGGTATGCTCTTTTGGTTAGGCAATCCTCTTTACACAAATATATATTCAATAAGAGGAGGGGGGATCCACAGACTACGATATCAAACATATAGCATGAAAGCCAAAGACATGTCTTAGTGTTGGGACTACTATCTTATTATACTGAAGTTCTAAATAGACAGTAAGAATGATTATATCCCTCTCAGGCAGATCAGAGTTATACATAACAAAGGCCCAAGGTTCATTAAATAACAAAAACAAAAGAGGATATAAAATTTCAAGAAGTTAAAATACATTAGTGACTATATCCATACGCAGCTTTATCCTGAATTGATTAACTTGGATCTACCTTGAACAGGGTATAAGAGTTAGCAAAAGCATGACAAATTAGTAAAAACCCCCAAAATGGAAGAATCAAAACAGCACTATATGCATGCTTCCTTGCAAAGCAGACAAAGAAATATTTCCGTTGTTGTGCACATCAACTCAGAATAAGAAAAATCAACAAATAGAGAAGATGTCAGTAAAATAATACAGAAAAGAAAAAGAATTAAACCATAACTTAAAACCTAGATGTATTAGAATGAGTTATAATTTCAACAATTATTCTTTCTTCCCATTCTCCCTTAGTGTCCCATTATTCTCTTTTGTTACCTGAGAAGAATCTGTTTGGGCTAGTTGTGTGGTGAGTTTTAGTATTTGGTGAAGATTCTGTCCTTGATCTTCAACCAGGAGGTGAGCCAGCAGAAGGAAAACATGCACAGGGACAGCCGTAGTGATGGGGAGCAGAGACTCCACAGAAGCCAGCCAATCCCTTGCTGCAGACACTTCTCTCATTACTTCAAGAATCCTCCAGGCAGTGTATATTGAGTTATATACGCTGGTAATAGGAAAGGCAAGCCTGTAGGAAAGCTGAAAATAAACACACAAAAAGGCATGAATAAGGACGGTGGATATATTTGTCAGAAATATATTTGACATTTTCTTACTTTCTTTTTAATATTTCATTGTAAGAAATCATTCCTTCCAACAAAATGAATACAAACTTTGAATTCCTGCCAAACAGTGCTCTCTGCCCACATATGAGGAAATAGGATCACACATAAAGAAAACGAACTGTCAGATGGAGCTCTAGAACAGTTTATCATCAAGCTTTCCTCATATTTACCAATCATTCCCAATTAAGACTGAAAAATATGCATCCAGAGGCAGCAGAATTTGAGGAAAGATACTCTCACTTAAAAAATAAAATTCAGGGCTGGGAATATGGCCTAGTGGCAAGAGCGCTTGCCTCCTACACATGGAGCTTTCGGTTCGATTCCCCAGCACCACATATATGGAAAACGGCCAGCAGGGGCGCTGTGGCTCAGGTGGCAGAGTGCTAGCCTTGAGCGGGAAGAAGCCAGGGACAGTGCTCAGGCCCTGGGTCCCAGGCCCAGGACTGGCAAAAAATAAATAAATAAATAAAAATAAAATTCAACAAAGAGATAATTCACTGAGGAGATTTAAAAGGCACTCTATTTGCCCAGCTGCAGCTTAGAAGAGGGAACCCAGGGCAGATGGCAGACTTGGAGAGAGGACAATTCACACTTAGAACAGACAGTATGTTGATAGGTACAGCATTTGGTTCAGCTGGAGCCTGGGAATTCAATAGTAACTGCAAATAACTTCTGCAATAAAATGTAGCCTGAACATGCTAATTTGAAATACCAGGGAAGATGCTATGTTTTTGTGAATCAGAGAAATGGCTCCTCACAGAAGTGAAGTAGTGCAGTCAAGGACATAGACCATTCTCTGGCCTGTGTGACACTATGTACAGACATGGCTCAAGAGAAGCCACAGGCACTAAAAGAAGCAGCAGACAGAGTGGATGAACCAGTTTACATTCCCACCAACAATGAAGTAGGGTTCCCTTTTGGCAACATCCCCTCCAACAACTGTTATTGTTAGTTTTCTTGATATATGACATTCTTACTGGGGTGAGATGGAATCTCAATGTTGTTTTGATTTGCATTTCTTTTATGGCCAGTGATGTAGAGCACTTTTTCATATGTCTCTTGGCCATTCTCATTTCCTCATCAGAGAAGTCTCTTTGTAAATCTTTAGCCCACTTGATGAGGGGGCTATTGGTTCTTTGCGGTTTTGTTTTGGAGGAAGGTAATTTTTTTAGTTCTGCATATATTTTAGAGATGAGGCCTTTGTCCATTGAATGGCCGGTAAAGATCTTCTCCCAGTCTGTGGGCTTTCTGTTTATCTTGCGAGCTACGTCCTTTGCCCTGCAGAAGCTGTGCAGTTTGATGCAGTCCCATTTGTCCAACCTTTCTTTGATTTGTAGCCTTTCTGGGTCTTTGTTAAGGAAGTTCCGTCCTGCGCCAAGGAGCCCAAGTGTTTCTCCTACTCCTTCCTTTAGTGATTTCAGGTTGTCTGTTTTGATTTCAAGGTCTTTAATCCATTTGGAATTGATTTTAGTGCAGGGTGATATATAAGGATCTAGTTTTAGTTTGCTGCATGTGTTGAGCCAGTTTTTCCAGCACAATTTGTTAAAGAGGCTATCTTTCTTCTATAGTATTGTTTTAGCTCCTTTATCAAAGATTAAGTAGGCGTAGTTCTGTGGGTTCATTCCCGGGTCTTCAATTCTGTTCCATTGGTCTTATAGAGATTCCTCAGAAGGCTAAATGTAGAACTCCCCAATTACCCAGCAACCCCACTTTTGGGTATCTATCCAAAAAACCACAAACAAAATCACGGTATATCCACCAGCACAACAATGTTCATTGCAGCGCAATTTGTCATAGCGAGAATCTGGAACCAACCCAGATGCCCCTCTGTAGATGAATGGATCAGGAAAATGTGGTACATATACACAATGGAATTTTATGCCTCTATCAGAAAGAATGACACTGCCCCAGTGGACTTGGAAGTCCACTGTGGAAGGACTTGGAAAAAATTATACTAAGTGAAGTGAGCCAGACCCAAAGAAACATGGACTCTATGGTCTCTCTTATTGGGAATAATTAGCACAGGTTTAGGCAAGTCACAGCAGAGGATCACAAGAGCCCAATAGCTATACCCTTATGATCACATAAGATGATGCTAAGTGAAATGAACTCCATTTTATGGAAATGATTGTTATATCACAGTTGTAACTACTTTCAACATCCCATGTGTATCTGTAGCTTCTACTATTGATGATGTTCTTGTATCACCTTCATGTGATTGTATCTACACTATCTCTGTAATCTTATCTGAGTATATTGGAAACCGTGTATACTGGTGTTAGAACTAGGAAATTGAAAGGGAATACCAAAATTGAGAGACACAGGATAAAAAAAGAGCAACAACTACAAAAGCAATACTTGCAAAACTGTTTGGTGTAAGTGAACCGAACACCTCAGGGGGGGAAAGGGTAAGGGTGAGGGGGGAGGGGGGTATGAGGGACAAGGTAACAAACAGTACAAGAAATGTATCCAATGCCTAACATATGAAACTGTAACCTCTCTGTACATCAGTTTTATAATAAAAACTTAAAAAAAAAAGAAGCGTCAGACACTCATACCTGCTAATGAAGTAACTCAAATCATTTGATGAGGGGCTGGGAATATGGTCTAGTGGCAAGAGTGCTTGCCTCCTATACATGAAGCCCTGGGTTCGATTCCCCAACACCACATACATAGAAAACGGCCAGAAGTGGCGCTGTGGCTCAAGTGGTAGAGTGCTAGCCTTGAGCAAAGAGAAGCCAGGGACAGTGCTCAGGCCCTGCGTCCTAGGCCCATGACTGGCAAAAATAAATAAATAAATAAAAAATTATTTGATGAGACAAACTAGAAATGTCTAGATTATGTCTGTCTCATTGTTGGAGGATGAATCATTTGGCTAAAATAACAATTGAAAAATGGGAAATAAGCTAATTTTCACTTTTTAAATGTTTACGAAAAGATGTATTAAGGGGCTGGGGATATGGCCTAGTGGCAAGAGTGCTTGCCTTGTATATATGAGGCCCTGGGTTCGATTCCCCAGCATCACATATACAGAAAACGGCCAGAAGAGGCACTGTCGCTCAAGTGTCAGAGAGCTAGCCTTGAGCAAAAAGAAGCCAGGGACAGTGCTCAGGCCCTGAGTTCAAGGCCCAGGACTGGCCAAAAAAAGAAAAAAAAGATGTATTAAGATGTAATTCATCTATCATAAAACATACTTTTTTAGAGCTTTCAATTCTGCTGATTTGAGTATTTGACAGTGTTTTTTAATCAACATCAATACCAAATATTATAGCATTTATATCACTCCTAACCCCATGCCCTTGATAGTCACTCTTCATTTTCCCTGAACCACTCTATTAGACTCCTAATAGAATTTATATTTCTTGTAGCTATTTTTTATAATAGTAACCACATAATTTGTGAGTTTAGGTGACTGGATTCTTTCATTTAGCATGTTCCCAAGCTTTAATCAAGTCATGGTTAATATCAGTACCAATTCTTTTTTATTGCCAAATATTATTGTTCTGTATGGATATACCATATTCTGTTTCTCTATTCACCAACTGATAGATATTTAGGGTTGTTTCCATTTCTTTTTGGCTACCATGAAAAGTTGCTATGTATATTCCCATAGAGATTTTTGTGAGGACATAAGTGCTTAGTTCTCTTGGGTATAAGCATGAGTGAATATAAAAATGAACTGAAAATATAATGCCACTTGAAAATACAAGATTCAGAAGTATGTGTGGAATGACACCATTTTTTTTAAAGAGTGTATTGAGAAAAGGATTAGGTATTTATACAGCTTACAAATTCCAAGAAAAGTACATAAACAAATACAGGAGAACGATTTAGTCTCTAACAATTATCTTCCATTTATGAGGATGAGAATTCAGAACATGACCAAGTGAATGAAGAGCAGATAGAAGGCTTTGCGTCATACATCATTTTATACTTTCTGAACTATGTGAGGTTATTGATACTTTTATTATAAATAAAATTATTATAAATTTTAAAATTTAAGCTGGGTACCAATGGCTCATGATTGTAATCCCAGATAGTCAAAACAACTACAAAAGCAATACTTGCAAAACTGTTTGGTCTAAGTGAACTGAACACCTCATGGGGGAAAGGGAAAGGGGGAGGAGGTAGGGGGGGATGAGAGACGAGGTAACAAACAGTACAAGTAATGTATCCAATGCCTAACGTATGAAACTGTAACCTCTCTGTACATCAGTTTGATAATAAAAATTTGAAAAAAAAATAGAAAAAGGTTAAAAAAAAAAAAAGAGGCTGAGACCTGAGGATCATGGTTTAAAGCCAGCCTGGGCAGGAAAATCTGTGAGACGTGAGACTCTATCTCTAATTAACCATCAGAAAACTGGAAGTGGTGCTGTGGCTAGTAGAGCACTAGCCTTGAGTGCAAAAGCACCCAGGCCCTGCATTCAAACCCTACAAACAACAACTAAAAAAATTTAAAGCAGTTAATGTAATCCTAGCACTCAGAGGTGGAGGCAGAAGGATCAGAACTTTGAGGACAGCCGAGACAACATAATGAGTTCAAGGCCAGCCTGAGCTACAAAGTCAATGCTTGCCTTACAAAACCAGTCTGATTAGCTTAGTAATAAGCAATTTGCTTAGCATGTTCAAAGCACGTAGTTCCATCCCCAGCACCACAAAAACTTAAGTAATACCAAGTTTATATATTTCCCTAAAAATGCCTTTCTTCTCAAAAAAGATGAAATTTATTGATGACTAGGGACAAGTTCTTTAGACTAATGACAAGCAACACTGGACCTGAGATTTATAAAACCATGATTTCAGCATTGATAAATACCAAACAATGACTAACTTACTACCAATGGTGCTGAGGTATATATGAGACAATATCTAATAAAGCACTTAGACAGTACCAGTATTGGAGAATTGAGGGAAATACTATCTCCATAATCTTTGGGGAAAAAATAAGACCAGTGATTATGAGAATAGAAGGTAACTGGAAATGTCCATGAGTAATAAGCCAAGTACAGAGCAGTAACATTACAGAAACATGAAAGAGTAAGCAATAAAAGACAAAAGCAATCCCACTTCATTTGAGAATTATGACCAATATTAGGTTCTGGTTTTTGTTTTTTTGTTTGTTTATTTGCCTAAAGTTTTAGGAACACCAGAAAGTCACAATGTTAAATAAGATGTCATAGAATAATTTCCTGGTCCTATTACTGACAGCTGCCCCTAGCATGGTCCCAGGGCAAAGGGGCTTGTACCAGTGACTGAATCCTGGCCCTAACATGAGAAAGGACTCATTCTCCTGCCTCTGTTTCTCAAGTGCTGTGATTAAAGGTATACACTAGCATGCCCTGGTTTAAGTTTTAAACTGTATACTTAATATATATGTTTTTTTAAAATTGATTGTTTTCTTGATATTAATTCATCAAAATAATGCTACTAACTTACTGTGAAATTTGGCACCTTGATAATAATAAGCTGAGGATGGGGAAAGCAGGGCAGGAAGGAGGGAAGGAAAGGATGGAAGGGGGAAGAGGGGAGGAAGGGAGGGAGGAAAGGAGGGAGAAAAGGAGGAAGGGAGGGAGGGAAAGAAAAGAAGAGGAAAAAGAGACCACCTATTTTTTTTATTTTTATTTTTTGCCAGTTCTGGGGCTTGAACACAGGGCCGGAGCACTGTCTCTGTCTTCTTTTTAAGGGTAGCACTCTACCTCTTGATCCACAGTGCCACTTCTGGCTTTTTCTATATATGTGGTACTGAGGAATTGAACCCAGGGATTCAGGTATATGAAGCAAGTTCTCAACCACTAGGCCACATTCCCAGCCCAAAGACCACCATTTTATGACTGTAAAAAACACCAGTTTATTTACATAACTCCTGGTATATGCACATGTTCACTAAATTTAACTTTAGCCTTTACCTCTAAGTGGGACAATAAGGACTCATTTCCAATTTTCTGAGTTTTAAGAAGACAAATAATCAAGATATTTTGTTTCCTAAAACCTATTTAGTACTACTTTATTACTAGGGACTACAAAGTACCATATTCAATGTAGATACACACACACACACACACACACACACACACACACACATACACGAATGAATGAATGAATGAATGAATGAGCACACGGTAGATATGGCTTAAGTCAAATCAACTCATAATCTTTCTGTTGACTAGAACAATTTGACAGAAGTGAAATCTGCCCCTCTGTGCAGTGCAGAAATCTAATTTTAAGTCTGCTTTCCCACTTCATCTCAGCCATCAACTCTCAGTTAAATGGACTGGGCCAGTTAGTGTATTACTCTTTTTTGTCTGGCTTCCTGATAATGCCTTGTCAAATTTCTGCTTTGCCCTTGGTGCAGTGCTATACCTTGACAATAGAGGGCACAGGAGAGATACAACAAAGCATGGCACAGCAGAAAGAGTTCTATTCAGTTTCCTGGCACTTCTTCGGTTTCTGTTATCAAGGTTGCCAGAAGCATGCAGGAAGACCCCAAAACGTAACTTTCTGTGAACCAATTCTGGCCTGCAGTACCCCCAACAAACTGCATCATCCAGAAAACTGTAGCTACATTCATCCCAACACGTTCTGAATCTCAGCTTTAAATGGTGAAACTGGTCATTTCCTTCTTTGGGCATCTCCCTCAGTCATAGAAGTATCATCTGGCCCCCTGCACTTACTATTGTAATACTCCTTAGAAACTCTTCTCACCTTTCTCTTGATAGTCATTAACTATATTAAGTTTTCATTGTTCTTCTTTCCTGTCAGGACTATACTACATACTACTGTAATTTTTAGTCCCAATATTCTCTTTAGAGCTAAAGGAACATGATTTTTCAAGAACTTTATAAATTTATAACTAGTGTTTAATTTATTTTTACCTAAAAAGAAAACAATAGTTTTAAGCATCTTATTTAATAGCCAAATACAAAAGTATCTTATTTTCCATAGGCGAGGAGGAAAAAGGCATAGTAAGAATATATTTATCTTTGATTTTAAAGAGATGGAATGTCAAGTTTGATCTTACATCCTTTGTAATTTAGAAAGTGGAATTAGTTACTATAGTTTTTTTTTTTTCAATTTCCTGGTTATCAGAAAAGGATAGGCAAGTACTGTACAGAACTGCTTTGCACAAGTCAGTGAGCCTTATTTTCAACTAGTCTAGGTCTAAATCAAATGCTGTAAATCAAGCTCACCAATCCAGAAAGTAATAATAAAAAAGAACAAAATCTAATGGGACTGCATCAAACTGCAGAGCTTCTGCACGGCAAAGGACATAGCTCGCAAGATAAACAGAAAGCCCACAGACTGGGAGAAGATCTTTACTGGACATTCAACAGACAAAGGCCTCATATCTAAAACATATGCAGAACTAAAAAATTACCTTCTTCCAAAACAAAACCGCAAAGAACCAATAGCCCCCTCATCAAGTGGGCTAAAGACTTACAAAGAAACTTTTCTGATGAGGAAATCAGAATGGCCAAGAGACATATGAAAAAATGCTCTACATCACTGGCCATAAAGGAAATGCAAATCAAAACAACATTGAGATTCCATCTCACCCCAGCAAGAATGTCATATATCAAGAAAACTAATAATAACAACTGTTGGAGGGGATGTGGCCAAAAGGGAACCCTACTTCATTGTTGGTGGGAATGTAAACTGGTTCAGCCACTCTGGCAAGCAGTATGGAGATTCCTCAGAAGGCTAAATATAGAACTCCCCTATGACCCAGCAGCCCCACTTTTGGGTATCTATCCAAAAGCCCACAAACAAAATCACAGTAATGCCACCAGCACAACAATGTTCATCGCAGCACAATTTGTCATAGCGAGAATCTGGAACCAACACAGATGCCCCTCCATAGACAAATGGATCAGGAAAATGTGGTACATATACACAATGGAATTTTATGCCTCTATCAGAAAGAATGACATTGCCCCATTTGTAAGGAAATGGAAGGACTTGGAAAAAATTATACTAAGTGAAGTGAGCCAGACCCAAAGAAACATGGACTCTATGGCCTCCCTTATTGGGAATAATTAGTACAGGTTTAGGCAAGCCATAGCAGAGCATCACAAGGCCCAATAGCTATACCCTTATGAACACATAAGATGATGCTAAGTTAAATGAACTCCATGTTATGGAAACAATTGTTATATCACAGTTGTAACTACTTTCAACGTCCTATGTGTATGTGTAGTTTCTATTATTGATGATGTTCTTGTATCACCTTCCTGTGGTTGTACCTACACTATCTCTGTAATCTTATCTGAGTATATTGGAAACCGTGTTTACTGGTATTGGAAGTAGGAAATTCAAAGGGAATACCAAATTTGAGAGACACAGGGTAAAAAACGAGAAACAACTACAAAATCAATACTTGCAAAACTGTTTGGTGTAAATGAACTGAACACCTGGGGGGGGGGAATGGGGGGGAGGTAGGGGGACATGAGGGACAAGGTAACAAACAGCACAAGAAATGTATCCAATGCCTAACATATGAAACTGTAACCTCTCTGTACATCAGTTTGATAATAAAAATTTGAAAAAAAAAAAAGAATTCCCTTAATGAATTATAGTAGGAACTGTAACAGGTACTTAGAAGCTGATATTCCCATATAGCAATGAATCCTTCTTGGACCCGTGAATTAATGAAAAACAAGAGAAAAACTTGAAAGAAAAAAAAAAAGAACAAAATCTGTGGCTTTTATACAGAAGTCTTTCTTTAAGATGGTAAAATAGCCCATTCTTATTGGAAACACACATTACTGGCTGATCAAAACCTTACTGAGAATGTCTACCATGCAATAGACTGAGGACTGTGGACATAAAGATAAATAAGCTAGGATGTATCTATTTCCTTAAGTATGTGGAAGAAAGAATACTCAGTTTGGATACTCCTTAAAATATTTTCAACTAAGGTTTGCCTCTCCTCCATCAGCTGAAAAAGATAAGGCAGAAGCACTGAGGACAGAAAAATACAGCAAGTTCAACAACTGTTACAATTTAAATGTCAACAATTTAAATTGCTGCAATTTCCTAAGGGCCTCAGGGAAAATAAGAAAAAAAAGAGCCAAGATTTTTTTCCCCTTAGTGAGCTCATAATAGAGTTGGAAGTACAAACATGTAACCCCTCTAAATTAACGCACAGCATTTTTCCACATTAGTTAAATGCAAAAAAAATGCTAGAACACAAAAAGACAGCAATGAATTCTGACTCAGAGAGGCTGAGAACATTTGGCTGAGTCTTGAAAAGTAGGCAGTTCGTATGGAGGACATGAAAGAGCAACTATTACAAAAGCAAAGATTCAGGAAGAGATTTGGATAGTGTGGGGCAAGTTAAATTGATAGTTGTGTTTGGAATATAAAGCCCTAAGCAGGTGCAGAGGGGGAAAAAGCCAACAGGAAAAAAAAAAGCTTAATTTTTTAATGAGTGATCATGTATCTCCTCAAAGCCTCAATAAAGCAGCACAGTATCACTTGGAAGATGCTTACAGCCCTAATAGTATTCCCTTCCAGTTGCTTAGTAATTCCAGTTATTAGTGTTGATGAATAAAATTCACACACAATCTGAATAAATAGTAAGCGGAGTCCTTAAGTATTAGGGTGATCCTCAGTAATAACACTTGTGATTTAAAGGAACTCTTAATGTATACCTGCCCGGGCCCCACTCCCATTCAGGAGCATTTGCCCATCATTCTATATGTGCAAGCCAAGAGGTAAGGTTTAAAAAATAAATTTATTGAAACCTCTGGACACATTTTGTTCACCTCAATTAGGACTGATAGAATTTCTTTCTCCAAATGTAAATCAATTATTTATTTCAAAATTAAAGCTTTAATCAAACAATTTGGACTTATAAAGTACCCAACCTGCCAATAATATGCTAAAATGTTGAAAAAAGAAATAATGACTAAATTCTTGCTGCTAAAACATTTAACACTACAAGATAAAGGTCTCTCTCTTTTTCCATTTGAAGCAACACACAAATTGCTAGCTTGTATTTGTATAGTGCCTCTTTACATAGAAACTTAAGGTGCTTCACCAGCGTTATTTTACTTGCTCATCATTTTATCTCCATAAAAGTAGGAATTGAAAAGTAAAATACCAGATTTTACCAAAAGCAAAACTCAAAAGAGAACAGATCTGTCAAATCCAAGCATCAAATCCAATCACTAGCCCCACACTGCCAATACATTTTGTAAAAGGTGAAGTGACTTAAACATAGATTGAGAAGGTAGGACAGAATGGAACAGGCCGGTTGTTTTCCAGTTACAGACAGTGGACTAGGAAGCACTAGGAGTCATCATGCTAGGGAATATGGAATACCATGTCATACTAATAAATGTTATAGTTCATACTGAGCCCACCTTGGGCTAACATGGATCTAGCACTATGCTGCACAGCATGATGAGAAGAGAAGGAAGGATGACATGTTCAAACACATTAAAGATTCAGATTCTTTGATCTTGCAAGATTCCTCAGGATCTTTACTAGCTAAGGTGTAAAAGAAAAATATATACAGCATTCCTATGTCTTATTTTACAACAGTACTCTGTACCTTCCTACCTAGGATTCCTTCTTGTAGAACTAACACCTCCACACCACTCTCTCTGAGAAAAGGAAAGTTCAATGAAAGACTCATCAGGAGGTGAGATGATCTGCAACAACAGAAAACCCACATGGAAGTTTTATTTAAGAGAAACAAGGATGAATTCATTACCTGCTGGTGGTCATCTCTGTAACACTCCTGTTGCACAATTTCCAAAAGATTTAGGGCCAACTGCTGCCTAGAAGGCCCTTCTTCCTCCATGACCATACAGTCTTCCAAGGCAGTAGAAGATAATATCTGCAGAAGAGGCATCACGAGCAGCAAGGATGACTTGGGGATTTTCTGACCCTCAGCACAAGAGAGGAGCTTCAAAGCTAATCACCAAAGCAACAAGAATTCGCACTTTGTTAATTAATATCATAATAAAACAACATACTATTTTAGCAGTGATGTAGCAGAATGTTTTCTTGCCCCTTTATACCTGGGTCAGGTATATACCAGGATGATGAATCTCATCATAAAAGGAAATAAGTGTAGCATAAAAAGTATTATCTAAAATAAGCTTGTAATGTATATAACTGAAAAACTTGTGGTACTTTTATATAAAATAAATATCATAAGGTATAAACCAACTGATCAATGTGAATTAAAAATATTCAATTCAAGCTGGGAGCTGGGAGCTTACTCCTATAATCCTAGCCACCCCTGAGATTGAGAGCTGAGGCTCACAATTTGAAGCCAGACCAGACAGAAGAGTCTGTGAAACTTTAATCTCCAATGAACTAAAAAGCCAGAAGTGGAGCTGTGGCTCCAGTGGTTAAAGTGGTAGCCTGGAGCAAAGAAGTTCAGAAGCAGTGCCTGGGCTCTATATATGTATACCATATACTCATATATACAATTCACCATTTATTTCTTATATAGCCTCTCAGATTCTTCATTTACTTGCAGACAACAGTCAAGAAACCAAAATAGAGGTTAACAAAGGCAACATATAGGCTTCCTTTACAAATCAGCCAAAAATTGTATTAGCAGATGCTTAAGAGAGTCATAAGGTGAAGCAGGAACATCTTTCAAATATACTTCATAAAATGCCCATCACAAAAATCTCCAAGTCCACAACTACCCAAAACGAAACCTTTCTTGAACAAGTGCTTCTTTTTTTAACTTTAAAGTTCAAGTTACACATCAGAAACATATATACAGATATGCAACAACTTCATCAATGTATAGTTATCACTCCAGAAATGATTAAGGAATAAGATATAAATTCACTATGGTAACAGATTTTCTGAAGGTTATTAGATGAACCATGATGTACTGAAGGATGTTATTCACAGGCTTTAAAACTGTATTATCAAAGTAATCAACTGATTTCCCTACTACACCAAATAAAAACCCTAACACCCTTAGATAATGATAATGAGTTGCTGTATTTTATTTTAAACTATTCAGAAATAAAAACTTAGTATGATCAAAAGTATAAACACATAAAACTCCAATACCACTTTTTTGTCTAAATATTAGTCAAACTGTAACTCTCTCTGATACATTATTTTTATTAAAACAGGAAATGTAGAGAGTACAAATATTTGGTTATTTCATAATTTTCTCAGGTACTTCCATAAATTGCTATTTATAATCAAATATAGGAAGTGGCACTGTGTCTCAAGGTGGTAGAGCACTAGCCTTGAGCAAAAAGGCTCAGTGATAGTACCCAGGCCTGGAGTTCAACAACCACAACAACAACCAGGAAAAGAAAAAAAAATCAATGTATATCCAAATCTACTACTAATTACAAAACATATTGTATTAATGATGTACATGTTTAACCTAAAAGACTTATTGTTTTCCTATTTCTTTGGACATGTAGTCCCAAATACTAAGCAACTCTTTCTTACATTTCATTCTTTTCATTTTTTATTTCTATTTGTTTCTTTGTTTTATTTGTTTTTGAGATTAGGTCCTGTACATATTTCATGCTGGTTTCAAACTTCCAATTCTGGCTCAGTGTTCGTAATACACTGCATACCGAGTTATTACTTTTCAACATGGCTCAAGAGTATTCAGTATGGTTTACTGATCTAATAACCTGAAAACAGATACTAGCTCACAGGAAAAAGTAAAAGTCTTCCCTCCAACAACTTTAAATATTTGAGTGTTTCATCCTGCACCATTCATTCATTATACAGGAGCCACAATATAGGTGTGGCTTCAGAATTGAAAACATTGTTTCTCAGCCCAGAATGGTAAGCACACTCCCATAATCTTAGCACTTAGGAGACTGAGATAAAGGGATCACAGTTTGAGGGCAGCCTGGGCTATATAAAAAAAAAGACACTTAAAAAAGAGGAAGATCACTTCAATAAGCATCATTTTATAAGATCTTATGCACATAGCCATTGAGCCTGTGTGAACCTCTACAAATATCCCCCTTTGTTATCACCATGTGAATGTTTAGATTGCTGTTTATTAATCAAAATGAACTCCAAGAAATGAAAGTAAGAGGGTTTGTTTTATTTTTTAGTCATACTGTTCCTTTTTTTTTCTTTCCTCTTTTCTTTGGTTTATTCCCTCTGTCATTGTTTCTTTTTTTATTTCTGTGTTCTTTGTCTTGTATATGTTTACTTGATATGGGGAGGGCAAGGGGAAGCACAGAAGCAGTGGGACAAAGGTGAATGAACCAATTCAACAGTGAAACCTACTGGACACTAGGTTGGAAATGAATTATACAACTTCGGGGGAGGGAACTTGGGAGGGGAAAACCTGCAGAGAATGAGGAAGGAGTGACACTGTTCAAAAGGAAACATACTTATTATCTGGCTTATGTAACTGTAACACCTCTATACATCACCTTTACAATAAAATTGTTTTTAAAAAATGAAGGAAGAGGGCTGGGAATATGGCCTAGTGGCAAGAGTGCTTGTCTCATATACATGAAGCCCTGGGTTCAATTCCCCAGCACCACATATACAGAAAAGGCCAGAAGTGGCACTGTGGCTCAAGTGCCAGAGGGCTAGCCTTGAGCAAAAAGAAGCCAGGGACAGTCTGTGCTCAGGCCCTGAGTCCAAGCCCCAAGACTGGCAAAAAAAAAAAAAAAAAAAAAAAAAAAAGGAAGAGAAAGAGCTAGAGCTAGAAAGCTCTAGAGCTCTGGAATTTTTGTGTCTGTCAGGAAACAAAATTCATTTATATGAAAATGCAAATTACCTCTGGAGATAAAAGTCAGATTGGTATTTTGTCTGGGTCTAGAGATAAGAATGAAGATTAATACAAATGGCCACAAGATCTGTTAGGGGGTGATGGAAATATTCCAACACTAAATTGTTGCTCTTGTTGCATAAATCTATAAATTAAAAATACTTCATTATAGACACTGAAATAGTGAATTTATGGTGTATAAATTATACCTTTATTACATTTTAAAGACAAAATTCTGGCTATCAGAACAAGCAATTATGCTTCTGGGAATTTCCCACATCCACTGCTATAAAACAAACAACAGCAACCAAAAAACGGCAAATACAAGTTAGAAGGACTGGGAAGGAGTGGCACAAATGGGCATAAGGCCCGTAAGCAAAAGCAGGGTGGAGCTCAAAGTCTAAGGACCAAGGGTCTCTTCCATGTATTGAAGTCATCTCTAGTCATTGTATAAGCCGGAGTAATGGATCTCAAAATCATGATGAATTTTAAACGCCCAGAGAAATGAACTATACAATAGATATTTATCTCAAACACTTTTAAAAAACAAAAATGTAGGTAAACCAGCATATTGTGGCACTAAGCAATTTAGAACATTACCACAAGGTGAGTAAATGTCAATGAAAAAGTTGTATTTTAAAGTTATAGTTTGCTTGTCAACCCAGTAATTTGCATCTTTACGATGCTTTTTGTACAATATTGAGGATTAAGTTCAGTGCCTTGCACATGTTTATTAACATTCTACCACTGAGCTATATCCCAAAACCAGACTATATAAAAACCAGAGAATTTTTGCCTCTCCTTCACTTTTTTCCTAACTTTGCTTTAAAACAACATGGGTTGAATATTACCAAAGAAATATTATTTTCTATTACTTCTAGCCAAGCTCATACAACAAGAAATGTAGTTTACACTAAATCTTGCTAAATGTAGCATCAATTATAAATTATAAATCACAGTTTTAAGACAAATACAATCTGCTAAACACTTTCTTTCAAAAGTTTTACTTGACTGTTACTAATTTTGGTACACAATTGTGAAGAAAGTAATATACTCTCAATAGATTTACAAATGTCCACTGCTGTATGATTTATATTATAACCTAATAGTCATGCAAGATATTGGAGAAATAACAGGATATGTAACCTTACACAAGGTAACACCTAAAAACAAAATTAGGAAAATTTCAAAACAGAAACTCAAATATACAAGATAGCAAAATATAGAGTTCAACTAATACATGCTAACACTTTCATTATTTTTACATTTTATTGTATTAAGTGTACTTTTATTCACCTAGATTTAAGATTGGTTTCTGCTGACTGGCTGGAGTCTGTAGAAGAAGTAAGGCTATTCCAATTATGACCAACTCCACAGGAAAATCCTAAAGAAATAATAATAAAATAATGGGGAAAGGCAAGAAAAAAAAAGAGTTATTAATGAGGTTCCAGAACTCCAGGTTTATCTACTTAACATGAACAATTACAAGCTTATTACACAAAATTACTTTTACAAGTCTGGGCTACTAAAGGAAGAATTAGTGGATATAATATTTTCAGAAATAAATTCAAGATATAGCACCAAAAGACAAGAGGCTAAAGCTAAAATAATTCAGAGAGAAAACTAACACAAGAAACTGCTAAGTCTTCAAACATCCATCTTGGTACACCACTGAAATTACCCAAAATACTAAATTTAAGAATATTTGTTTATGAAAATAGCACAAGTTTTCTGTGTACTTAACAGGCACATGATCCATCTATAAAACATATATAATGATGAAGTTCATTAAAATTTTTAGGAAATCATATAACTGCAATGAAAGAAAACATTTGTATGAGGGAAATAAGGATTAGTTTTAAATTACAGTGATTTATTAAGTATATTTAAATGTGGCAAAGCAAAAATCATAGGATCATAAAATAATATATAAATGATAAACACATTGAATTCTAATAAAATGGAAGTGATAGATTTGAGAGTTCCAAAGAAAATGTACAATAAAACTAAAAAGGAAAGATCCAACTAAAACTACCTCATTCTGAAAGTTTATGGAAGTACCTGCAGAATCAAAGTACATTTGAAATATGAGGCAAAACAAGATTGTGAGGGAGCCACAAATTAGTTAAATACTCTCTGTTAAATACCTGTAAAAACTACTTAAAATACCCTACATCTCAGCTTTGCCATTTAGAAAGTAAACTACAAAATCTTCTAATGTGGTGATTTCTGGACTGTGAAAAAGATACTAAAAGGAAGAAATTAATTCTAAATTTTTATAAATGGAATACATTCTAATGCGTGATTTTGAAACTGTGTATGTTCACTGTTTCAAAACAGTTGAGCACCATAAAGCAATTCTCATCTACTTGAGGATAATAAATGCATTTTAAAGCAATGCATGTACAAGATACATCATCACACCATTCTTTTCCATATTTTCCTCCATTTCTGCATGTTCATATAAAACAGAGAGGCAAGGAAGTTATTTAAATTCTAAATGTACTAGCTTCCAAGAGAATCAGAGACAAATAAAAGCATTACTGTATACAGATGGTATGGCTGGAATGCATTTTCATACCAGCTGTCACAGTGAGGGACACAAAGTAGCATTTTTGGATTCCAAACTGGAATTGAGACATTCTAAGTAGAGAGAACTTAACAGTAGCAGTCACACTGGCCTATACAGAACCCAGGGTGGAAAGAAAAGAACTAGAGACTTAAGATATCAAAAATAAGAAAGAAATGATAGAAAGTCAGACTAGATAAATCTCAAAGAGCTTAGAATTCTGACCTGACTGGTTTCAAGAGTTTTGTTTGATTTTTAATGGCCACTAAAAGAGAGAAGCAATTAATGAGACCTGTGAATTACGGTCTATGTTGGCATTTCCTGGACCATTTCCATCACTACAACTACTGTTGTCACAACTGACTGCACACATGCAACCTCAGAGATTTCCCTCAAGCCCCACCATACACTTACTTGCTTCCTGCTCCAGAATAGCAACTTCTAAAAGTTCAAGGTCCACATGGAAAGGCTAGAAAAATTAGCAATAGAATCCCTGGGATTCTAGAGTTCTAGCATAGAATTCCCAGGATTCTGTTCTCAGAAAACTAGGAAATTAAAAAACACATGCTTGTAGTAGTGTTCAACTTGAAAAAGCTTAGATGCCTCCACTCCTATCTTCCATGATTCACTCATCTTATTCCTACCCCACCCCACCCCATTTCAGGATTCACATTCGCAAATAAATTCAAGCCACATAAGCCTTTGCTTTTGTGGAAACTCAGGGTTCTGCTTTTGCCTTTAGAGAAACTCAGGCTAACATACTGCCCATCTAGACAAAGGAAATTAAATGCCTATATACCTTCCATAGATGTCAGAGGATTCTTCATGACAGAAAACATTTGAAACCATATTTGTTTGTCCTCAATTCAAATGAAAGAGATCACTGTACATCACCAATGTGCTACACACTAAGAATATATACTGGGTCTAGAGATGTTACTATAAACAAAATAGTTGCTCTTCTCAAGAATTTTGCAGTCTTAGTCATGGAGTAATACTTAAAAAGAAAGTGCAACCAAGGTGTAAGAAATTCTACATTAGAAAGTGAAAATAAGGTGTAAGATAGTCTACATCTAACATAGACGTTACAAAAAGGAAGGCAGTCCAGCTCATGCAATGCCCCAGGGCCACAGCTTTTTACCCATGCTGATTTGGGTAGCCAATACTGACTGAGCCCAGCTGTGCCCAACAGACTATTCTTCCTAGGAAACAAACTGAGACAAAGAAAGGGGTTTGGGATTGACTCATTTGGTGGCAGTTTCTTAGAAACCACAGATTCATAAACTTTTCTAAAGCTAGGATGTTCAGCCTGTTTTTCAAGTGGAAAGCTTCTAGTTGGCTTAATTTTACAGATCATTACATTTATTTTGCTCAAAACAGAAAATACTTTAAGAGACATTCATTCAAATATATTAAGAGCCAGGAACTGAGACCTTGTGCTATCTATAATCCTAGCTACTAAGGAGGTGAGATCTGAAGATCAGGTTGGAGAAAACGTTGTGACTCTTATCTCCCATTTGACCACCAAAAAGCCAGAAGCACAGCTGTGAGAAAGTGCTAGCCTTGAGCAAAAGAGCTTAGGGACAGAGCTCAGGCCCAGAGTTCAAGCCCCACAATCAGCACAAAAAATACTTGAAGATACAAAAAGTTGGTTGCTTAATTTTGCAGATCATAATACATTTATTTTACTATAAATGAAAGGACTTTAAGATACATTCATTTACATAGATCAACTAATAGCTCAACTATAACAAAGCCTGTACAAATTAATACAGTGTAGATTTGAATCTATTCAATGAACAAAGATAGTTCTCTGATAGAAGAGTAGTAGAAACAGCTGAAGACACAGTGAAAAGACAAATATCTATTAATCATGAAGAGAGCCCTCACAAAACATCAATTCAGCAAGCAACTTGATCTTAGACTTCTTAGCCCCTAATCTATGAGAAATTTGTTTTTTAAGCCACCCAGACTAGTGTTTTGTTATGGCAGTCCTAAATAAAATACCCTCCTAACTTCCTGCCCTAGTACTGCCCTTTCCAAAACCATCCTCCAGGGCTGGAAATATGGCCTAGTGGCAAGAGTGCTTGATGAAGCTCTTGGTTCGATTCCCCAGCACCACATATATGGAAAACGGCCAGAAGGGGCGCTGTGGCTCAGGTGACAGAGTGCTAGCCTTGAGCGGGAAGAAGCCAGGGACAGTGCTCAGGCCCTGAGTCCAAGGCCCAGGACTGGCCAAAAAAAGAAAACAAAACAAAACCATCCTCCAGTTTCGGTCTAAAATGATCTTGTACACACACTGAGAAATCTTCAAAGCCAAGTTATTTACCTAGAAGATAAAAATGTAACTTATTTGTAGAGCAGTTAAGACAGGCTCAATCTCATCCTGTATATCTTAATCTTCAACTCTTATTTTCCTAACAGGCCATATGTATGTTCTTTTTCATGTTTCTGTGTTCAGATACATTCTATTCTACCAGCTGGGAATCCTACCCAACCTGTGTTGACGGAGTCTTGTCCCTGTCAAATTCTATTCAGGCTTTAAATCTCAACTTATGTCCTTATTCCTTTCACCTTTGTTCCCATTACCTTTTAAACAAACTTTTATAAAAACATTTATTTTATGGTACTAGCATTACTTATTTGCATGTTTATACGTCTCTTGGGGTAGAAAACCACACTATTCATCCATGCATTTCACAAGGCCTGGAATACAGCAATTATTCAATATTTGCATTCCACATTGAAAAAAAATACCACAGCAATGCTACAAAAACTACTTAGGGATTCTTTTGTATAATAAATAACATTAGTAATAGTACATAGGTAGTGGATCTAATTATACTATATCAAATCTCTTCTCATATGTAATTAATAAGTACAGCCACCCAACTACTGAAAGATTTTGTTATAATTGATACATTAAAATGTCTTTCTAACCTTACCTCCTTCAGAACTCCAATGCTGTGCTCTAAAAGCTGAATTAAAGATGAGCATTCTCCAGTTATCTTTAAGCTGACTTCACAGACACATAACAGCTGAAGAGTCAGCTGGGTAAGCTGAATTTTCCAAAATACAGGATGACGCAAAAGGTTTAAATACACTTCCTCGATAAACAGCATCACTTCTGTGGTCTGTAACAGATCTTTCATCTGTGTAAGAAAGTTATTCTATTACATTAAAATAATACAAAATGACGGGATAATTTTAAGCTTTGAAAGTTTTCAACAAATAATTTTCTCCAAACCCATAAAGATTTAAGTAGATAAAGTAAATTACCTAACTCATGAAGTGTCAAGCTACATGTCTTTTTAAATTTAATTTTATTGTCATGGTGCTGTAACCCACAGAGGGGTTACAGTTACATAAGTAAGAGTACATTTCTTGCCAGACTTGTTATGTTATACCCTCCTTCATTTTTCTCCCACTTTTGCTCTCTCCAATCCCTCCCCCAAAGTTGTACAGTTAATTTCCAACATATTGTGTTGTGAGTATTGCTGTTGTATTGGTTCTCCATTTGTCCTTTGTATCACCATTTAAATGTTCCCCTTCCCTAATTCAGACAAACCTATATACAATACCCAGGGTGCCAGAATCAAATACAGTGACAACAGGGGATAAACCAAAAGAAATAATTTCACATAGTACATTAAAAATAACAACAATGAAAAACCATTTGTTTCCATATCTTGGAGTTCATTTTGATTAGCATCATCTTATATGATCATAATCTACACAGCTATCCTCTGCTAGAACTATCCTAGACATATACTAATTATTAAAAATGAGGGAAACCATGCAATTTATGTTTCTTTGGGTCTGGCTCACTTGACTTCATATGATATTTTTCCAAGGCTTTCCATTTCCTTATGAATGGGACAATGTCATTCTTTCTGATGGAAATATAGACTTCCATTGTGTATATGTACCACATTTTCTTGATCCATTCATCTCCTGAGGGGCATCTGGGTTGGTTCCGTATCTTAGTGATGGTAAATAATGCTGCTATGAAAATGGTTGTGCTGATAGCTTTAATATGGCCTTGTTTGTGATCATTTGGGTAAATGACTCGAAGTGCAGTTGCAGGATCAAAGGGGAGCTCTATGTTTAGTCTTTTCTTTTCTTTTCTTTTTTTTTTTTGGCCAGTCCTGGGGCTTGGACTCAGGGCCTGAACACTGTCCCTGGCTTCTTTTTGCTCAAGGCTAGCACACTGCCACTTGAGCCACAGCGCCACTTCTGGCCATTTTCTGTATATGTGGTGCTGGGGAATTGAACCCAGGGCCTCATGTACACGAGGCAAGCACTCTTGCCACTAGGCTCCCCAGGCCTTATGTTTAGTCTTTTGAGGAAACTCCACACTGCTTACCAGAGTGGTTAAACAAGTTTGCACTTCCACGAACAGTATAGTAGCATTCCTTTTTGGCCACATCCCTACCAGCATCTGTTGTTATTAGTTTTCTTGATAATGGACATTCTAACTGGGGTGAGGTGGAATCTCAATGTCATTTATATTTGCATTTCTTTCATGGCCAGAGATGTTGGCAATTTCTTCATGTGTCTATTGGCCATTCTCATTTCCTCTTCAGAGACATCTCTCTTTACGTCTTTAGCCCACTTACTAATGGAGCAGTTGTTTCTTCGAGGATTTGTTTTGGGGGATTTATTTTTTTTTAGTTCTAAGTATATTACAGATATGAGGCCCTTGTCTGTTATATGGCTGGTAAAGATCTTCTCCCAATCTGTGGGCTTTCTATTTATCTTTATTTTTCTTTATTGTCACAGTGAAGTACAGAGGGGTTACAGTTTCGTATGCAAGGCAGTGAGTACCTTTCTTATCCAACTTGTTAGCTCCTCTCTCATTTTCCACCCCCTTCCCTCTCCCCCTTTCCCTCTTCCTCCCATGAGTTGTACAGTTGGTTTACACCAAATGGTTTTGTAAGTATTGCTTTTGGAATGTTTTGTCTTTTTATCCTTTGTCTCTCAATTTTAATATTCCCTTTCCCTTTCCTAGTTCTAATACACATATGTGCAGTATCCAGGGTACTAGGATCAGATACAGTGATAGCAGGGGGTAAAACCACAGGAAGGGAATATGAGAGAGAAAAAAGAAGAGAGAAAAGGGTACTGTTTCACATGGCATGTTGAAAATAATTACAACAATGATATACCACTTGTTTCCATAACGTGGATTTCATTTCACTTAGCATCACCTTATGTGTTCATATGGGTATAGTTATTGGGCTATTTGATCTTCTGCTATGACTAACCTCAAAATGTACTAATTATTTCCTATGAGGGAAACCATAGCGTCCATGTCTCTTTGGTTCTGCCTTACTTTATATAGTATGATTTTTTCCAAGTCTTTCCATTTCCTTACGAATGGGGCATAGAATTCCATTGTGTATATGTACCACATTTTCCTGATCCACTCATCTACTGAGGGACATCTGGGTTGGTTCCGTATTTTAGCAATGACAAATGGTTATAACTGTGTATAATTTAGCTAGTGAATACAGGGCTCAGAGTTGGTTTTTAATTTTAAAATTGTATTTTGTGGGGACACTAAACCTGTGTTTATATACAAAAAAGAGAGGGAAGTTACCTGTCTATGATTGTGAACCTCTAAGATTTATACAACAGGACTTGGTAAGGTTTGCTTTGGGTCTTAAACTGTGCTCACAGGTGCTTGTAGATTGGCATTCCCAATCCAAATGGGCAGAAGAAACACAAGAAAGATGGCAAGTCAGAGAATCTCATCTCCCACACAAAATAAGCAGGAAACAGAGCAGTCAAAGACCTAGAGGACAGTCTGCTGATGAAAATGATAAATGAAAAGTTTGAATCTCTTCAGACAAGTAATCTAGAGCTTGAAGAGCCGAGCCCAAGATTAACACGTGAACGTGATAAAGCCAACCGTAAATTAATAGAGGAATTCATGGCTTCCACAAACACAATGAACTCCAACAGAAGGAAAAAGAGTCCTATGAAAAGATAGCTACTCAGCTAAAAGATTTGAGAGAACAGCATCCAGAACCAAATTAATGAAGTCCATACAGAACCTAAGAGAAAATTATAGCAAAGACATGAAAGCCATCAAGAAAGGCCAATCAGAAAGAAGGTAGATAAAAAGAGGCTTTCTATTTATCTTGCTAGCTATGTCCTTTGCCATCAGAAGCACTGCAGTTTAAGGCAATTCCATTTGTCCAACCTTTCTTTGATTTGTTGTGTTTCTGGATCTTTGTTAAGAAAGTTTAGACCTAAAGCTACAGGTCTTTTACCTAATCAAAATATAATTCCTGCTCGTTTTTTTACTTTTACCTGGAACACATTTTTTCTTCTATTTTTCTGGCTTTCCTGAGTATAAATGTGTCTGTTCTATAGTTAAAATGTGGTTAATAAAACACAAAGGGGAGTTGGAAGCATGGCTCAGTTGGTGGAGCACTAGCCAGTGAGCAAAAGGTACAGATACAGGGTTCAAGTCTGGGTCTAGAAACTAAGAAGCAAACTTTAAATAAATAGCTTTCAAACTAAAACCAAAACCCCACATAAATACCTGGTAGTAAGAATCAACATTCATTCTAAGTCACTATTACTAGCTACAGGTAGGCAGAGTTTCTATATATGGACAATATAATAAAAGACCATATTCAAATGGTAGAGAGCCTTATTAACAAGCTAATGTATTAGATAGAAAGGACTTGGATGCTCTCGAAAATCCCAATTCAATTCAAACACAGCTGTTCTGATCAAAATTCTGGAGTTGATACTAAGGGTATGGTTCTGCTCACACAGACACATAGGCATTTCCCAGAGATTAGAAACAATGAACCATCTGCTTCAATCAGGATTCTTGTGTCTATTAAAGTCATCAAGAGGAAAGCCTATCGTTTCACTAGCAGTTACCACCAAAATAACCCCAAATTGCTATAATTTATACACAGGGAGAAAAATTAGTTCCTAGCAAATGAGGGGAAAAATATTAAAAAATCAAGAAGAAATGGCAAAAATATTAAGTTGTAAATAAAGTTAAATAGTCCAATAACTAAATTATTTCATTCTTTTGCAAATATAAAGTAGAAACATCCAAAGGCTGAGAAAATAATTGGGTTGTCACATGAAAGCTTGATATTTATTTGATGATATATTTCCATGACTGTGTTTTCTTGTTCATATTGAAATTCTCCATAAGGAAAAAAAATCAAAAGATAACTTCATCAAGATAGTATTAAGAGTTCTCTAATCATTAACTCAAAATTCTTAAGAATAAATTTGAAGTAATGTTTACTCTTATGTAGCAATAGATCATGTGAAATGGATATCATTTGAGATGACATGAATCATACTTAAAAGAAAATTCCACACATATAAAATAGAAGAGCAATTAGTTGAGGAGAAAAATGGATAGGAATTTCACTAACCATTCTCATCAGCAATCTATAAGGTGACACTCTTTCAAAAATACTTTTATTTTATTTTTTTTTCTTTTTGTCCATCATGGGGCTTGAACTCTGGGCCTGAGCACTGTCTCTGAGCTCCTCAACTCAAGGGTGGTGCTCTACCACTTGAGCCGCAGAACCACTTCCAGTTTTCTCGTGGTTAACTGGAGATAAGAGTCTCACAGACCTTTCTGCCTGAGCTGGCTTTGAACCATGATCCTCAGATCTCAGCCTCCTGAGTAGCTAGGAACCATGATCCTCAGATCTAAGCTTCCTGAGTAGCTAGGATTACAGGTGTGAGCCACAGGTGCCTGGTTTTTGTTTTAATTTAAAAGTGGTTCTACCCTAGTGTTTAGTATCTGTCAGACCATGTCTATATCTACAGCACTACATTCAATTCCGAAAAAACATTCCATTGTAGCACATTCTGAGCTCCGATAAACTAGAGAATTCCTGGCAAAGGGCAGTGAAAAATCTGGAAACCATTTCATACAAAGTAAAGAAAGTGATGAAGAAAGACAGAGGGAGGCAGGGAAGAAAGAATGGAAGCAAAAGAGAAAAAGACATGATAGGATGCTGATAGATAAGCTTTCCAATACTTACTCTGTTTTGTTATAAGAAGAATAAAGGCCAATAGGTAATGCTCTAAATGAAGACCAATAGAAGTATTTTCTTAAGAAAAAGATATTGTTTTCTTGCAAAATATTATCATTGTCATTAAAACTTCAATTAGTCATGGGATGGTTATTTCTTAGTATAAGAAATACTTGTAGCTGGGTGTGGCAGTCTACACATGAAATCCCAAACTATTCAGAAGGCAGAACCAAAAGGATAAACAGTTCTGAGCCAGCCCATGCAAAGTTAGTGAAACCCTACCTCAAAAACAATTTCTTTTTTTTTCTTAATGGACCAGGGGCCTACCTCAAGCAGCAGAGCACTTTGCCCAGCAAGTATGAGGTCTCAGGTTCTATCTCCTATCTCCAATACCAGAAGAGAAAAATGCAAGAAGGGAGGCAGTAGGGATAAAGGGGAACTGAGGAAAGGAATAACATGTAATATGTAAGAAACTATGCCCCTAGGACCTCTTTCAGCTCTCTGATTTTCTTTTTTTTAAGTTTTTATTATCAAACTGATGTACAGAAAGGTTACAGTTTCATATGTTAGGCATTGGATACATTTCTTGTACTGTTTGTTACCTTGTCCCTCATTCCCCCCTCCCCCTCCTCCTTTCCCTTTCCCCCTCATGAGTTGTTCAGTTGATTTACACCAAACAGTTTTGCAAGTATTGCTTTTGTAGTTGTTTGTATTTTTTTACCCTGTGTCTCTCAATTTTGGTACTCCCTTTCAGTTTCCTAGTTCTAATACCAGTATACACAGTTTCCAATGTACTCAGATAAGATACAGAGATAGTGCAGGTACAACCACCCGAAGGGGATACAAGAGGGTCATCAATAATAGAAGCTACGGTTTCACATCACATGTTAAAAGTAATTACAACAGTGATATAACAGTCGTTTCCATAACATGGAGTTCATTTCACTTAGCATCATCTTATGTGTTCATAAGGGTATAGCTATTGTGCTCTTGTGATCCTCTGCTGTGACTTGCCTAAACCTGTGCTAATTATTCCCTATAAGGGAGACCATAGAGTCCATGTTTCTTTGGGTCTGGCTCACTTCACTTAGTATAACTTTTTCCAAGTCCTTTCAAACCAGCCAAGCAGCTCTCTGATTTTCTTCTAATAAAGCTGATCTGTTGGGCTGGGAACATGGCCTAGTGGTAAAGTGCTCGCCTCGTATACATGAAGCCCTGGGTTGGATTCCTCAGCACCACATATATAGCAAAAGCCAGAAGCAGCACTGTGGCTCAAGTGGTAGAATGCTAGCCTTGAGCAAAAAGAAGCCAGGGACAGTGCACAGGCCCTGAGTTCAAGCCCCAGGACTGGCAAAAAAAAAAAAAATTTAAAGCTCATCTGTTAAGTAATTAAACATATTTGTGTCACCAGTCACACTGGTTTCCATTGTTTCTCTTTCTATAATGTCTCCCTTATAGTAACAAGCCAAAGAGTCCCAGAAACAGTCTACAGGTTTCATTTCTACAAATATTTAAGCCTTTCACGAAGATCAAGTCAAACGTTTGTCAAAGAGTACAGAACAATGTGGATACAGGGTGAAAACTGTACTCAAGACACACTGTCTATACATTGCTTTATTGCCCACAGAAAACAAAAGCTTTGGAAAACCTACCAGAGAATTCATTTTAATTGACTTTTCTCTTTCTTGATTACTGGGAAGCCTATTTACGAGTCACAAAGGAAAGATTCACTCTACTCACTACTTGCTTACACAAACTCAGTGACCTAAAGTGATCACTTTGAAATACATTCGTAGACTCCCTCCATCAGCTGAGCAGCAAGGTGCTCAGATTCTAGGTAAATGATCTAATGCCATCTATGGAATAAGACAGCCTAAGAAATAAACCACTACACTGAAATCACTAGTTGTTTGTTTGTTTTTTTAATCTACACGCTTAAGACATGTCTCTGGGAACAAACCTCCAACCATCTACTTTTAAATTTAAGAATATATATACTTATCCTAAGGACAGAATCCTTCATGGACAGCACGCATGTCATAAGGAGACAGGTGGAAGCTGGCCATGTTTTGCATCTCTGAGCATATCTTCCCAAAACACACCTTTTTATTATTATTATTTGCATGAAGAGGTACAGAGAACAAGGAAAGACTAAGCAGGGCACTGATGTCTTCTTTGATAGGAAGAAAAGTTTGAATTCCTACTAATCCAAAAATTGACTATGTTGAGTTACATTTCTGTGAAATTAATTAACACAGTATCTATTCTCTCAAACCTAGATTTTGGTTACTTAATCTTCTCCAAAAGATTGCAAGCATTTCTAAAACTAGAATGGTCTCTGAATTTGGCAAATGATGTAAGTAAGACTTAGAAATATTTTATGTGTTAAAAACAATAATCAACTTTTGTTGGTGCTGATACTACATTAGGGAAGTAGGGAGGGAAGAAAAGACCTTACCTGTAAACAAGGAATCATGTCGCAACACAGCTGAAGTATCTGTTGTTCCAATACTGATGGCTGTGCTTTGTCACAAGGAACCCTGGGCTGAAGTAACTCTTTAAGCAGGGCAGGTCGAAGATTTGCATGTTCTTGTAGTTGGAATGGTTCACAGTACAGATACCAAAGAAACGGTGCCATTATTTGGATACATGAAGCTTCTGACCTGCATGTTACATAATGCATCCATCAGTCACTGAGTTAAATTACTAACAGGCAGCTAGGTGGGGAAGTATCACGTTGCAATTTAATTCACATTATAAACTCCCATACTGTCAAGTGTAACTTCTTTTGATTCTGCTATTTCACTATGATTTAACTAGGGCTATGCCAAACAGGTCTTTGTACATTGAGGAAAATAATTCAATCATAAGAGACCATAAACTAGGAGTAAGAGTCTCCTTTTACATATTAAAAGAACATCTACAACTCAAAGACTATCTTTTGTAAACATCAGAATCACTGTGAGAATGTTTTTAGAATTACATGTCAGGCTGCTCAGCCACAACATTACATAAGCATGCATTATTCTTAAAAACTCTACAGGTAAAATTTATACTATTAATATTATTATACTGTTATCTTAAAATGAGTTTGACAGTTAAATTTACAGTATCTCCTCTTCCTGACTATGATTTTTCTTTTCTTTTCTTTTCTTTTGCCAGTCCTGGGGCTTGAACTCAGGGCCTAAGCACTGTCCCTGGCTTCATTTTGCTCAAGGCAGGCACTCTACCTCTTGAGCCACAGTGTCACTTTTGGCTTTTTCTATATATGTGGTGCTGAGGAATTGAACCCAGGGCAACATGTATGTGAGGCAAGCACTTTACCACTGGGCCATATTCCCAGCCATATGATTTTTCTTTTTACAATTTTACTTAACCTCAGACAACCATAACCAGGAAATATTAAATGGAAAGTTCCAGAAATAAAGTACTCGTAAGTCTTAAATTGCACTCCATGCTGAGAAGTATGATGAAATTTCACAGTGTCCCACTCTTTTCCTCCCAGGACATGAATCATCCCTTTGTCAAGTACATCTATGCTGTACACCAAATTCATTCATTAGTCCCTTAATAGGCACCTCAGTTAGCAGATCCATTGTCATATTGAAATGCTTCTGTTTCAGTACTTTTGGTTTACTTGATAATGATAGTAAAGCACCAGAGTAGTGATTCTGGCATTCAGAAATGCCAAGGAGAAACTGTAAACAGCTTCTCTTAAGTGACTATGTTATAGTCCTTAATTTACTAATGAAAAAAATGCATGCTAAGTTTATTAAGCTCTATGTTAAATTATTAAAGTCCTTTTTTTCTCTTTCTTCATTAGCATAACAAAGTTTCATTATATTACCCAGGCTGGCCCTGAATTCCTGGACTTGAATGATCTCCTGCTTCAGCCTCCTCAGTCTAAAGGCATGTGCCACCATTCCCATCTCAATTGTTGCTAATCTTTTACTTATATGCCTAATTAATATAGTATATCTGAGTATAAGTATCATTGTTGCTACAGTTTGGATATGCTTTATCCTCCAACTGTTCATATATTAGAGACTGGGTTGTTTATAGAGTTCAGCGGTATAGAAATGGTAGAACCCTTAAGAGGTCGAGCCTAGTCATAAGTCCTTGGGTTATCTCAGAAGAGATTATTAAGATGGTTCTCATGGAAGCTATTTCTCTCAGGAAAACATCATTACAAAAGCCTGAGCCTGACCCTTAATTTTTTCTCTGGTAATCTATGTAACACCTACCATAATACCATCCACTGTTAAGACCTCACAAGAGCCAAGCAGAAGCTAGTGTCCCTTACATTTTTACCAAGTATAAAAAGAACAAAGCTAATGACTCTTCTTTTATAAAGTTACCCAACTTTAGGTAATCTGTGTAGTAATGAAAAACTAATACATGTTTATAGGCAAAAGTATAGTACATACAGACTTGGGTACTGTCTGTGACTCACACATTCACTGAAGGTCTTGAAATGTTATTCCTCCACGGAAAAGGGGGGTTGGGGCAGTGTATTTGCTAAAATGTTATCCTTCACAGTGGGTAAATTATTGCACTTTTGTCTTGAAACTCATTTGATCATTACCAAAACCCTATGAAACAAAAAGTATTATGCTCATTACATATATATAGAAATGACAGGAGGAAGACTCTATATAGCTATATGTATTTCCATATCTTTCATAATGATCCAGATTTCATTATGTCACAGTAACTCCTAGTCTAAAATCATTACTAACATGTCAGAATGAACTTCAAAAAGTACAAATTTGACCCTATCATTAGCCAGCTTAAACAGGTTGTCCTTGAAACAAACTAGCTAGCTGAATTCACAAACCTATCATTTTATATACATTTGTAATTCCAGCTCAGTGTCTTGTACTTCTCTCTCCACTGAACTCATTAAACCCATTCTAGGTCTTCAATTAAGCCTTTTCACTGCTGCTCCTCACTATCACAGAGATAGTCTCCCTTTCTTCCCTTCCTATTTCTTTTCCCCAACTGTATCTAGTTTCTATCATTTTTCAAGTTTTCCACTTGATAATTTTCTGAAGTTTTTTTCCTGACAGATGGTCTTTGGTCAGGTGTCCATTAGGTGCTTCCTCAGTGCAATGTCTTTATTGCGATTACATGTTTAGTATCTATATCCCTTACCAGACTATCAGCCAAATGAAGTGATGAACCTTGGATTCCTTCTTACTGGTATGTCAACAATAATTATATACAGGAGACCTCAAGAGATTCACCATTGATTCCATTACAGTGAGATACAGTTTTAAAATTAGAATGTACCAATTAAACATGAATATATTAATTTTAATGCTTTTATTTATTAAATATGATACAATCCAACATTGAGCCAAGCATTATCTATTCTTAAGAAGTATACATAAGCCAGCCATGGTATCACACTCCTGTAATTACAGTACTTGGATGGTAACAACAGGAAGGTCTTGAATTTGAAGCCAGCTTAGAAAAAAAAAAGCAAAATGCAGTCTCACCAAAAAAAAGGGGGGGGGAGGGAGGGAGGGAGGGAGGGAGGGAGGAGAGAAGAAAAAAAAGAAGGAAAAAATAGAGAAGGAAAACAAAGAAGAGGAGGTAGAAGTCCACATAATTTTATTAGTATATATTCCATAGCAAAGTAGTTTCAAACACCATTAAAATTCCAAAGTTACCAGACTAGGAAGATTTAATTTTATTCATATACTCATTTATTCACTTTGTAAAATTTATAGACCACCTACAGTACATCAGTCATTCATTCCTAAGCTGGAAAAAAGCCACAAAACAAAAACAGATTTCCTGCTCTTTGGAGCTCACAGCTAGAGCAAACTTTTGAAATTGTAAGCACAAATACACAAACTATAAAGATCAAAAGAGAAGCATGGGGTTCATAATTATGACTGAAATAGGAAACTTCAGAAAATTTTTCACAGATAAAGGAATCAGATGATCCCATCTCTTTCTAAGACTGTATTTCCCAAATAAATACTATCCAGGTGTCAGTAGTATCCACAGATATCTTACTGATTTTCTTCTACTCTGAAATCCTTGTAGTCTATCCTTGTAGCTTACTGATTTTCTTCTACTCTGAAATGTTCAAGGTGAAACACAAGGTTCACATACATTTCCAAATGTCATTACAGTTTGACATCAGGAGCATAATATTGTATTTCTTAAGGATAATATGCTATTTTAAAATCTCCTTGGCTTAACCTATCCTAATTCTGTATTGTACATTTCCTGTTTGGTATCTGATTAGTAGCTATCACTCCAGTGGGGTATGAAATTGTCATGGCTTACATAGAAAAAGAAAAATAATAAGACAACCTGAAATCCCAAAGTGATTAAGAAAATTTTAAATGTGAACAATTGTACCAGTATCTATAGACAAGTTTTTTACTGATGTTACCCACTAACAGAGACATACTAAAAATGACCTAAAATAACAGTCAAAAACTTGAGGCTTAGCAGAACACTATACCTGTAATCTTACCTACACAGAAGGCTGAAACCTGGAAGATCAAGGTTTAAAGCCAGCCTGGGCAGAAAATTCTGTGAGACTCTATCTCCAATTAACCAGAAAAAAAAGATGAACTAGAGCTGTGGCTTAAGTAGTAGAGAGCCCACTGTGGGTGAAAAAAAGCCAAACAAGGGCTGAAAGTACTGACTTGAGCATCAATTCTATTAGTGACACACCAAATAACCTGGAGTAAGTCATGTATTGCTCTTCCTGGCTCCCTCAGGTGGGAAATTATGTAGTTAGAGTAGATAACTTTAATTATCCGGGCCTCTCAAGTCTATCATATCATTGTCCAAAACTCTAAGTTCCATGAAGGTAAACGTGAAAGCTTAACAATACAGGCCTTCAATAAATGACTGTAAAACTCAATTTATAAACCTAATGCTGCTGTAGTGTGCTAGTGGCTCATGCCTTTAATCCTAGCTACTCTGGAGGCTGAGATTTAAGAACCATGGCTCGAAGCTAGCCTAGGCAGGAAAGTCTGTAAGACTCTTATCTCCAATTAACCAGTAAAAAGTCAACAGTGGAGCTGCGGATCAAGTGGTAAACAACAGCCTTAAGGGGAAAAAAAGCTCAGGGATGGCAACCAGGCCCTGAGTTCAAGCCTCAGGACTGACACTAAAACAAAATAAAAACAAAAACAGAAAACCCAAAAAAAGCTAGCATAAAGAAATAGTGACATTTCAAGCCATACAAATACTTAAATACAAACATAAGTAGTGAGTTTGAATACCAATTCCTAGTACAAAAAGAATGAGAATTCAGGTTACCACTATAATGTTTTTGCCTTCTTCCACAGTTGTGAATCACTACTCATATTCTCCATTACCATCATCCCCACATTTCCTTCTAAACAACAACTTAAACTAAGTGAATTACTTTCAAAATTAAATCTCAGGAAAAAAATTGTCTGCTGAAGAAAAAAATACAGCCAGAATTATCCATTTCATCCTAAGAATATACCATAGTGCAAAAATAAAAATTGGACAACTGGAATTAGTCTTTGCCAATAAATATAATTTAGAATTTCCAAATGACTCTAGATACTGTGACACCTGAGAATTTAACGTATTTTAAAGAGGAGGCAAAAGAGATATGTTAGAAAAATAGAACATAATCAACTAATGGTCTTCTCTCCACATGACAATCTAGTCACATTTCATTAAAATAACTACTCTCCCATCCCATCCCAATATTCCCTTGAAATAAATATAATGAAACAGTGGATGTAGTACTTGTCAACTCACTAAAGCATTTGAAAAGAGATGCATTCTTAAAACTTATCCTAAAATCAACCTTAGTGATAAATTTGGCATAAGGGCAAAGTTTTTATAATGTACCAACTTATCAAGACCCTGCCACAAAATACAATAAATTTTAAGAAGGAATGTACAAGGCTCTGGAGACAGTTTGTAGGGTGTGCATGTGTTTTGTGTGTGTGTGTGTGAGAGAGAGATTTCTAAGACATTCCTCAAACCCCTATGCAATTCATGAGCCTAATTTACAGAAACTCAAACACCTATAAACATGTGAGGAATCCAAGGATGATGGTCCACACCTGTATTCTTCTCATTTGGAGAGCTGAGGCAGAGGATAACAAGTGTAAGATCAGTTTGGGCTACATAGTCCCAGGCCAGGTAAAATCCTATCTCAAAATCAAACAGAAAAGGAAAAGGAAATGGAAAGGAAAGGGGAAGAAGGAAGGGGGAAGGAAAAGGAGAAGGAAGAAGGAAGAAAAGGGAAGGAGAACAAAGAAAATGTCCTGAGCATTACTAGAACAAAGACTAATGAAACACAGCCCTTGCCCTCTAGCAGGTTCCACAGTTAACAGAGAATAACTACAGGATCATGTCCTAAGTGTAGTGATGCTAGAAATCACAACTGCAACTTACTATGAAAGTACACAGAGAGCGACACTCAATTGAGCTTGTAGTAAATAAGAATTACTAGGCATGGGATGTAAAGAGAAAGATTTAAAATAAGAGAACTTAGGATGGGAGTAGATAAGACCTAAGAGAGATAGGTAGACACTAACAAGCCAAAGCAAGAAAAGGAGCAGCACTCCTCCCTGTGGAGAACCAAAAGCAAATCAGTTCACTGCTAAAGAATAAGTTAATGAGATGAACACTGAGAAGACAAAAGCAGTGACAAATGTCAGAACCTACCATAATGGAAACTGACATTAGATTTTATCCTACAGTCAAGGAAGTTTCAAACATCTCCAGAAACCAATTATTTGTTGTTTTCCATAGAAAGCTTCTGTAATGCATTGGTAGGTAAGGCTTATACAAACAGAGCTGAAGGGGTGCAGGCACTCTCCAGCAAAGTCCATATATTGCAAATACAGTTGAAAACCACAGCTAGAGCTAAGCAAAAATGGTGCTACAAAAGATTTTCTCTTCTGATAAATTACTCTAATGAACACTTAAGGAATGGATGTGAGCTGGATGAGAGTGTAAGCAGAGATCACAACTAGGAATGAGTGGCAACAGCCACAAGAGATGATGAGTTGAAGCAGTGCCATGTAGCAGACAGAAAATGGAGAGTAGCTCTGAGGCCCATCAGAAGGCCTTGGTGACACCAAGCTAATTTATATATGGTGACTATCTGATCACATGTGGCAAGATTACTTAATTCCAGTTGGCAAGTTTCTACTAATTAGATTAAATCATTAGTGATTTTTCAGGGGGAAAGAACCTATTTCCTATACATATGATATAACCATTTACTGACTATTCCTAATCAACTTTCCTAACCACTAACCAATACTTTGATAACAGCTTTTCTTATACTCTATATTTCAACAACCAATGAGCTAGATTATTTTTCTCTTACTCATAATACGAAAGTAGAAAAACAACAACTAGCTCTTGGATTCTCTTTTCTTCATAAGAAAATATTATAATCATATAAGCCTTTTGAAAATTAAAAAAATATAGTTCTAAAATTAACATATACCTGTTTAATTTGTTATATTTTATATTACCTTTCAGAGCACTGCCGGAAAAAGGCTGTCAGCTGCTGCAAAAGTACTGGCCAGCAATCAGGTCTGTGTTCCAGGACAGTGATCAAAGGCTGAGGATGATTTCTGAAAAATACAGAAAGTTACATTGGAAGCTGTCATTTCAGGACTACACATTCTCAATATCTAAGTATAGCAACAACATGCCAACATCATCTAGAGACTTTTTCTAGGACTCATAATGTCACAAAACTATCATTTCTTGCACTAAGTGCAAAGATGGTTCATTAGAACTGACTGTTTCATTTTATCTATTTGGGGGAGGAAAGAGGAGGAAAGAAAAAAAGGAAAGGGAAGAGGGAAAGGGAAAGGACGAGGAGAACAACCATGACCCAGAGTCTCAAAGATCCAAATTTGAGACCAGAGTCTACAAATGAACAGTTCTAATTCTGGCCAAGCTGCTGAATTTAGTTGCTCTCTCAAATCCACCCCTGAGTCCTGTGTTGATACAGTCTCACACTCTTCTTACTATTCTATTTCTATACCAGGAAGGTTCCTTTTCTTTCCTACCTAATGCCCAACTTGTAAGTACTAAATTGCAGTCTCTATTTCCCACTTTCTGCCTTCCTCTCAGTGAGTGGTTCTGTGAAGGCCCAGCAAAGGAAAGATGAAGGAAAACAAAATATGCCTTCAGTCTCAAAAAGAAAATTATCCAAGCTGAAATGCTTGCAATTACAGTTGAATAGGAATTAATCTTATTTGAATTAACATTCATTAAAATACAGATTTTTAAGTGTCTTAAGCATAAGATATAAATTCTGAAAACATTTAGCTAGAAAAAGAAAAATAAGACAATCATCTATCATTTTAAGCAATTCAAAAGGCTGTTCATGGCAAGGCACCAGTGGCTTTCATCTGTAATCCTAGAAACTCGGGTGTCTGAGATCTACGGATCATCATGACTCAAAGCTAGCCTTGGCAGGAGTCCATTAAACTCTTATCTCCAACTAATCCACCAAAACCACAGAAGTAGAACTGTGGCTCAAGTGTATAGCACCAACTCCGGAAAAGCTAAAGAACAGTACACAGACCCTGATTTCAAGCCCCAGTACTGGCACAAAAAAAAAGAAAAGAAAAAAATCTGTAACTGTACAAGATTTTCAAACTATTAAATGCCAATAAACTTTTTAGCTATTGTTGATATTAATCTTTCTCCCAAAGAAAAGAGTAAGATTTTAAGTGTTCATTGTATAAAAGAAAATTCTTTCCCTTGGTGGTACTCGAGTTTGAATTCATGGCCTCATACTTGCTAGGCTTGCTTGTTGACTGGTACTCTTAACACTTGAGCTATGCCTCCAGCCTTGCTTTTTGCTGGTTTATTTGGAGATGGAGTATAGGAGACTTTTCTTCGCAGGCTGGCCTTAAACCAACAACTTCTGGATCTCAGCCTCCTGGGTAGCTAAGACTACAAATATAAGCCACGAGCACCCAGATAAATTTAATTTTTAAACACACACACACACACACACACACACACACACACACTTGACATATAACCATCAGTTATGTCAAATGATTTTTAATTGAATAATTTATTTTTGAGGTGCTAGGGGGATCAAACCAAGGTCTTTTACATGCTACCTAACATCTGTGCCATGGACCTATATTCCCGAGTCTTCAAATGTTTTGTGGGGTTTTTTTGGCCAGTCCTGGGGCTTGAACTCAGGGCCTAAGCAACGTCCCTGGCTTCGTTTTACACAAGGTTAACATTCTACCACTTAAGCCACTATGCCATTTCTAGCTTTTTCTATATGTGGTGCTGAAGAATCAAACCTAGGGCTTTCTGTATGTAAGGCAAGCACTCTACCATGTAGCTATCTTCCCAGTCCCTTCAAATGATTTTTTAAATACTGCCTTCTTGATAAATTTCTAAGCATAACAGTTCAATCAACATATCAGCATCACCTATGTAACTGTACATGCAAATTCTCAAGGCTCAACTCAAACTTAACAATAACCCTACAGAAAATTAAAATGTGTTCCTCTAATACAGTGTTACTCAACCTTGATTACATGCCAGATTGTCTGTGGTGCTCTTATCAATACCTAGGTCTGTTATCTTGCAGTTTCTGGGAATGGTGTTCATGGACTAGCAATTTTTCTAGGAAACTCTACAGGTGATTTGAATGTATAACCATGATGAAAACTGTTATAAGTAAAAATCACTAGAGAGGGAAGGGATATTAAAGTAGAAAATCTTCTGAAAATTTTTTTCTTTGTTAAAAACAGAAAATCATAGTGGGTCTATCACATTGAAATACAACACTGGTGTTGTATACCTCTGTGACACTACTACACAATTTCTGGATATTATAACACCCTCTATTTATTTTCTCCTCAAGCTCACCTACTCTATCATGTACTCACTTCACAGGCTGGCAGCCTCCTGCTTGTTAAAGCACAGGCTATTTCTAACTGCCAAATTGTCACCATTGCTAAAGGATGGCTCCAAGCAACTTTTTATGCCAAATCACAAAAATCCATGTTTCCAAATCCCAAACCCTTTGGCTGTCTAGAATCTACTCTCACTCTAGTTGCCACAGACACAAAGAAGCAAATATTATAAATCCTAAAGTCCACGCAAGTATATCACATCAGATAAAATTGTTAAGCTGAATGTTCAGTAGGTCATGTCCAGTTAAAATGTTCAAATAAAAAGATAAGAATAGGAAACTGTCATTAGTGTTGCTATAGGCATTCTTCTGATGGACTATCTTGGCATAAAGGGAGCAGTGGGTAGGATAAGCATTAATCTTCCAGCTAATGGTGGCATCTATGACTACTTAAGAAGAAAATCCATGATGTTTATGATACTAAAGTACTGAACTACTTTTCAGTATTCTTATAAGTCATCCTCTTATCCTTCTGACCCCTTACTACACTAAAGGGAAGAAAAAAAGGCTACTATGGAACCCTTTTAAAACATGATAATCTGGGTACAGAAGTCTTGGTTGGTAGTTATTTTTATTTAGGGTTTCGTATACTTCATTCCAGGCTCTCCTTGCTTTCATGGTCTCTGCTGAGAAGTCTGGGGGTAATTCTGATTGCTTTTCCTTTATATGTGATTGTTTTCTTCTCCCTAACAGCTTTAAGGATTCTTTCCTTGTACTCTATTGATCCTGTTTTGATCACAATGTGTCGGTGGGATGTCCTATTTTGGTCTGGTCGGTTTGGGGTTCTAAATGCTTTTTTTATCTGTATAGGCCTTTCCTTCTGGATATTTGGGAAGTGAACTGAACACCTCAGGGGGGGAAAAGGTAAGGGGGAAGGGGGGGTATGAGGGACAAGGTAACAAACAGTACAAGAAATGTATCCAATGCCTAACATATGAAACTGTAACCTCTCTGTACATCAGTTTGATAATAAAAATTTGAAAAAAAAAAAAAGAAAATGAAAAAAACAACATGATAATCTGTCTTGAGTTATGCAAAACAACTGTGACCAAACCAGATTGAAATAGTCAATCATGATCAAATTCTAAAGTCTTTTACGGTAATATGTTTATCAAAAGCTAACAGTAGCTGGAAGCTGTTGGCCCATGCCTTTAATCCTAGCTATTGAGGGAGGTTGAGATCTGAGGATCACATTCAAATTCACCCTAGGCAGGAAAGTCTGAGAGACTCATCTCCAATTAACCACCAGAAAACTGAAAGTAACAATGTGGCTCAAAGTGGTAGAGTGCTAGCTTTGAGCAAAAGAGCTCAGAGATAGTGCCCAGACTGAGTTCAAGCCCCATCATGAATAAATAAATAAGTTAACAGTAGGTATATCTAAGAACACATTACAAACTAGAAAGCACAAAACAGAAAAGAAATGTGGGAGGGGGCATAATCTTATTCTAATAAATGGCATTAAATAATATAAAAGCTAATCTGGGTATGACAGAAAATACATTCCTATTTAAAAATATTATAACTGGCACATTTAAAATACCATAAGGCTAAGTATAGTTCATTCATGATGTAGTCAAGAATTACTTATTAAATTTGTAAAGTATTTAGGATTTTTATTTTGCTTCTCTTTTCACTTACTGCATTTTGGGCATGCTCATTTCTAATATGGCCAAATGAGAGAGGTCAAGGTAAATAAAAAACACACAATTTACACAAGTTTAACTTTGAAGTTTTATTGGTAAGACAGAAGGAGAGAGGGAAAAAGAGATGGGAAAAATAAAAAAGAGAGGAGGAGAGGGAAAGGGAGGGAAGGAATCAGATATAAAGGGAGAAGAGTGGGGAGGAGAAAGGAAAGGGAGGGAGAAGAGGGTTATGTTCTGAATTTACTTATTCCCAAATCTACTATTCACGTTATGAACAGTTGACTATCCTTTATTCAAAATGATGGGTGGCATGACCATACAATTAACCTGATCACTTGTAAAACTAACATTAAGCTGTACTTCTGAAGGAAAAAAAACCATACAGGGCTGTGAATATGGTCTAGTGGCAAGAGTGCCTACCGTATACATGAAGCCCTGGGTTCGATTCCTCAGCACCACATATATAGAAAATGACCAGAAGTGGCACTGTGTCTCAAGTGCACAAAAAAAAGCCAGAGACAGTGCTCGGGCTCTGAGTTCAAGGCCCAAGACTTGCAAAAAATAAAGTTAAAAAAAACATACGTACGTGTGGCACATCATAATTATTAGCTTTATAGGAGAACATCATTAGAATAATTTGTTGATATGTAGCTATGCCATTATATTAGATAAAACTGAAAATAGAGATGAGATAAAATAATTATGGAAAAGCAAGTTATGAAGTAGAAAGAACTCTAAATTTATATTCTCAATCTCCAACAAAGCATGGGATCCCAGGCAAGAGAATAAATCTTTCTTAGCCAGTTTCTTTATCTATAAAATGAGGTCAGATTAAATACCAGAGCTGAAGTTATATTAAGTCATACAGCCTCTAAAGTCTGAACCTTAGTATGCACAAGAGCAGAGGTGAAGGCAAACTCTAACAATAGCTATAAAAATGGCTCTTAACTACTAATAATTCTATGCCTACCTTAAATGGTTTTTGTTACTAAACCCTAAGGGCTCATTAAAAAAGATGCTTCTTATTATTTTATAAAGAAAAATGGAAATATAAAGTAAGAATGGTATCATTCTTCCAATTTTATTTCAGAGAGAAGTAAACCATTGTGTCTAGACGGGAATGTTTTTAAAATCAGAATTTCCTAAATCCTGGGATAGTCTGCCTTCGTCTTATGTGAGTAACAGTGTTTCTAAAGATGAAAATCAAAACAATGCAAACAACCAGGTCATCTTCCTTTGGCTGTTAGCACCTGTAGTCTCTCCTTTTTTTTTTTATTTTAACTTAGCATCATAGATGATATTCTTTGACATTTTCCCATTTCTTTGAGTTGCAAATATTTTAACTACTACTTTAAGTAAAGAATACAATATAATACCCAGCAAATGTAGTAACTCCATAAATATACACTAGCTTGGTTATTAGAAGAGTAAATTTGTATATTAAGGCATAAGCTTCTATGTCTTAATCGTTTTGTTTCTCTTTCACTGCTGAATGAACATCTACTATGAATGTAATTGTCTCTTACAAGCACCATACACTTTCCCCAAATCCTCTTTTTAAACACACTTAAATTGCAATTTAAGAATAAGCTGGATCATGTAAAAAAAAAAATTCTTGACCAAAACTCAACACTGTTCAGAGAAAACACAAAGCACAGAGAGCGGAGCAGAGGCAATGTGTCAGTGCTCCCCACCCTTTACCAATACTGTTGACAAAAGAATAAATACATGCATCTTACAGAATACAGGGGTGATGGGAAGAAGTGATATATGCATGGTTCCAGCACACTAGCAAGAGGCAATGAGAAAATAAGGTTTGCAACTAGATTCATCTTTCCAAGAATAAATACATCCATCTTAATAAAAAAGGAGGAAATAAAAAAAATTAAGTCTTGCAATAGGTAAATCAGAAAGCAAAAGTTATTTGTAACCTTTTGATCACCTCAACCTTCTTGTGACATCTCTGAATATCAGATAGCTATGATTTGATTTACATCATAAATTCAGCGACTGGCACAGATTGCCTTCTGTGTATGAGAAACAATGCCTGCAGTCACCATGCATTTTCATGCATGCAGCTGTGACCCGGGCATTTTCAGAGCATTGCGAAGCACTTACAACATCAAATATGCATTTTAAAAGCATTTCTTTACTTGCTCTGAATTTTGATTTGAAAGTACTGACTAGAAGCTGATGTTGTTCAAATCTCTGCAAAAAAAGTTAAATGATGTATAATAAAAATTATAAAGATTCCACCACAAATCCTACTATAGAAAGGAAAACATGAATTGTTACATATAAGATAATTTTAAAACATATTTTTATGTTTATCATAAAGATCCTATGAAAAAGATTCATTAGAGATTAATTTTTATATTTTTGCCTGATTATACTTTTTCTCTAGGCCTGCAAAATGGAATATATAAGATTTCTTTGAAAATTTTCTTCATATTACACTGTGTCTGCCCTTGCATTGACCCTTTCCTGGGATCCCTATTTTGAGAGCCAGAATTTTAATGCGAAGGTATCTGCCAAAGACAGCATTCTAGAGCTACTTTACGTACAAGCTAACATCTAGTACTTTGAAATCCAAAACCTTCCTTTCATTAAGTCACATACAATTACCACCAGAAAAATAAAGTAGAAAAAAGGAAACAGTCTAACAAAGCAAAAAGTATACAAACGTATATATAAACATATTTAAAGCATTCTATGGTGCTTATTATTAGCTGAAAATTATACATTAAAAAGAGATTATAGTTCAAGTGTGATCCCAAATCCTAGTGATAAAAGCTAGGTAATTAGAACATTCTTATCTTTATTTTCTCGGTCTTTATATAAAGATTTCTTAGCCAACCACTAGTGGATCATACCTATAATTCTAGCTACTTGGGAGGCTGATATCTGAGGATTGAGTTTCAACACCAGTCGAGGCAAACAAATTCAAGAGACTTTTATCTCCAACTGAGTAGCAAAAACCTGGAAGTAGAGCTGTGTCTCATGTGGTAGAGCACCAGCCTTGAGATAAAGAGCTAAGTAACAGCACACAAACACTGAGTATCAGCATCAAAAAAAAAAATCTGTAAGCCCTCTGAAATTATATGAAAATTTTGGACACATATATGTATGTATATTTTCTAAGAGAATGTCTAAATCTTTCAAGAGAATTCCAAAGGCTATGGCCATCTCCACCCAAAAGGGTAAATACCAATACTAAATTAAAGGTTAATATATCTGAAGTAATTACTTTAAACCGTTCTGGACTTTAAAGTTATTTTAAACAGTAAGTTAAAAGGAAAAGCCAAGCGGGGTGCCAGTGGCTCACACCTGTAATCCTAGCTACTCAGGTGGCTGAGATCTGAGGAACATGGTTCGAAGCCAGCCAAGGCAGAGAAGACCTGGTGAGTCTCTTATCTTCAATTAACCACTCAAAAACCAGAATGGCCCTGTGTCTCAAGTGGTAGAGCATTAGCTTTGAGCACAAAGAGGCTCAGGGATAGCACCCAGGCCCTGTGTTCAAGCCCCACAATCAAACAAAACAAGAAAGAGAGAGAGAGAAAGGGAGAGGGAGAAGGAGAAGGAGAGGGAGAGGGAGAGGGAGAGGGAGAGGGAGAGGGAGAGGGAGAGGGAGAGGGAGAGGGAGAGGGAGAGGGAGAGGGAGAGGGAGAGGGAGAGGGAGAGGGAGAGGGAGAGGGAGAGGGAGAGGGAGAGGGAGAGGGAAAGGGAGGAGGAGCAGGAGGAGGAGGGAGAGGAGGAGGAGGGGAGGGAGGGAGGGAGGGAGGGAGGGAGGGAGGGAGGGAGGGAGGGAAGGGGAAGCCTTCAATGACTTCCTTAAAATTCTGTCCTTGCTATGGCCTTGCATATCCTAGCTGTACCTATTTTCCCTGAGATTCTATCCAGGCCTCTTCCTCCCTTTGTACCTGAACTCCAGCCTCTCTGCCTTCTGTGGGCCCCTCTAGTGTGCTGAATTCTCTCACAAAATGCTTCCTACTTCCTTCTTGTGGCTCCTTCCACATAATCCATCAAAATGAGTAATAAGAGAAAGTGCAAAAATAGAAGAATATGTAGAAAAATTAAATTATCAAACTTAAAAAATGGGGCTTCTAGGGGCTGGGAATATGGCCTAGTGGAAAAGTGCTCACCTCGTATACATGAAGCCCTGGGTTCGATTCCTCAGCACCACATATATAGAAAAAGCCGGAAGTGGCACTGTGTGCTAGCCTTGAGCAAAAAGAAGCCAGGGACAGTGCTCAGGCCCTAAGTTCAAGCCCCAGGACTGGCCAAAAAAAAAAAAAAAAAAAAAGCAAAAAAATGGGGCTTCTTTCTGATATCCACAACCAAAAATTAGCCTTTGAGGACCTATATTGGTATTTATCTGAGATTTTCTCTTATTTTTGTACATTTGCTGACCCCATGAATAAATTTGTCTCCACTGATAAGTCAAAAAAATCAATATAAATTACTAAGTATCTCAATCTTTACAATGTACATCTTTAAAATTAGCTCTTCATCCAAATAAAGTATATAACACTACACAAGTAGGTACATAAATGTACATATAGTATGCCTAACTTTAATCTACTCAAAGTATCAAACTATCCACTACTATGAGCCTAATCACCCACTTGAGATCACACCATCTGCCAAATAATTTCATATTCCTTTATTTCAGAACGTACAGCTTGATGTTGATCAGACAAAACCTTCTCAAAAATAAGATTGTTAGCATTTGATACTTGTGCATATCAGCCACTGTCTGGCACATCAGGATGATGCACAATTTCTGAAACAAGCAGTTACTGCTCATGAATTCACTGCTATTTCCTCACTTGTGGTGACAGAAAATAGATCTTTAAAAGACTGCCATAATATGAATATGCAGAGAAAAAAATTAAGAGCAAAGGCACACGGTAAAATTTCAAGGGTTATGGCAGATTTCAAAGAAAATTAACCTCAAATATGTGACAAGTCATAAAAATTTATTCATCCTTGCAACCACAAATTTACAAAGAGGAATGTAATAGAGGTCTGAAATAAAAGATACCTTAATAGTAATAAAAAGAAAAAATGTTTAATAGTTTGAAAATGCTTAGCAAGTAGAAAAGAATTTCTAAAATTCTTAAAAAACCATAAACTTCCTAAAACAGAAGTCACAAGCTTGTTGCCCAAAATTTTAATATATGAGCATATATGCTTTGTCTATTGTGCATTTTGAGTGTGTAGGTCTTGGGACTTGAATTTGGGGTCTTGGTGCTGTCCCTCAGCTTTTTCCCTCAAGACTAATGCCTTACCACAGTGAGCCACAGATTCCCTTTTGGTTTTCTGATGGCTGGTATCACAGACTTTCCTGCCAAGCTGGCTTCAAAGCACAGTCCTCAAATCTAGCCTCCTGAATAGATAGGATTATAGGCATGAGACACCGACACCTGGCATATTCTCCACTTTAAAAAATTAGAACCAAGTGTCAATAGCTTACAAGTATAATCCTAGGTATTCAGGAGGCTGAGATTCAGATGATCAAGATTTGAGACCAATTCTGGCAAAAAGTTCATGAATGAATCCTCTACCTCAACCAATAAGCTGGGGGAATGGTGATATACTTGAGAGGGTTAGATTCAGATGATTGCAGTTTCAGAACAGAGCACAAAAAAAAGGTTGCAAGATTCCATCTCTTTCTCAGTGGAATAAGTTGGGCATGGTGGCATCAATTTGTCATCCCAGGTATAGCAGAAAATGTAAAATGAAGGATGCTATCTAGGCTAGCCGAAAAAATGAGATACTACCTAAAAAACAAATAAACCAAAGAGCAAAAAGACCGGGAAGTATGGTTCAAGTGGTAGAACACCTCTCTGCCTAGAAAGCCCAATGGCCTGAGCTCTAATCCCAGTATCATTTTTTTAAAAATTAAATAAGTTTCTTGCATTTCATGTAAAAAAACAGCTGACATATATTGAGAGATCTCAAGAACTGGAAACAAAGCCTATTGCCTCATTGCAATCGTGGGCTAGCAGTTCTCTTACCTTGTCTATGCATTAGGAATCTCATAGGAACTGCTGAAAAATTCCAGTACCTCAGATTAACCCCTTAGGCATTTCAGGCATGGGTATATTTAAAAGTTTATCAGAGGGGGGCTGGGAATATGGCCTAATGGCAAGAATGCTTGCCTCATATACATGAATCCCTGGGTTCAATTCCCCAGCACCACATATACAGAAAACGGCCACAGGTGGCACTGTGGCTCAAGTGTCAGAGAGCTAGCCTTGAGCAAAAAGAAGCCAGGGACACTGCTCAGGACTTAGGTCCAAGCCCCTGGACTGGCAAAAAAAAAAAAAAGTTTATCAGAGGGCTTTAGAACTCACAGAACAAGAGTTGTAGACTTACTTAATGCTCTTCAGTTACTCACAGTAACCAAATGCACTGCACTGACAGTTTGTTTTTTTTCTTAATTTTTATTGTCAAACTGATGTACAGAGAGGTTACAGTTTCATACGTTAGGCATTGGATACATTTCTTGTACTGTTTGTTACCTTCTCCCACATTCCCCCCTCTCCCCTCTCCCTTTCTCTTTCCCCCTCATGAATTGTTCAGTTGATTTACACCAAACAGTTTTGCAAGTATTGCTTTTGTAGTCGTTTGTCTTTTTACACTGTGTCTCTTGATTTTGGTATTCCCTTTCAGTTTCCTAGTTCTAATGCCAGTATACACAGTTTCCAATGTACAATAAGATACAGAGATAGTGCAGGTACAACCACCCAAAGGGGATACAAGAGGGTCATCAATAATAGAAGCTACGGTTTCACATCACATGTTGAAAGTAATTACAACAGTGATATAACAGTTGTTTCCATAACATGGAGTTCATTTCACTTAGCATCATCTTATGTGTTCATAAGGGTATAGCTATTGTGCTCGTGTTCCTCTGCTGTGACTTGCCTAAACCTGTGCTAATTATTCCCTATGAGGGAGACCATAGAATCCATGTTTCTTTGGGTCTGGCTCACTTCACTTAGTATAATTTTTTCCAAGTCCTTCCATTTCCTTACAAATGAGGCAATGTCATTCTTTCTGATAGAGGCATAAAATTCCATTGTGTATATGTACCACATTTTCCTGATCCATTCATCTACTGAGGGACATCTGGGTTGGTTCCATATTCTAGCTATGACAAATTGTGCTGCGATGAACATTGTTGTGCTGGTGGCTTTAGTGTATTCTTATTTGTGGTCTTTTAAGGCAGAACTAAGGAAATGGAAAAACCTCCCATGCTCCTGGATTGGGAGGATTAATATAATCAAAATGGCAATATTACCAAAGGCTATCTACAAAATCAATGCAATACCCATTAATTTCCCAACACCATTTTTAATGAAATAGAGGAAACAATCCAGAAATTCATATGGAACAATAAAAGACCCAGAATAGCAAAAACAATCCTAAGTAGAAAGAACAGTGCTGGAGGAATTATAATACTAAGCTTCAAGTTGTATTATAAAGCTATAGTAATAAAAAACAGCTTGGTATTGGCACCGGAACAGGCCTGAAGACCAATGGAACAGGATTGAAGACCCAGAAATGAACCCACAGAACTATGCCTACTTAATCTTTGATAAAGGAGCTTAAAAAATAGGATGGAAGAAAGATAGCCTCTTTAACAAATGGTGCTGGCAAAACTGGTTCAACACATGCAACAAACTAAAACTAGATCCTTATATATCACCCTGCACCAAAATCTATTCCAAATGGATCAAAGACCTCGAAATCAAAACAGATACCCTGAAAACACTAAAGGAAGGAGTAGAAGAAACACTTGGGCTCCTTGGCATAGGACAGAACTTCCTTAACAAAGATCCAGAAAGGCTACAAAGCAAAGAAAGGATGGACAAATGGGACTGCATCAAACTGCAGAGCTTCTTCAGGGCAAAGGACATAGCTCACAAGATAAACAGAAAGCCCACAGATTGGGAAAAGATCTTTACCGGCCATACAACAGACAAAGGCCTCATATCTAAAATATATGCAGAACTAAAAAAATTACATTCCTCCAAAACAAAACTGCAAAGAACCAATAGCCCTCTCAACAAGTGGGCTAAAGACTTACAAAGAAACTTCTCTGATGAGGAAATGAGAATGGCCAAGAGACATATGAAAAAGTGCCCTACATCACTGGCCATAAAAGAAATGCAAATCAAAACAACAATGAGATTCCATCTCACCGCATTAAGAATGTCCTATATCAAGAAAACTAATAATAACAAATGTTGGAGGGGATGTGGCCAAAAGGGAGCCCTACTTCATTGTTGGTGGGAATGTAAACTGGTTGAGCCTCTCTGGGAAAGCGGTATGGAGATTCCTTAGAAGGCTAAACATAGAGCTCCCCCATGATCTAGCAGCCCCACTTTTCACTGACCGTTTTTAAGCCACAAAACTAAATGTGGATAGCCTAGGAGGATTCAGCCAAGCAATATGAACATTATTAGTTACACATACTGTAATATAATGTTTCTCAAAACAAAGTCAGTAGGTCACTTTCATCCCAACCCCTTGTTAAAAGGGTGTATTTCTAAAACATTTCGCAAAAACACATGCCAAACTCTGAGGATGGGACCATTATGTACTGGATGCATTGAAAGCCAGTGTCGATTCCTAAGAGGAACCTCTCTTGCTCTCCTGATCCCAGAGCCACTCACCCACAATAAAGAACAGTAAAGTGCTGAGGTCATAGAACCATTTTACAGAACAAATTATTGATGTCTTGCATTCTGCATCTGCAGTTGGCTTGTTCCCTTTAGATTGCTTTTCCATCCAGATTATTCTGTTACTGCTGCTGGCCTGTCCATTGTATGTATCTGACAATGTTAAGACAAAGTAGGTGCCTTCGTTGCTTAGAAATATGCAGACTGCCTCTCCAATAGGAAACAGAAGGAGATGGGACTAAGCCACTCAAGATCCCTTTCTGTCTATCCCTGAAGGCTCCTTGTAGCTCACATGTGATACCTTCAAATCCTCAAGGACTGGAGAAGCAACTTGTTCAGCTGTGATCCACAAATGATCTACATCCATATCACTGACCAACTAAATGAGCATGCTGATTTGGGAGTGTTGCACAAAACTAACCAATAAATGAGAATTTCTGGCAAGTACAACTGAGAAACGATTTTTAACATGTTGGCCAAATTGTTTTCACACATGAGAAGTTTGAGGCTACCAGGCTACTCTCATGCCAAGCAGTCATTCACATAAGAGCTCTCCATAAATATTACCAGGTCATAGCAAGGTGATTAATTCTGGATCTCTTAATATGCCTACTATCAAAAGACAAACCTCACAGATACATCTCGTTTTAGCTCCTCCAACTAAACTGCCTAGTCATATCTTGGACCTTTTGCATTTTGAAAACCACACTAGAGTTAGAAAAAAATTAAAATATAACAAAAGAACATAATCTATAAGGCTCCTTTAGGAAATGCATGGGGCCCAAAAGAAGCTACTGGCTTATATTCCTGATCCTTACATGTTCTCTCCCCACCATCCTGGTCAAGCCATGTGATTAGACACAGGCATGGGGGTGGGGGGGTACAACTCAGGGCCTTGAGCTCTCATCATTTTCACACAGGTTGGTATTCTACCACTGAAGCCATATCTCCAGTCCCCATTTTTGCTGATTAACTGAAGTTAGTCTTTTGGGCTTTTCCTTGATTCAAGGCAAGCCTTGAATCTCAGTCTCCTGTGCAGCAAGTATTACAGGCAAGAACCAATGGCCCAAGTTTAACAGACCCATGTTCAATAACCAAGTATTCTGTTTCACTATGATTTAAATTATTCAGACATTAGGACAAAAAGAAGAAAAACTTAAACCATAACAGTGTAGTGGCAAAGTCCTTAAGATATGAAAACACAAGTTAGCTTTATACTCAGAAAGCGTCCAATAACTTGTTATACTACTTCTATTTAAATTAACCCCTCCAGCATAATCAGAGAACATCTCTCAGTGGAGTGCCAAGCTCCTCACATCATTTTCATGCACAGCATTGGTTGCCTCCCAAGGCTGGATGATATTGCTAACCAACATGTGACAAAGAAAGCTCTAAAACAGCATGCCAATTTTATGCTTAACTCAGGTAATCATAGCTCTCTTGAGAGAAATCTGCTCTTCAGGCTCACCTCTCTTCTATTTCTGCCTTCCGCAATTCCCAATGGAGGAACTTAAGGCTCTTATACACTCGATTACACTCTACTGATTTATAATGCCAAACAGCTATTCACATAAGAGCTCTTCATAAACATTATCAGGTTATGCCAGCTCAGGTGATTGATTCTGGACCTCTTAATGTGCCAGCTAGCAAAAGACAAACCTTATGTATCCAATACTTTTTGGCTCTTCATATTAGGCTCCTTAACCACACCTTGGACCTACTGCCTTTGAAAACAAGACTGTAAATACAAGAACCAACTACAAGAACAAATGAATTATAAACAGGGCAACTGGCAGAACATTATCAAGGAGTAAACCTATATCAAGAATACACAGTGAATCAAATACCTGGAAATAAAATCAGATACCCTGAAAACACTGCAAGAAGGAATAGGAGAAACTCTTGGACTCCTTGACACTGGAAGAAACTTCCTCAATAAAAACCAAGAAACACAACATAACAAAGAAAGGCTAGACAAGTGGGACTGTATCAAACTGCAGAGCTTCTGCAGGGCATAGGACATAGCTTGCAAGATAAACAGAAAGCCCACAGATTGGGAAAAGACTTTACTAGCCATACAACAGACAAAGGCCTGATATCTAAAATATATACAGAACTCAAAAAATTAAATTCCTCCAAAACAAATAATCAAAGAACCTAAAAAGAGACTTCTCTGAAGAGGAAATGAGAATGGCCAAGAGTCACATGAAAAAGTGTTCTACATCACTGACCATAAAAGAAATGCAAACCAAAAGAACACTGAGATTCTACCTCACCCCAGTAAGAATGTCCATTTTCAGTAAATCTAATAATAACAAATGCTGGAGGGGATGTGGTCAAAAGGGAACCCTACTACATTGTTGGTGGAAATGCAAACTTGTTCAACCCCTCTGGAAAAACAGTATGGAGGTTACTAAGAAGGCTAAACATAGAACTCCCCTATGACGCAGCAGCCCCACTTTTGGGAATGTACTAAAAAGATTACAAGCAAGGCCACACAAAAGCCACCAGCACAACTATGTTCACTGCAGCACAAATTGTCATTGCTAAAACAAGGAACCAACCCAGATGCCCCTCAGTAGACAAGTGAATCAGGAAAATGTGGTACATATACACAATGGAATTCTATGCCTCTATCAGAAGGAATGATACTGCCCCATTCATAAGTAAATGGAAGGACTTGGGAAAAAAATCATACTAAGTGAAGTGACCCAGACCCAAAGAAACATAAACCCTATGGTGTCCCTCATAGGGAATAGCCAGTACATGATTAGGCTAGTCATAGCAGAAGATCAAAATAGCCCAATAGCTACACCCATATAATCACATAGCTGATGCTTAGTGAAATGAACTCCACATTATGGAAACAAGCGTTATATCACTGTTGTGATTATTTTCAGCATGCCATGTGAAACCATACCTTTTGTTTTTTCTAGTTTGTTTGATTGTTTTGTTTTGATTTGTTTCTCTTGTATTCCTTTCCTGTGATTGTACCTCCATGATCACTGTATCTCAGCTGAGTACCCTATATACTGTTTATATGGGTATTAGAACTAGGGAAGTGAAAGGGAATATCAAAATCGAGAGACAAAGGATAAAAAGACAAAGCACTCCAAAAGCAATACTTACAAAACTATTTGGTGTAAACCAACTGTAGAACTGATGGGGGGGGGAGGTAGGAGAGAGGGGGAAGATGGGGGGAAAATGAGGGAGGAGGTAACAAGTTGAACAAGAAATGTACTGCCTTACATATTAAATCTGTAACCCCTCTGTACTACTTTGACAATGAGAAAAAAGTTTTTAAAAAGAATACACAGTGAAGAAAATATGAAAATGGGATAACTAATTTTTCTGCTTGGCACAAAGGTCCCTTTCAAGGGCTAGAGTCATGGCTCAAGTGGTACAACACTTGCCTTGAAAACCTCAAGTTGAATTTCCAGTACTGGAAAAAAAAAAAAAAAAGATGCAGTTCAGATCACAATCTAAATGTGTACTTCTAGAGCTTATGAATTCACTTAAAAAACTTTTTAAAACACAGGTTGTGGTTGAAGCAGTCTGGAACAGAGTGCCAGATGCTACTGTCAGAACAAGCTGGGATGCTGCTGACAGTGTAGCACACTCTACTACATATGAATTGTTGGGGCAACAGCAGCATCAGCATGAGCATCACCCCACTTGTAACAAAGGCCTCTTGAGCCTAGCCTAGACCTGAGGAGAGAAAATTTCTAATTCAGCAAGATCTTCAGTTGACCAATAAGCATATTACAGGGAGCAACTAACTGTTGTTGTCTTGTACTCAGAACCACCCAGGATCCATTAAAGAAAAATAGAAAAAAACCTGCTAGGGCTCACAGCGAAAATTCTGGCTCAGTTGGAATACACCACTGAATTACTCCCATATTTGTTTATTTTTTCCCACATACTCCAGTGATTCTAATGAACAGTCAGGGTTCAGAACCAACGTTTAAAATACTTTACTAGATGGGAGGGGAATACTGACTCACTGCTAAGGGATGAGGAGCTTCTTTTGAAGATGGTAAAAAGATTCTAAAATACATTATGGTGATGGCTACATAACTCTGAATGTACTAAATATTGACCTGTACACTACAGAAAAAAAGAAAGGAGGGAGGGAGGGAGGGAGGGAGGGAGGAAGGGAGGGAGGGAGGGAGGGAGGGAGGGAGGGAGGGAGGGAGGGAGGGAATGGGAAAGAAGGAAGGCAAAGTAAGAGGAAAGAAGGAACCATGAAAGAAAAATCTGTTTATCAAGGAAGAATTTTCACTGCATATTCTATAATATTTCCATATAAATTTACTTTTGCTTCTTTTACTTAAAGATAAATCAGCAAAGTCATTGCACCACATTCTTTTAAGTTTTCTGTATGTTTGAAAATATTCACAAATCACACTAAGAAAAAATATATAAAATGTGAATCTGACCTTTTTAAACAAAATGGTTACAAATCTCAGTGATGAGTCATAAGCAGCACTAAAATTATAAGAAAGCAGTAATACTTAAGGTACTGCACTTATATAAAATAGAGAACATAAGTAAATATATATGTAATAGGTAGCACCCTATTTTGGAGACTCTCCCACAGCTTCAGACAAATGTGGTCTCAAATTTTCAAAAAGTATAGCTACTGTAAATAAAACAGGTACTGATTCACATGTACCTGATTTATTCTGCTGGAACACCATAGGTCATGTAAGTCATGGTCTCAGTCTTTAAAGCAAGCACATTCTGTGTGTGTCAAGTTCCTAGGACAATGTAACTAGTTGCATGCACATTCTGGATCTTCTGATGAGAGGCTTTGTCTTAAGAAACAGCTTTCTGGGAAGCTTCCATACAATGGATAAAGTCATTGTCTCAGGAACAAAGACTTCATACAACTACCCCACAAAATCCAATGCATTTAACTGTTGTACCTGCTGTGATTTTTTTGTAGCAATTATACTTTAGCATAGTGTATAGATGACAAAGAAAAGGTAATTTAATACTCCTAACTACTGACTGTGGCCTGGGTAATAACACACAGACAAGTCTCCAGTTACTTTTTGTAGAAAGGAAGCTTATGCTTACCCTCCCAACCAAAACCCCATGAATCAAGTACTTTTGCTCAATGAACTTTTCAATGTTCACAGTACTGGGAAGATAGATGTGCTCTAAAGCAAAATGAATGACTTGAAACTTTGGTAACATATTCTACTTCGAAGGAAGCAACACTGAAACTCACATTAGTGACATTCAGCATGCTGTCAGCTCTTTCATAATTTTAAGTCTTTAAAATACTTAACTTTTTTTTACATTGTTCAAAAAGAAGTTTATTCATTACTTAACTTATGTAACTGTAATCCCTATGTACATCAACATGACAATAACAATTTTTAAAAATCTAAAAAAAAAAGGTCAGAGCACTACTTAGGTTATTTTTAAGGACAAAGTGGAGGAGGTGGCTCATGATCACTTTGTCACAGAGGCTTATACTATTCTGTCACTGCCTGATGAGAAGCGGAGGTAGGACAAGCTTTCTCACATAGACGCAGATGACGCAGATAGAATGTATGACACAGCATAACATATGGAAGTCTGTCCTTCCTGCAGTCAAGATTGCACTCAGGAGGGAGGAAAAGGAGACATACCTTGCTAGTGTGCCTTAGTACTCAAAGAACAAAGTCTTTCTATTGAACTGATATATGTGATCTATTGATTGCTCCACAGTGATTTTGTCATACATCTATGACCCTGTAAAACACTTAACTTTTTAAGGAGTGAAGAACCACAATCACTGTGCACATAAGTATCCTGCTGAATGAAATAACTAATTCTTCATGGATTTTCTTGTCTTTGTTCATAGCTTAACTAACAATTCACTTTTATTTAGAAAGACAATAGAAGTCACTTACCTAATAGTATATATGCCCTGAATAGTCTTCTTCCCACTTTGATCTTCCTTTAGAGCTTGCATTCGTAGTAATTTCATAAGAGCATTTACCAAGCCATGTGTATTCCTGTAAGAAAATATAACATGTAAAAATTTTAGAAGTGAATATGTTAAGCAAGTGCTTAATTCTACCCGCCTCCTCTTTTTTCCTTATGGTGCTGGGAATCAAGGCAGAGCTTCAAGCATGCTAGCAAGGGCTCTACCACAGAGCTATGCCTATCATTTTAAATAATGGAACATCTGCCGCCCACGTTGAACAGTAGCCACCCACAGGCACCCAGCTCATTCTGCAGCACAGCCAATATTCATCTAAAGAAGCAAAAAAATTGGTGAAGAATCAAACCACTCAACTATCAATCAACTCCCCATACACTCTTCAGGGAAAAATGAATCAAGAAAAAAACAAACATTAACCCACATAAATTCAAGCTGTGACCACATCAGTTACTCATAATGAATGATCAAGTCTTTCATTTATAAATGTTAGCAGACCATGAAAAATAACCAAACATATGAAATAGATCAACCACTCAAAAGAGTGGACCAAGGGACCAATCAAAATAAATAACCCCCATTAAAATAGAATTAATAAAAAGGGAATGACACTCTAAATGTTTTCCTTATTTTCTGTAAGAGGTAGGAAGATAAAACATCTAAAAGAAAAATACCATGCCCTTTTAAAGTAAGAATCTCCGTTAGGGGCTAAAGGAAATCTTAGAAACAAAAATACTTCACTAAATAAAGAAATCATTTATATTTACTCATGATTGTTAATATTTACTGAACATCTACTCTAAACTAATCAATCCTCATAAGAGTTATATGCCATTTATTAATTAGAACAGAGTAAAAATCACTCTTAACTTTAGAGTTAGAACAAGACATGGGCTTAAATATCATTTGAGGTTTTATGTTAGATGTCACTCAGGCTATTTTTTATGGCATTTAAACTTTCCTAGCCCTCAGAAGGCTTGACCCTACCATAGACCTATAATGTCCTTTGCAATATCAAAATAGCCACATGTGGCTACTGAGCAATGCTAATGTGTTAAGTCCAAATTGAGATATGTTATTACATCAAAGTCATGCTGGATATGAAAGACTGAAAACATGGGCTGGGGATATGGTCTAGTGGCAAGAGTGCTTGCCTCGTATACATGAAGCCCTGGGTTTGATTCCCCAGCACCACACATATAGAAAAGCCAGAAGTGGCACTGTGGCTCAAGTGGCAGAGTGCTAGCCTTGAGCAAAAAAAAGCCAGGGACAGTGCTCAGGCCCTGAGTCCAAGGCCCAAGATTGGAAAAAAAAAAAAAAAAGAAAGAAAGAAAAGACTGAAAACATAAAAAGTAATGTAAACTATAATGTATAATTTTTATTTTGATTACATGTTGAAATAATTTTTTGATATATTGGATGACACGAAATGCATTATTAAAATTAACATCATCTGTTTCTTTTTACTTTTGTAATATGACCACAAGAAAATTCTGGCTTCCTTTTGTAGCTCATGTTATATTTCTACTTCACAGCACTGTTGTAAATACTCAGTGGCTTTGTTTCTAAGTAGATTATTCAAGGAGTGTTAAGGTTTCCCTCCCCATGGAAGTATTTATCACAGTCTTCACAATGGGACTTTTCTGTTTTGTATAGTTTATCTTATAAACACGCAGTATAGATTCCTAGACAAATTCTTCGTGAAAGAGATCATATGTCTTTGGTTTCTTTCTTTCCTAGATAGGTTCTCTAGTAAGCAGAGGACTCAATACTCCATGAAACATTTCCTGTACAGTTTCTCTGTCCTGTGTGTGTTAAAACTAGCTTTGCTCATATCCTCTACATTGGTATTAGCTCAACTGCATAATACTTAATAAAATGGTTAGTTAACCCCACAATAACACAATAAAAATGTAAGAAGAATAAAAAAAATGCCTGCCTAGTTGACATTTCCATGAACCCTACCACCTTGGGCAACAGAAATATTGCCTTGTTTTCTTCTTTTGGGATGTTAATATTCTCCTCAGAACCTTCACTACTGACACTAAGTCTCCTCTGAATCCAAGGCTTAGGAAGAATCTCAAAAGCCACAATTTGGGGGGAGGAGGGACTTCATTGCAGTTCTTCACAACCTTTTACTTTCACAAAATCTGGGTCTTTCTGTAGCTGAGAATCCTAGACTACAAGAAATGGCATTTAAAGCTGACGAAGTTCTTCACAGTCTCACTTTCCTTTACAAAAAAAGACCTAGAGATACTTCAACACAGAAATCACATCTATCACCAGTTTATTAAGAAACTCTTCCTGAGTGTGAATGTCTAGCTTCAGTCACAAAGGGCAGGGTTCAGTTTCCTCAAAGCCTCAACAGAATCTGTCTCCTTCACGTATGTAAATTCTCAAAAGCTAATTCACCAGTGTTGTCTTTTCAAAGATGGTTCTTCAGGATAATACAAACTTCTGTGGCTCTGATTCAGGACTATACCTAGATGCTAAATGAGATTGTGAAATCTCAGATCTGTAACTATATTTAGCAGACAAACTGTTGTCATCACTGAGTGAGTTAGTGGCTCTGAGAACTGGTATTCAGCTGAGAGGAACCATAGAGGGGTCTACTGCAGTTTTCCAGAAGCCTTCTTCTAGACTTTAATGTGTACGCAACTAAAAATGTGCTCTAAAATCTGATTTAAGCTAAAATGACTCCATTTGTGTACAACTGGAAAAAGTCCAGGCCCTACCTCATAAAGCTTCTTCCCAGTTATAAAGATTAGTTGAAATGATACATATTTTAATTATTCAGGTTTTTTTTTTTTTTTCTGAGACAAGGTCTCACTATATAGCCCAGACTGGTCTTGAACTGGGCTCAAGGAATCATCTTGTCTCATCCTCCCAAGAAGCTGGGACTACAGATACAATCCACTACTAACTATCAGAATTCTCTTCTCCAAAAGTGAATGAAGCAATATATACAAAACTATGAGTGAGGGCTTGGAATATGGCCTAGTGGCAAGAGTGCTTGCCTCATATACATGAAGCCCTGGGTTCAATTCCCCAGCACCACATATATATAGAAGTCGGCCAGAAGTGGCGCTGTGGCTCAAGTGGCAGAGTGCTAGCCTCGAGCAAAAAGAAGCCAGGGACAGCACTCCCTGAGTCCAAGGCCCAGGACTTGCAAAAAACAACAACAACAAAAAAAAAAACCTATGAGTGAAAAGTTTATATGCACAGTAAATCTAAACTGCCCCTTAAAAAAAAAAAAAAGAAAAGAAAAATGAGCTATACAACTTGATGCAGTGGGGGAGGGGAGTTTGGGAGAAAATAAGGAAAGAGGTGACGTACAAAAAGAAATGTACTAATTATTTGACTTATGTAACTGTGAGCCCTCTGTACATCACCTTTATAATAACAAACAAATAAAAGAAAAGAATTAAGAGTACGATAAGAGAACACAAGATTCTTAGACATAATACTCTGAAAGTTGTACTTAGAAAATTCTCTAGTTAAGACAAGTGGTAGTATCTCGCGCCTGTGATCCTAGCTACTCAAGAGGTTGAGATCTGAGAACTGCAGTTCAATGTTACCCTGGGCAGAAAACTTTTGAGACTTATCTCCAGTTAACTAGCAAAAAGCTGGAGGTAGAGGTATGGCTCAAGTGGCAAAGTACAAGTGTTGAGTGAAAAAGCCAAGTGAGTGTGCAAGGCTTGAAATTCAAGTTCAAGTACAAACTCAAGGTTAAGCTCTATTACTAGTATGCATGTGTACACACATACATAGACACACACACAGGCCTAGTTCCAACCCTGAAATAGTGTAAAAGAGAATACACAACAGTTGCACAAACCTATACTAAACAACAGGAAGTAACATTACTTTATAATATGTAAATTACATATTTTTTTTTAACCACAGACACTGAAAGGATGTAAGAGAAAAAAATTTAAATGTTAACTACAAACAACTGAGAGAGACCAGCTGTAGTGGCACACCAAAGAGAGAGTAAAAGTAAATGCTCTAATCAGGGCAAAAGGAACTGATTAGATATTATGCCTAACTTATTCATAGTATAATGTGTTCAGAGGATATCATTAACAAAAAATGCATTTCCCAGAGTCTACTAGCTATTGCCACTTCAGCACCTGAATTGCATCTCATAGTCAACATGTCCAATTCTGTCTCTCGAGAATCAGAGATAAGAACATAGTGGTCCAAGGACAGCTGGAGAAGTTAGTGAGAGCCTACCTCAAAAGCAAACTAAGCAATGTAGTGCATGCCTATAACCTCAGCTACTTATAAGGTAGGAAGAGGTATCACAGTATCATAGGACAAAGTTGACTAGAATAAATGCATGAGACCCTACTCAAAAAAGAAAGGACTAAAACATGGCTCAAAGTTGTAAGGACTTGGTCTAGCAAGTCTGAGACCCTAAGTGCAACCTCAGTAATGGAAGAAAAAAAAAAAGTCTCTTCTTTGTTCAGTATGAATACTGAAATTTTTTTATTTTTTTCAAAAGCAGTTATAAATATTAAACTAATGGTTAGGTGCAGAGAGGAAATGGCATGAAAAGGAATAATAAGAAACCAGCATATAGCTAAAATTCCAGACAGTTTCAGAAAATAAGCGAAAAGGTTTACAATGGGAAAAATAAGTTAAGAAATAGTCCGTTTAAATATTTATAACATTATATAAAAAGGATTACTATCAATTACACACGAAAAGCAATGAAATAACAAATCATAAAATAGACAAATAAGCAGAAGCCAGGTGCTGGTGGCTTATGCCTTTGATCCTAACTATAGAGGAACCTGAGATATGAGGATCACAGTTCGAAGTCAGGCCAGGTAAGAAAGTCCATGAGACTCTCATCTCCAATTAACTGCCAAAAAAAAAAAAAAAAGCCAAAAGTAGAGATGTGGTTCAGGTGGTAGAGTACTAGCCTTGAGCAAAAAACCTCAGGACAGAACTTGAACTATGTACAAGCCCCAAGACCAGCACCGTTAAAAAGGAAAAGACAAATAAGCAGAGAAGAGAAATATAAACCATAAAGAATAAGGTTCATAATATCCAGTGTTGTTAGGGAAATGGATAAACACTTCTGTGTTGAGAATACATTGATTCAACCTTATGGAATACATTTTACAATATCTACAAAAATGTAATTTAAGATATCCTGTTCCCATAAACTGTCTAGAAACCCATCCTACATTTATACTCTTACATATACTCAAAAGCAAAGTATTATAACACATTCATTATCTTTAAACAATGGAAAAATACATGACAATAAGTAATGGTTAGAATGGCATGTCTGTTTTATAGAATATGATGAAGATGCTAATAAATATTCAGATTTGTAAATAGTAACTTGAAAAATGCCTACAACATTGTAAGTGGAAAAAAGCAAGTTTAGAACCATTTTTAATCATTTGGAGTAGTATATAAATGCTTTCTTTTACAAATTTGGAAATGATACCCCAATTTCACTGGAGTTCCTTGGTCCTCAATTCCATGAACTAGGATATGATTTCCTATAATACCTTAGCTTTCTCTATATGCTTAGAAGAAACTCAGACCAAGACTTAGAAGAACTCTCATACCTCTGATATTGCTAAAGCTTTTCGGTTCTGCTATTTTGTATTTTTCATCAGAACCCAAATAACAAGCAATTTTTTAAGTATAGTTTTTAAGAACAAATTTTAAGCAGGTGCTAGTGGTTCAAGTCTGTAATCCTAGTTATTCAGAAGGCTAAGCTCTAAGAATCATAGTTCAAAGATAGCTTGGGTAGGTAGTCCATGAGATTCTTTATCATCTCCGGTTAACCAGCTAAAAGCCAGATGTGGAGCTTTGGGCTCAAGTGGTAGAATGCCAACCTTGAGCAAAAGCTAAGGTACGGTGCGCTGAGTTCAAGTCCAATTACCAGCACAAAAACAAAAACAAAAAAAAGGAGGAAAGAAAGAAAAAGACAAAGAAAAAAGAAACAAGTTTTACCATTTACTACTTCCACAAGTGTGATTTTTTTTGTATTTTCCAAAACTATGCATACTTAGATCAGTTAGAAAAAAAAGACTGGGGATGTAGCTCAGGTAAAGTGCTTGCCTGGCATGTACAAAGCTCTGAGATCAATCCCCAACTCTGAAAGAAAAAAAATCATTTTTTTATTAAGGCCTCTGAAAAATAGAAAGTTAAGCCTGACTTCATGGATATATAAATAGTAAATAACCAGTGTCTTTTATTTAGGACTTGTCTTCACCATAGACACAAACACACAAAAAAGTTATTAAATTTGAGAAAGCCAACTTCTGAGAAACACTTTCAGGAGCTGCCATTAACCTTTAGTCAGGCAAACTGCTCCAATCTGTGTTATGCAAGTATGCAGACAGTTAATTAACAAATCAAAGTAAAGGCTCTAATCAGGGCAAAAGGATCTGATTAGATATTATGCCTAACTTATTCATAGTATAATGTGTTCAGAGGATATCATTAACAAAAAAGGCATTTCCAGGAGTCTACTAGCTATTGCCACTTCAGCACCTGAATTGCATCTCATAGTCAACATGTCCAAAACTGAACTCAGGCTCTCCTCCCCACACACCTGGTCTTCCAATGTTCCCTACCTACATGCAGGGAAATCAAACCAGTAATCAAGATGTCATCTTTTCTCTATCCTTTCCAGGTATCATATTCAAACCACCACAAACACTTCATACCCATATACTTCATAAATCTATTTCTCCCATCTCTAGTTGAAACAACCATCAGCTCTCATGTGAAAAACAGTCAGTCACCTAAACTATCTCCCTGGATCTACTAGGCTCTGCCTACACCAAAGCCAACACTCCCAATTTTATCTTCATTTATCTTTCTTTTTTTGTTGTTTTTTTTTTTGTCCCTCAATTCTGGGGCTTGAACTCAGGGCCTGGAAGCTGTCCTTGGGCTTGTAAGCTCAAGGCTAGTGTTCTATCACTTTGAGCCACAACACCACTTCTGGTTTTCTGGTGCTTAATTGGAGTTAAGAGTCTCACAGACTTTCCTGCCCAGGCTGGCTCTGAACCACAATCCTAAAATCTCAGCCTCCTGAATAGCTGGGATTACAGGCATGAACCACTGGCACAAGGCCATTACCTTCTATTAATGGTAGTATTAGATTTGAACTCAGGGCTTTGTGCCTGCCAAGCGCCCTATAATTTGAGCCTCTCCCAACCCCAGTTTTTTTCTTCATTTTGCAGCCACAGTGGTAAGCTTAGACTATTGATATCTACTTACTATATAAAATAGTTCAATAACTGGGCATGGGGGTAAATGCCTATAATCCCAGACTCCAAAGAATGAAGCAGGAAGATCACCAGTCAGAGATCAACAAGGTAAGACCGCTTTTTGTTTGTTGGGGTTTCTACCTTAAAAATAAAAAAAGCATGGGCTGGGATGTAGCTCAGTGAAAAGTACTTACCTAGCAAGTGCAATGTCCAGGGTTCGATCCCCAGTACCAAAAAGAAGGAAGGAAGGAAGGAAGGAAGGAAGGAAGGAAGGAAGGAAGGAAGGAAGGAAGGAAGGAAGGAAGGAAGGAAGGAAGGAAGGAAGGAAAGAAGGAAGGAAGGAAGGGAAATAAAAAATAAGAAAAAACAACGCTTACTTCAGTAGATTCTCTTTACACCCATAATAAACACCATATCCTCCGAATCACCCACCAGGGCCTACATTGCCTATTGCCTACCTACTGCTTTCCCAGTCTCATCTGAAGCCATTCTCCTCTTGCTTTGAGTATTCATTCAGCCTTTCTAGCAGCCATTTTTCCTCCCATAACAGACTTGGTATATGCTGTTTCCTATTACTGGAAAGTTCCACCCTTCTCACTTGCCTAAATAACTTTGATTCATTCCTTAGTCTCATACTCAGTATTGCTTCCTCAGGTAAGCATTCTGGCAGTCATGAATCACAGTCAGGCTTTCGTATTACAGGCAATCCCAGCACAATAAGTATATTGTGACTTATCAAGTTTCACATGTGTAGTTTACAGGACTATAAGTTCAAATGTAGAATTATGTAATCATGGCAATCTGCCCTCTATAGCAAAAGCACAGGAGTATATCAATTATGTCTGCTTCACCTGTAAGGTTGGCTGGAAAGGAAACTGCCACATGGTTCAGGCAGAAAGGAGTTTAATGGGGGGAAAGCAAACTGTCAGCCCACACAAGATAGAGGTGTGGAAAGACAGAAGGGAAGGAAGAAGGGAAAAAGATAAAAGAGCAAGAGAGAGTACGAAAGAAAAGGAAAGAGAAAAAGAGAGAAAAGGAATGAGAGTGGGACTGGTGGTGAGCCGGATTATATAGAGAAAGGCAGGAGGTATATATGGCCAGTTGGATTGGATATGATCTCAGAAAAGGGGGGAGATAACTGCCTCCAGGTGGGCTACCTAGGTAAGGCAGGTACTAGGCAAAGATTTAAACAAGTGGGGGGTATCTGCACAGAGGCATCCCAGGGGTGGATCTTAATTCCAGCCTTCTAGTAATTATGAAAAGGGATGTAGACTCTCTCAGGCTACTTCCTGCTGGCAAGGGGCATCGACATTAGGGGTAAAGGAGGAGATGTGGTGCTTTCGGGAGTAGGCAGTAAGCAGCAGTCCCTTAGTGGTAGATGCCAGTTCTTGAATGAAGCCTGGAAGAAGTCTCATGAGGCAGGGGCTGTAACTTATTAAGAACTGGCCACAAATACTTGTCAGAGTTTATTTCTCCAAAACTGCCCACTTTTTCCTTTGGCTTATGGAGTAGATCAAACCCAGAATGACTAGCCTTTGACAGGGAACCTAAAGGAGGGTTCCTGGAACCCAGCCCACGTCACACTCTCCAGGACACAAGCCAAAAGGTTGGCCATTGGGACTGATTTTCTAGCCTATGAGGGATTTTGACTTTATGGAGTAGTCTGATGAGGACATAGGAGCCCATAAGGACATAGAGGGGAGTCCACAAGGACTTAGACAGGGGGTCCACCAGGACATAGGGTCAAATTCTCGATTCAGGCATCCCTGAAATGAGAACAGACTGGCCAAAAAGGCATAGGGGTCCCTCTGGCATAGTCAGACATCAGAGGACCTGTAGACAGGAGTCACTCACCAGACTTAGAAGATGGTATGGTGGATGCATAGCGAGAAGTCTGAAGTGAGTTTCCTCTGTCTTTTGGAAGTTTGGTAAGAGGAGGGGTGGTCAAGGAGATGGATTAACCCTCAAAAGAGAAGTGGGAAGAGAGGATCCAACAACTCCTGACTCTGTCCCTTCCCGGGTTTCGGCACCAGATGTAAGGTATGCTGGAAAGGAAACTGCCACATGATTCAGGCAGAAAGGAGTTTATTGGGGGGAAAGTAAACTGCCAGCCCACACAAGATGGAGGCATGGGGAGAGAGGGGGGAAGAAAGAAGGAAAAAAAGAGAGAAAAGAGCAAGAGAGAGTAAGAGAGAAAAGGAAACCGAGAAAAGGAATGAGAGTTGGGACTCGTGGTGAGCTGGATTACATAGGGAAAGGCAGGAGGTATGGCCAGGTGGACTGGATATGATCTCAGAGAAGGGGGAGATAACTGCCTCCAAGTGTGCCAGCTACCTAGGTAATGCAGGTACTGGGTGAAGACTTAAACAGGTGGGGGGCACCTGCATGGAGCCCTCCCGGGAGTGAATCTTACATCACCCACTGTGACATCACAGCACCAAACAAGGAATACGGAGATGATAAATCGCTCAATAAATCTGTTTAAATAATAAATGGCTCATTATGAATGAACATTGCTAAGGTACAATTGTGGCTCCACTCCAGAAGGAACCTCTGAAGGTAATTTCTATACATGATTTGACACATACAAACTGAAATTAGAGTATCTGATCCTCTTATAATACTAAAGTTCATTATTTACTTTCTTAAAAAATGAATATAAACAGTACTACTGGTTGTATTTACAAAGGCTAATAATTCCAGAAATTACACATCTAGCTAATAAAGAAGGCAGAAGTCATGGGCTAATACATAACCCATATACTTAAAGCATTAAAACTTCCTGGCAGAATAAGAAAAGAGAAAAATATTCAGAGGTTATATTGAAATTTTACAGCTATGTTGAAGACTATTAGTCATGTAGCCAAATCAGTCAGCCTAAAAATTAACTCCTAGATTTAGATATAATACATTATGCAATATAAGAATATCTGTAATAAATACCTTTTAGAAGTTGCTATGAAAAAATAGAAGCAGAAACTGGAATTTTGCATCACAAGCCAAGAGAAAGCCAATGGCTGTCTGTTGTTGTATGGTTGTTATAGTACTTTATGATTATTTGTTATAGTAGACCTAAGAAACTGATATACACAGCTGATACAACTCCTAAATCTGTGGTGGAGGCAAAAAAATTCCAATTTTTATATAGCAGTCTCTTATGCATAAGAGACAATAACTCAGGAACAGGTAGTGTCCTATGAACTAGGAAGCAGAGGAGACCAATCTACTGTAAGAGTCTAGAATGAAACATACAGCTTCTAGCCAATTTGTTTCTGAGGCCTACATAACCTATTCTCGGCTGTACAGCACCACTTCTTATTTGAAAACATGCAAAATCACCCTTTATAAGCTCACTAGTTAAAGTGGTTTTCTATAATGGTGGCAAAAAGTTTTACATTCTCAGAACCTGCTGCCAATGGTCCTTCAATAAAGGTCAGCTAGAGCAAGTCCTTGAATGAATGCCAAGAAAAGCTAAATCTACTTAAGAACCCTATAAGAGAAAGTACAAGAGATTGAAAAATGGAACCATAATTGCAGTAGCAAGAGACAATGCAAAAGGAACCTCAATTTTCACTAGGCATAAAAGCCAGAGCTCAGATCATATGACGGTGTGAAGCAAAAATGATCTTGCAGATTTCAAAAACTACATAAATAACAGAAAAAAAGGCCAAGCTGTATACACAAAGGTAATTAAAACCACTTACACATTGCTTTTCACTAGGTAGATATTTGTACATATAAATAATACATTTCAGGTTTCTTTTGTTTGAGGCTTGATTATAACAGGAAGTACTGTTCATCTAAGCCCAGTCTCCTTTAGAATAGGGAGCAAATAATGTTTAGTTTTTGACTTTCAAAACATTTCAAACATGAAGTGTTCATATTTGATGACTAATAGAATAACAAAAAAAAGGATTTTGGTTGAAGAGAATGACATGAACATCCCCAAAAGGTCTCCTGAAAGCAAGTTGTACAAATGTTGCCAAGTATTTCTTTAACAGAACAGGATTTAAGAACCCTGAAAAAGGTAACTGGTCAACCTTAAGCACACACACCCAGTAAGAGAGCAGCCAGGATGAGTCATAAACATTAATGATCAAATAATTGTCTAAATTCATAATACAATTGTGAGAAAGAAGAGACAAAGATATCAGAAGGAAAGAAACAAATTAAAAGTTAAAAAAATAGTTGTAGAGACTTTTACTAAAATGAATGGGAAAAATGCTCTTTAAAAGAAAAATCTGGGGGCTGGGGATATAGCCTAGTGGCAAGAGTGCCTGCCTCAGATACACGAGGCCCTAGGTTCGATTCCCCAGCACCACATATACAGAAAACGGCCAGAAGCGGCGCTGTGGCTCAAGGCAGAGTGCTAGCCTTGAGCGGGAAGAAGCCAGGGACAGTGCTCAGGCCCTGAGTCCAAGGCCCAGGACTGGCCAAAAAAAAAAAAAGAAAAATCTGAGTAGGTTGCCACAAGTCAGGAGGCTGAGACCTGGAGAACCATGGATCAAAGTCAGCCTGGGCAGAAGTCTATGAGATTCCATCTCCAATTAAGCAATGAAGCTGGAGTGGAGGTATGTTTCAAGAGGCAGAGAACTAGCTGGCAACAAGAAAGCCAAGCGACAACAGGAGGTCCTGAGTTCAAGCCACTGCACTGCCTAAAGACAGAGAGAGAGAGAGAGAGAGGGAGAGAAAGAGAGAGAGAGAGAAAGAGATATAATGACATTGAGCTTTTCTCAAGAAACTTCTGTAGATCACGTGTAAGTACCAGAAAACAGCCAAATTTCTTCTGAAAAATTTTTCCATTATAAAAGTAGCATGTGTTCAGAAGCCACTATTCTTAAATCACCTAGTAACATCTTAGTATAAACACATGACTTTTAAAATGGAAGATTTCATGACAAAGCCTTCAGTCAGATCAACAAACTTAAAAGAATCAGGGCAGAATGTCCTAGATGAGAAGAGTGGCTGGAATTGATTTTCTGTTTATGAGCTTCAAGTTGAGGGAGATCTTAGGCTTTTAGAGGAAGAAAAAGATTTGGGGGAAAAAAGGAAAGGAGAACATCTGAAAATAAGATAATAGGCTTAAAAGGAAAATGTAAAAGACAAGTTGGGGAGAAAAACATGGTCTACTAATTCTGACACTCTCTGATGGAGTAAAATGAGCCATAAGATCAGCATATATATAAACTCTGAAGCCATCTCCAATTCATGAAGTAATACTCAAATATCCAGCTGCAAATTAAAGTATGCTATCACTTCTGAACCTTGGAGAAAATTTCATAATTGCATACTTCCTTAGTTCTTCATCTCTTGACAAATAAAAGAATGAAGTGAAATAGTAAAGAAAATCTTTAATAATACAAGAAGATATGAATAGAATGAATGCCTCCTTTGTGGCTAGCTATTTTCTACATAACAAAGTATTTAAGTTTCCAAAGGACATAAATCACCACTAACAGAGAAGACCCTGACAGACAAAATTTGTTTAGAAAATTATCCTAAATCTTAATTCAAAATAATTCTCAGAATCAATTCTAATCATTGACTTTCATTAATTTATATTCAAGGATTCTTTTAATCCAAGAACTCTATTCTATTACTATACTGTGATTTTATTTAAAAATAGACTTTTGGCATCTCAGAAACTATAATTTCCCACATACTAATATACTTTATAGTCTCAAAATACATCAAATATAGTCCCTTCCCTGGTTGGAAGCACAAAAGGCACACACATCAAACACTAGCCTAGTGTATCTAGAGTATAACCTTCCTACCAAACACATTTTTTAACAGTGGAGGAGGGGGAAGCAATTGATGTAAAATTACAGGCTGTCATGACACCTTAATATCCAGAACTGAATATCTGGTTCCACAAGAGAGTAGGATTTTATTCAAAATCCTGTTACTAAGCAACTGTAACAATGGCTGCATGAGCTTTCCAGAGGCTAGCACAGTTGAGGAAAAAGGAAAAAAATACAGAAAATGGGAAAGTCCTTGCTCTAGGAATCTTTATCTCAAGATAAATTCAATATAAAAATAAGACCAACATAAACCAAAAACAATCTAAACTCAAAATGAGCAATCCCTCAAAAGACAAGAAAAGTATATGCTATTATATATCATTCATTTTAATTTCATTATCGGTTAATTTCAAAACTCACATTCAATGGGTGATAATGATTTCCTTACTTTGTGTTCTTTGTGTTCCCTTCTTTGTTTCACTCTCCTCAGGGAAGTAATTTTTTCCCCAAATTTCCTTACTGATTAAAAGAACATTTTAGAGGCCTCAAATCCATTTCTTTGTTTACAGAAGCTGTAAAAACTAGTTTACAGTTGTTTACAGTTGTTTCATGTTGCCTCAGCTTTGAACCAAGAACACTCTAGGACATCAAACTATTCCTTTGAAGACAACAGTCTCTCAAACAGAGCCAGACACTTTCCCAGACACTCCCTTAAGTTAGACAACCAGAGCACTGCAAATGTCAAGCCTTTTTCAAAGTTAGACTATACAATGAAGCAAGCTCTAAACCAAAGTCTCACAAATTATGGGCTGGGTTTTAGATGTGGGGTAGACTTCTATCTCCATCCTAAGGGTACTTTACAGACTAGACCTGCAAGGACCAATAAGCAGGCTACAGGGTTGGGAAAGATAACTTCAACAACTATATTCTTAAATATCTAGTCTACAGAAAGCTTCTGGCTATTGGCTTTTTCTCCCCCCACCCCCACCCCATCCACTATCCCATAGCCTTAAGAATGCTAGCCTAGAATATGGCAAAATGGAAAGATAAGGTTTTCAAATTACTGTTTTAAGTCAAACATAAGCATCACAAGAATAGCAGTTTTCTCAAGGTGCCACCGGATTCTGATAAAGCTCTATTTTAAGAATAGAAATCAGAAAAAATTAGGAGCTTAAATAACTAGATATAGAAAGCTAGTGTCTAAGATAAAGTCATTCCAGCTTTTAGATCAAAGACAGAGATAGCTTATGTCCACAAGATCCCCTGAGGAAGAACTGGAGGGAAAGGGTGTGTGGCTCTTCTGTTTTTAATTAGCTTTATGCTTCTCAGATTTGATTCTCATTTTGCTTTGTTCACAAAAGCATATACAATACTAAGTTTAGTCTTTGTAATTGCTACAAACCTCAAAGCTCTGCTACTTGAAATAAAGCAAAAGAAGAAAACTGTGTCTCTGGCATACAAATAATTATACAAATAACTAGAGAAAATTTAGCACTTACATAAAACAATTTATGATCAAACTGTTTCAAAACTTAAACTGAAAGCCAGTCATAGCAGCACAAGCCTTTAGTTTCAGAGTTTAAGAGGCAGACTGGGGTTGGGAATATGGCCTAGTGGTAGAGTACTTGTCTCCTCTACATGAAGCCCTGGGTTCAATTCCTCAACACCACAAATATAGAAAAAGCCAGAAGTGGCGCTGTGTCTCAGGTGGTAGAGTGCTAGCCTTGAGCAAAAAGAAGCCAGGGACAGTGCCTAGCCCCAGAATTGGCCAAAAAAAAAAGAGGCAGAGGTGGGAGGATCACTTAAGCGGAAGAGTTTCAGACCAACATGGGCAACAGAACAAGACCTCATCTCAAAAAACCAACAACAGCAAAAAACAAAAATGAAATTGCTTGGCTTCAATGTCTATAGTACCTACATCCCCTGAGGCTAACAATTTAGACTACATAAACTTAAAAAATTTAAAGCCATATTTTCATTGTAAAGACTTCTAGATCTATTTACCATTTCAATGCTTTCTTCCATCTTAATCATATTTCTAAAGAATTTTGCAAAACTGAAATTATTCATCACCACTCAATCAATCATTATTCATTAAAGCACTATCTGTTCTTGTAAAAGATTGGAAACAACAGAGATTGACAAAATATGGTTCATCTGTGCCATAAAATATTATATAGCTCTAAAAAATGAGAAACCCTTTATATATTTTATGGAATAGTGTTGTGATAAAACACTGTTATGAACAACATAAAAAGTAAAATTTTATTTGAAAATTCACAATAGAAGAGGTAATACAAGAGAACAGAATATATTTCCTATATAAAACCTACACTGTTAAATAAAAATAAAGTTACTGACAATTATAAATAGATGGTAAGCTTATTTACTAGCAGAGCTTATACTTTGAGGTTTGTAAGAGGGATGATGGATTTATATGGAAATGTGAAAGGTTTCTTATACCAGCAATTTTTTTAATTTATTTCTTTATTGTCAAAGTGATGTACAGAAAAGTTACAGTCCCATATGTAAGGCAGTGAGTACATTTCTTATCCAATTTGTTACCTCCTCCCTCATTTTTCCCCTGCTTCCCCCCTCCCCATTTTCCTCCTCCCCTATGAGTTGTACAGCTGGCTTACAGCATATAGTTTTGTAAATATTGCTGTTCCATTAATTTGTCTTTTAACCTTTGTCTCTCCATTTTGATATTCCCCTTCCCTTCCCTAGTTCCAATACACATATATACAATATCCAGGATACCACAATCAGTTACAGTGATATCAGGAGTAAAACCATGGGGAAAAAGGCATAATTTCACATGGTATGTTGAAAATAAGAACAATAATTAACCACTAGTTTCCATAACCTGAAGTTCATTATGCTTAGCATCATCTTGTTTGTTCATATGTACATAACTATTGAGCTACTGTGATCTTCTGCTAGGATAACCCTAGACTGGTACTACTTATTCCTGATGAGGGAAACCATAGAGTCTATGTTTCTTTGGATCTGGATCACTTCACTTAGTATGATTTTTTTTCCAAGTCCTTCCATTTCCTTACAAATGGGGCATTGTCATTCTTTTTTATAGAATCCCATTGTGTATATGTACCACATTTTCTTGATCCACTCATCTACTGAGGGGCATCTGGGTTGGTTCCATATTTTAGCGATGACAAATTGTTACCAGCAAAATTTATAAGATAAAGTTCTAGAATTAAAGGTATATTCTAACCTGGTCTAACAACTATGTAAAATACACAGAAGACTGTGCCCTTGTCTCTGAAGCTGCTGATACAAATTCTGATAATAATTCTCTGTCCTGCTGTTTCCCCCAGGGACAAAATTGCTACTCAATCTTATCATCGTTTTACAGATATATACATATATATATACATATATATACACACACATACATTTGTATGCATGCATATGAAAGTATGTATATGTGTGGATATATACATAATTGCACATATGTATATACATATATGTGTGGGTTTGTGTATGTATATCCCTTGTTCAAAAAAACATAAATAGTAGGCCAATATTATATATATATATAATGGTTTTTATACATTGTATTTCTATTTAGTGAAAAAATTCTTAGAGTTCATTCCATAAAATATAGAAAGGGAATAAACACTGTATTTTAAGAATTACAAGTATTAAAATTTCACAATACAGGTATATTTTTCTGTTTATACATTTTAAGCCATTTGAAAACAAGGGAAAACAAATCCTATTATCTGCACCTGACAAAAGGAATAAGGCAAAATCTAAGCACCTTGCTTAATATCAATTAACACAGGAGGAAGAGAGAGACACATAAAAATCTTAACTTTACCAAAGATAAGGAAGCAAAGGACCTCTTCTTAATTAGTCTTCAGAGGACCCTATATGCTTTACCTCACATATGGTGTATACACATGCACAGCTGAGAGAAACTGAGATGAGGGTACAGAATGAGTGGAAAGTGGGTGAAAAAAAATACAGTAGAGGGGGCCCAACAGCTGCAGTTGTGATGAACATTGATGAGAGCAAACTAAGCAACTCAAGGGCAGAGAGGGGGATGGGGGGGGGAGATTACACTAAGCAAAAGGAAAGAAATGTACATATTGGCTGGGGATATGGCCTAGTGGCAAGAGCGTTTGCCTCGTATACGTGAGGCCCTGGGTTCAATTCCCCAGCACCACATATACAAAAAAAATGGCCAGAAGTGGCGCTGTGGCTCAAGTGGCAGAGTGCTAGCCTTGAGCAAAAAGAAGCCAGGGACAGTGCTCAGGCCCTGAGTCCAAGCCCCAGGACTGGCCAAAAAAAAAAAAAAAAAGAAATGTACATATCGCCCAACCTGGAAGGAATTGTTTTATTGTTAATAATCATAGAGTTTATAAGCATTATAGACTAGAATGACTATGTCCAAAAAAAAAATGATGATGAAAACAAAGGGAGGTGGGTTTGGGGAGGGAATGCAGGAAAAAAGAATGAGGAAGAGAGTAACAAGTATGACAAGAAATGTATATGTATTCACTACCTTAAGTATGTAACTGTAACCCCTCTGTATACCATCTTAACAATTAAGAAATAAATTAAATTTCAAAAAAAAATTTACACTATGAATGAGCAAGTAGCTCAGCCAAGAATAGAAAAGTACATGGGCAGAAAGAAGATGTAGGAGCTGATGCTGACCCTAAAGATGATGCCAGTAGGAAAAGGAGGAGCACTCCATGCCATGGTGGAGCACAGCAAAGGCCCAGGAAGAGTGAGCCCTTGTGTACTTCTGAACAGACCAAGTCATAGAAGGAAACACACCTTGAATGGGAGCCTGGCTCTTGTCTGAGAAGGACTTATATACTATGCTATAAGGTTTAAACTTATAACTATAGCCAGCAAAGTTTAAAGGAATGTCAAGGTTCTAAAACTATACATATATATAAATATGATCTATGTACAATATATGTATAGGAAAACAATATCATGAAACCCCTTACTATGTATAACATAAGAAAATAAAAAATAAGTACACAAAGAGATGAACACAAAGAACAAAACAGAATTTATTAAGAAAGGTTAAAAGACTAGAGGTTACGTTGTATACTATTCTTTAAGGCCAGGAAGACATCTTGTACAGATTGATAGTTATAGAAAGTTTTCCTCCACTGAAGACAGCAAAAGAGAATAAGCATTCAACTCTATGTTAAAACAATAAAGCTGAGTAAAAAAAAAAAAAATGTAAGAACAAGTAACCCCACAGAAGAGCACAAGGAAAAAAAGGAGGAGGAGAAAGGCTGGGTAAAAGCTACAAGAGAGCCAAAACACAGATGATGAAAAGTTAGCAAAAAAATAGACATTTAAGTACATTTCTTGCCAAACAACAACAAAAATCTCCTTTTCCAGAAACTGCTTTGGTTGTTGGTTTCTTGAGATATTTTTCCTGTGCAGCAATGCTGGGGATGGAATCTAAGGCCATACACTTGCCAGGCAAGCACTCTAACACTGAGCTACACCTCAAGGCCTCAATAAGGAAGTCCAAGAAATTCTCAAGGGGGCTGGGAATATGGCCTAGTGATAGAGTGCTCGCCTCATATACATGAAGCCCTGGGTTCGATTCCTCAGCACCACATATATAGAAAAAAGCCGGAAGTGGCGCTGTGGCTCAAGAGGTAGAGTGCTAGCCTTGAGCAAAAAAAGAAGCCAGGGACAGTGCTCAGGCCCTGAGTCCACACCCCAGGACTGGCAACAAAAACAAAACAAATAAATACTGAAGGGTTTAAATATGCATGACCATCTTAGAATGGAAGAGGCCTTTTATATTCCTTGTAACTTTATTATCCTTAATCTGTGAATGGATGAAATCTGGCTATGCCAAACAAATTCAAAGAATAAAAGATTCTTTATTTGGAATAATCAGACAAATATCCATAAATCACAAAATATTTTTAAAGATATTAGTGCTATTACTTTCTTACACACATTACTAATGGGACAACTGATTGAATATTGCCATACAGTATATAAACTGTATCACTGTAGAATTAGAAGTGTTTAGCAGCAACCTTCACTCTTAAAACAAGTCAAAATTCTGTACTGAAGTAGTGAATCATAAACTACTTGCTTATTTTTATCCTTAAAAAGAGCAGTGACAAATTTAAATTTGAACCTCAGAATTTAAGTACAGCAAATAATGACAAATTCCACATTTACAAGGTTTACGTTCACATGATCTTTGCCAGGCACCAATGGCTCATACCTATAATCTTAGCTACTCAAGAGGCTGAAGTTTGAGGATCATGGTTCAAAGCCCACAAGAGCAGTAAAGCCTGGGAGACTCTTACCCCCAATTAACTACCAAAAAGCCAGAAGTAGAGCTGTGGCTCAAGTAGTAGAGAGTCACTCTTGAGTAAAAAAGTTGAAGGACAGTGCCCAGCCCGTATGATCAAGCCCTTGTATTGGCATAGAAAAATATTTTTTTAGTCACATGATTTTAAGCACATATAAAACAACAACTGCATAATATTTTAAGAAAAAGAAAATCAATTCACAAGTAAAGATAGATCTTTAACAAGGAATTAATGACTTTTTCTGAAAACTGAAATCATTAATCAAATATGAAGTAAAGTGTACCTGGTTGAAGGAATCAGATTGAGTATTCCATTGAGCACATAGCTGAACTCTGCATGATCTTGAGCAACAAGTGCCACTAGACCCTCACAGCAGGCTGTTCGAACTACCACATTGTCACTGCAACATTTCTCCCACAGTAAGTTCAAAGCAGGAGTCTGAAATCAAAACAGTGATTAAAGGACACTTATGATGAGCAGGAAACACATACACAAGCACAGCCATTCATCAATGAGTAATTTACTCACAGTAGGCTAGCTTTTCTGTACAAATGAGATTCTGTTGTCACTGTTCTTAGAATAATCTAAAGTCAATTTCCAAGAGAGAAAATTTCTTTCTTTTTCTCTCCCTCCCTCCCTCCCTCCCTCCCTCCCATCCTCCCTTCCTCCCTCTCTCTCTCTCTCTCTCTCTCCCTTTCCCTCTTCCTCTCCCTCACCATCTCCCTTCCCTCCTCATTCCAAAATAATGCTGGCTACAGATATATCTACAACCCAAGTTTAAACAGTACAACACAATGAAGTCTCCATTTGAACAAATGCTCCAATCAAGCAATTTAACCAGACACCAACAGTACCAGTCTATTTGTTAATCTAAATTAACCTCTAAATACTACCCATGTTTCAAGCCTTAGACAGGAAAGACATTTTCAGACAATGTCCTACCACTAACCTCTACCATCTCCGTGCATCTTCCAACCACTGACAATGTTCCTGTGGTAATTTGTTCAAGTCTAATATGGGTGTTGATAGAAGAGAAAAAAAGTAGAATGGAGCACCAGGGAGCTACTCTTCCCATGGCTACCAACAAAAGCCTAAACAATTTACCCAAGAAAATCACTGACTATTTTTCCCTCTTTCCCTGTGGGCCTATCTCCCTTGATAGAAAAGTACAAAAGAAAACAAAAAAAGGATATATAAGTATATATAAATACCTGTTTTGATAAATTCTATAAAAGAAAGAATGCTAGCTTTTTTAACTTATCAGAAACTTCTGATCCATGCCCCCCCAAAAAGCCTCACTGATGATAATAAATCCACATTTACATGTATTATGAATTAAATCCACTTCCTAGTTTGGTTTTTATAAAAAATCAAACACAGTCAGGCACTGGTGGCTCGTATGTGTAATCCTAGCTACTCAGGAGGCTGAGATCTGAGAATGAGGGTTCAAAGCTAGCCCAGACAGGAAAGTCCATGAGACTCTTATCTCCAATTAACCAATTAGCCACCAGAAAACTGGAAGTGGGGCTGTGATTCAAAGTGGTAGAGCACTAGCCTTGAGCACAAAAGCTCAGGGACAGCACCCAGACCCTGAGTTGAAGACTCATGACTAAATAAATAAATAAATAAAAAACACAAAGGAAGCTAGTTTTCCATTCTATTGACACAATTTATTAGAGAAATACATAAAATTTGGGGAAAACTTAAGATCTTCAGCATCTAAGAAAAATGAAACTGACAACATATTGTGCCCCATTTCCTGTGCAGTTGGCTGAGAAGTCATAGCATCCCAGTATTAAGAGAATAAACAAAGATGGAAATGTTTCAATTTTCTCTTTTAGTCTCAGAAAAATTATATTCACCTGTATGGACAATATTAAAGAACTCTAAATGTCATTTCTCTGTTAGAAAAACAAAATAAATGAATAAGTATTGCCTCATGTAATAACATGGAAGTAAACATCCATTTATTAGTGAAGAGGAAAACATTTAGTTACCGGGATTGGACATTTAGTAAATCCTGGCAATATAAGTAAAATCACTAGGTCTTCTCAAAGTACAAAAAATGATTATCACTAAGATTAGGATCAAGGTTCTCAGAAAACCTAATTTATATGACTACACACAAACATCAGTTAAATACCAATTAGTGGAACATGACACTACACTTCCACATGTCAGCAGAAGTTGTAAAGAAATATATCTTACAATAGCTAATGTGTGAAGAAAGAAATCAATTGCTTTTGTTTAAAAAAACAACACCACTTATTTCCATCACCCATGTTCTCTATAGAGTACACAAGAACATCTGTTAAGCAGAGTCCCAACCAACTTGTCAAAATATACAACAATGACCAAACAAAGCCTAAGTGGTATTTCTCAGAATCTTTGGTATTGCTTCATCTCCTGGCACTCACCTACCCTAGGTTAAGGATGAGATTGTAAGGTTCGCCAGAAAGGAAACCCACCACGGGGGGGGGGGGGGGGGGGGTGCGGGAAGGAAGGGGAGAAGGGGAGCACACTATTGGCCCACATGCACAAGATGGACACATGGGGAGATAGAGGGGAAGGAAGAAGGGAAAGAAAAAAGAGCAAGAGAGAGTAGGAGAGAAAAGTAAAGAGAGGGGGGACTGTGTTAAGCCAAATTATATAGGAAAAGGTGGGAGATATGACCAGGCGGATTGGATCTGACCTCAGAGAAGGAGGAGGTATCTGCCTCCAGGTGTGCCAGTTACCTAGGTACCTCAGGTACTGGGTGCAGACTTAAACAGGTGGGGGACATCTGCATGGAGCCCTCCCTGGGGTGGATCTCTAGCTCTGTCAATGTGTGAACTTTTCAAATTAGGACTGACCTTTGAAGCATGACCTAAAATATGAGAAATCTCCTATACCCAAGCAGACTGGCTCTGTTCATTCTCTCTGTTCACTAAAAGCACCCCCTGCATCCCCAAACCACCCCCTTACCCCCAGGTAACTGTCAACTTTCTCTAAAGCATGCCTCCTTTCATTCTACATGTTAGTTTTCATTTACACTCATGACAATGCCCTCCCTCACCTCCTCTATGTGTCATTATAATAAACTGCATATTACTTTAAAATTTAAAAGAACACTACAATAGAAGCATGTAAACCACTCCCCACACAAACAAAAGGACAACTAAAATCTTACTGAACAAAATTATTTTTACAGTGACCTGAACTATGAGAGAAACATAGAGCATGTTTATGTGGTCCAGGTGGTAGCGATATCTGAAGAGAATTAAATCACAAATTTAAACACAGACCTGGTTTGTAGATTGGTGAATCTTTCCTGAAAGGCCATTTTCTTTTAGGACTGTAGCAATAAGATGACCAACAGCCTAGAAAACAAACAAAACCTAATGAACACATTCTTTCATACATTCTATCCAAAAAGTGCTTTTGATGAAACTATTATCAACATTAGCTGATGTGAATATGTGTACACAAGGTAATCAATTGGTAATTATTAAAATTCCCATTCAGTGGGAATTAGGCACTCCATACATATATCGTCTTCAGAACAATCCCCAAGGAAGGTGTTGTTACTGCAAATTACTAATGAGCAATTACAGTTTATAAATATTAAGAAAATTAAAAAATTTCAGTTCAAATGACTACCACTTAACATTAAAAGATAATTTGAGATGGTTTATTCCATTAAACCATGAGACAAATGAGACACCCCACAGTCTTTAAGACGCTCTTTGAATGTAAATAAAATCCATCGTGTTTCATCATGCCCTTTAGCAAAAATGGAGAAAAAGTTCACCCTCCATATATATGGCTATAGCCACACAGACCTGAACCAACACATCTTTCCTTCTACCACTGTTATTCTCCTTCCTCTATTACGCTAAATCTATTATCATTTTTTCATACGTTTTTGCTGTTTAATAAGTTTTTCTGTCTCATAAACCTCTAAAGTTTTCCCATATTCTGTTTTAGCCATAGTCCAAAATTAAGTTCAAGAGCCTTATAGAAGTACTGGTTACATGAATACATAAACATGGGATCTCCTAGCATCTGAGTTTCATGCCTGTGTTTCTTCAGCACTACCTAGCACTGCTGCCTGATAGCAAAAAGGCTGACAAAAATCACAACCATTCTTTTTGTATGGCTGGGGACATCTGCACTAGTACAACTGCCCATTCTAAAATTAAGGCCAAGTATAATACAGCTGAACTAGCTGATAGTCCAAAAATCTACAGGAAAGCTCAAATAACAAAGTACTCGTGTGTGTGTGTGTGTGTGTGTGTGTGTGTGTGTGTGTGTGTTTCAGATACTGGAACTAATTAAAGGCCTCAATACTCTAGGTCTCAGTTTTGCACAAGTTTTCACAGGAACAGTAACTTCAGTTAAATTTATATTCTCTTACTTCCTAGTGAAAATAACAAAAACTGAGATTGCTGAACAGTTTGAGCTCTTGTTGCACAAACTATACCATATTTCATTGAATGCAATCAACTGCAAAATGTACCATTATTTTATATGACTACTAAAAAAAAGGATGTCAATTAATCTATGAGATATAGTCCTGCTTATAACTTAGAATCTTGATTGTTCATAAAAGAGCTCTTTTATTTCATAAGAGTTCTTTTAGACTCATTTAGAAATTCATGGCCAAGCTCACAAATATGCAGGCAGTACCAACTGCATCTCAACTGCTGCCATCAATTACTAGATGCAATCCAACTTCAAGGATGCTAAAATGAAGGGAAAAAAAGTACATGAACCAAAGAAACATGGTGCTAAATTGAAGCACTAGATACAAAAGAATAATCAGAAGTATCTGATTTACAGAAGGCTGAGCATAATCACGAGATCCTAAGGAAGCCAATATTAAATGCAACAGGAATCAAAACAAACTACAGTTGATATTCAGAAAAAACTAAAAGAAAATAAGATTAATGTTATACATCTCCCCACCCGCAACAAGGCTCAATTGCGCTAATTAATTTTCAGCTCATCTGCTAACAAATCAGATACCAAATTTATTTGAAAACACAAGACATAAGAATATATCAGCCTATATTGATCCTTTAATTTTCCATAGCAATTTAAACAGACAACTTAAAAACAATAGGAAAACATTTTTCATTTAATAGTAACATACATAGGCATTTCCTTTTAATATTTGCTAAAAGACTGGTATTATTTTCTCCAGGCATAGAAGAATAAAAATCATAGGCAATATGCTCCAAGACTTCATCTTCTTCTTTATAGGAAAGACTTGTGCTGCAGAGAACAAGATGTGACTCACCAACCCAGTCAGGTAGAAGGAAATCTTGAATAAGGAGTGTTATTTTCCTCCTGGAAGGGTTACCCACCACCCAGCTAAGTCACAGCAGGCATCTCCAAAGTTAACTGGTGAAATTATCCAACATGCTATCAATGGTAAGGTCTTCAAGCAGATTTTTGCTGGTTTCTTAGCTTTATTCACAGGCAAGCTGTTATGGTACCTTGTTAACCAGAATGCTTCTACTTAACTCTTGTCTTAATTATTAAAAAGGTCTCTAAATTAAATTACCATAGTTTAGAAGGTATATCAGACTTTATTAATGTGGGTATTTTAATTATTGAATGTTATTATTATAAAAAATGCATTATTCTCAGTAGTTGTAGAAGGATAGAATCTATCCTTTAAGGTATTAATACATCATGCTCTGTGGCTGCATATAAGCATTTACCTCTGTTCCCAATAATTAATGATAGGTACAAGTAACACACACACACACACACACACACACACACACAGAGTAATCTAACACATAATTAACATTTTACTATTTCAAGGAAAAAAGTATGATACAACTAGAAGCTGAGCTTAACTAAAAATAAGTCTCTATGTTCAGTATACAGAAAACTAACGTACAAACATTGAATATTAAAAAATATAAAGCTCAATTAACAGTCCACCTAGGTTAATTTATTACCACAAAGCAAAAATAAAGAAATAAAATTACCTGTGACTGAATAAGAGAATTTGGAAAATCAAACCTTTTCTTGATATCATCTGACATTTTTGTTTCTTTTAGAAGTATATTTGTAGCTTCTGTAGCCTAAAAGAAAGAATACTTATTAGTACTCCAGTTGATCTGAATGAGTCCTCAAAAAACATGTAATCAATTCATTTCAAAGACAATAGAATTAAGATAATGGGTGCTGCAGGATAATGCTTCATACAACCACCATTAGTAACCACATCTGCACTCCAATATGATTGATAAAGAAACTGAAAATGCCCAGGAGCTCTTATTTTTTCCATAAGAGTTAACCCTGAAACCCATGAATTCACACACAATAGAACCTAAATAATAAGGAGATGATGATGACGATGATGATGATGATGATGATGATGATGATAATGATGACAGGACCATACATTGGAGCTAAAAATTAACCCTTAATTAAATCAAAACTTAGATGGGAGAAAATGTCAAACTGTCATGGAATTGTTTAAACTATGTCTCCATTTGACACAAGCTTTCATTTAAACACTAATCCAATGTTAAGTGTGACATCTAGGTAGACTTTTTTTCAGGAAGCATATAAATGACCTAGAAACTCACACATCCAAACAAACTGGTCCTCTCATGACCTAGAAACTCACATATCAAAACAAATGCTTGTCTCCTAAAAGAAAAAGCAAGCAATTAGCATCACCTCAGTACCTGCCACTTGCACTCACTGACTAGCACTCTACCACACCTCCAACCCCTACACCACATCTTTCATTCCTAATATGCTCTAAAAATAATATGCAAAAAAATGGATAATATGAATTTCCGAAGGAACTCAATTTCCATCATGAAGCACTGAACGTACCAAGTTGCTTACTCTAAAAAAAACAGTTACTTTAGATTGCCTATTACAATAGAACTTAAAAATAGAATTTATGTCCATACAATAGACTACTGGGTAAAGCATTATAGTTTGTTGTGGTTTGAATGTGTCTTCAAGGGTCTGTGTGTTGCTATTTAATCCCCATTGTGAGCTGTCCAATGGGTAGAAATTCAAAGTAAGGTTTTTAGAGGTAAGGCCTTTGGAAAGGATCCAGAAGTTCATCCAATTGGAACCCTCATGATTAAATAATAATGTTTTATAAGTACTGGGAGAAAGACCAGAAGAGACACACAGAGCCATCACTCCCTGTCTTTTGCCATGTAATCATGTAATCCTAACTTTCTCAGTACTACCTGCAAGAAGGCCACAACCTGATGGAGGCCCTTGAACCTCCAGAACTGTGAGTTCAATCTCTCTTTTTTCTTTTTTTTTTAAATATCTTTATCATCTTTAAGTACCTGTACAAAGGAGTTGCCATTCAACAAAGCTGTTTATGAATACAATGCCTCTTGATCAATGTCACCTTTTTAATCATTCTCACTATCTCTCCCAACCCACTCCTTCCCTCACTTCTGTTAAATTTTGTGGGATATAAATCAAATTTTTGACTCAAATATTTTGTTTCAGTGACACAAACTGAATGATACATTTGGTTATCTCACTTTTAAAAAGTGACAAAAAACATGCCTTTTTACTGTCAAAAAAATGAAGCATGTTTTATTGGCCCTGCAGACTCATTCTATTTTTCTCCTTTTTTTCTAAAGTTCAATTCCCTAAAGGGCAATTTCTCCAAAATCAAATTAAGATTACAAACTATTTCCCTATCTAAATCTATGCACTAGCTTAAACAAGTCCAAATGTTTTTCAACATTCCAATTATGTCAATTACAACTTTCTTGAAATTTCTTATTTGATTCCCACCATATATTATAACATAATTTCTTAAAGTGTATCCTTATCTCCAAATACTTCCACTTATGAAGTTCTAAACCACCAGACTCTGTCAAAAACAAACATGTTATTTCCTCTGATAAAAACTGTTCATGATTCAATCCATCTTTTCTCAATTCTCTTGCTACAGTTTCCTTCACATTGTTCTCTAAAGCCAGTCAGTCACAAAGTATGTGCATCTTTTTCCTCTTTTCTCAATCTAGCCTCATCATCTTCATTCTTCATGCCAGAATTACTCTAGTAACTGCTTAGTCCTGGGGCTCTCCATGCTTGAGTTCATTCCACACAGGGCTGTCTGATTAATGGTCCTGAATTGCTATTTCCACCAGCACATCATTTCCTTGTGACAAATTCATAGTGGGTTTTCAATTGCCTGTCAGATTAAATGTAAATTCTGATGCCCAGCTCTCAAGCTCATTCAACTTCATTCTGCTGCTATAGTTCCAACCTAGCTGAAACAGTTTACAAAATGGTCCTGCATACTCAAAATCTACTCTTTCCTAAGGGATTTATTTATAAATTTCTCTCCCACATAAATGTCCTTCTTTCTATGTTCCCACTATTTAAATACTAAATTCCTTGCATACACCATATATTAAGCCTTTCTCAACTAGCTACTTCTAACAGTAATCACTTTGATTTGTCAGTATTGCCTTTGGTCTGTCTCACACTAGCATGAGAACATTAACATGAGAATTCAAAATATTTTTCTATAAAGCACCAGACAGCAACTATTTAAATATGCTATTGCAGCCCAAAAGCAGCTATAGGCAATATATATAGAAATGATCACGGTTATGTTTCAATAAAATTCTATTTATAAAACAAGTGTCAAGTAGGTCATAGTTTGATAAGTTTGGTATGCATGATAATTTTTAAGTTAAATCTACAACATTTCTTGATATAATGGCACAGTTAGCATCCAAATTCTAGCCCAATGCTTCTGAGAAGCCAGGGTAAGTGAATAAAGTAAGTTATGTGCCTCTCTTGTTATTTAAAAATGGAAACATACCCCTTATCAGTAAACAACAACAACAAAGGTTCCATGCCCTTAAACTCAGAAAGAAACTGTGTTTTAACATTGAAATACAATGATATCATAGGCAATATTCTCAATGACCTAAGCAAAAGGAAGTTTTGTATTACTTAGTTTTTAAGCAAACCCTGGATAAAGCCATAGGTAAAATGCAATATATATTCAGCAAAAGTCACAGCTAATGGAGTACAATGCTTCTGGTGACCTACTCTAACTGAATAGCAGATCAACTTTAGAGTATCAGGAAAAATAGTCACCTATGTGCCATAAAATAGACTTACTCAAATGACAACAGTAATATAAGTAACAAAAGAAAATGTGAGTGGTCCTTCCTGATTCAAGACCAAAATTCTGGAATTCTTACATAGCTTTGAGGATCAGATGAGCTAATAGCTAATGAGTTAGAATAATAATTAATTGTAGCAGAGCTGAGACATTAAAAAGATGACTCTGTCTTCAGGAAAAAGGCAACTATGAACAGAGTGCTGTTTTCATCATAATGAGCTAAGTACAAATGTCAAATACCTCATCTTACAAAAGACAGCCCTAATTTCAGTGTGATACTTTATAGAGAATTAACACATTTTTTAATCTATAGTAATTTTATCTTCCTAACAACTGGCCACTAAAGATTCATAAAACTATTACCAAAGCTACAATATGATTTCATAGCATACTCGACTTGCTATTATTAGGCTAGAAATTGCAAGTGTCTTTCATCTGCTATAGACTTTTATTTACAGGTTAATGCCAATCATTTGGCCTTTCAAGGTATAAAAATACTGCATTCTTTAAGGGAATATCAAAAAATAATACACAGGCTTGCTTTAGCATTTAGTGTGTCATATGTCCTACTTTATTTTTAATCCCAACTTCCTTTGGGCATTTTATACATTAAAGAGAAGCAATTTATATATTGCTTTTAATGGTATTCTTACTAAAAGGAAATCAGTCTTAATATGATCCATAAATCACATATTACAAAAGGGTGTTTGATTTTTAAAGGTTTGTTTCCAAACTATCATTATACCCTTTTTTGTCCACCTACCCCTAAACCAAAAAGAATTTTTAATGAGGTCTTTAAACTCCCCATGAATCAAAGCATTTTTAATATACAATTATCATATTATCTGTCAAGGTATTTCAGTCCCAAAAGAATACATCTAAGAAAATAAATCCATCAAATGCACTCAAGAAATAATAAATTTTTAAAAACAGGACATAGATAAAGCATTTTGAACTTTCAACTTTGCCTCTCAGTTTCCAAAGGATATGAAAATACACACCATATACTATATAAAACCATATATCATATTAAGTACAAAGAAGTACTTAATGTCAAACTCCAGATTAAAAGAATAATCTGAAAAAGAAGAGGAAAATCTATCAGAAAAGTCAAAGCAAACCAGGTATAATCGTAGCTACTGGGGGACTTAGACAATACAGCAAGCCCTATTTAAAAGGAAAGAAAGAGAAGGGAGGGAGGGAAATAGGGAAAAAGAGAAAGAGACAGAGAGAGACAGAGAGAGATAGGAGGTGGAGGAAAGAAAGGAAAAGAGGAAAGGAATGAAGAAGGAGGGAACAGGGATGAAAGGAGGGAGATGGGGGAAGAAAGGAGTAAAGGGGATGGAAGGAAAGTGATGGGGGAGGAAAAAAGGGGGAGGAGAGGAAGGGGAGGGAAGAAGGAGGGATGGAGGAAAGAAAGGGAAGGAGGGAAAGAGGGAGGGACAGGGAAGGGAGTAGGTAAGGAGGAAAGAAATGGAAGGGGAGAATCAGAAGAGGAGGGGGAAAGAGGGAGGAGGAGGAGGAGGAAAGGAAAGGAAGAAGGAGGGGGGAAGGAGGAGAGAGAAAGGGATGGAGGAGAAAAGAAGGTAGTGGAAAGACGGGAAAAGGAGAGAGTAAAGAAAGGGAAGAAGAAGAATAACAGGAGAGAGAAAAGAGATTGTGGGAGGACAGAGGAGAGAAAAGCAGAAAAGAAAGGGATGGAGGGAGGAAAAAAGAAGAAGGGAAGGAAGGATGAAGGAAGGGAAGGAGGGAGGGAAGGAAGCAAGGGATGGTAGAAGGAATAAATGAAGGACAGGAAGGAGAGAGGAATGGAAGGAGGGAGGGAGGGAAGAAGAGAATGAGATAGAGGCAGAGACAGGAAAGAGAAAGGGGATGATTAAACAACTTGATAAAAAAAGAACAATTGTCATGCTAGAGATCAAGGTGAGAAGGGAAGTGTCTTACAGCCAGCTTTCTTTCCACTAGACCATCAGTAACACGAAGCATGATCAATGAATGTTCCACATCACTGCATCATATCCCAGGAATCTTACAATCTGTAATCCAAATACTGAAGAAATTTAGGGCACTGTGGGCTGTAATAATCTCACAGGAAATAATTTACTAATCAAATTCAAGCCCTTACAATGTAGTTTGTTCTTAGTTAATATCACATGCTACGTACACATTTTAAAATGGAAGTCTAAAATAAAACCAAAGACAGGAAATTCTAAAACCTGATAGTCCGGGGTGGGGGGGGGGGAACAGCAATTAAATAATGCCAGATTTTCTATAACATTTTCTCCATTAATTCTTGAATCAAGTGCCATGTGTATATATGTATACAGTAAATAAATGTGATCACAGATACAAAACCTTCCTTGTGATATGTGCTCATGGCTCACACCTGTAATCCTAGCTATTCAGGATGCTAAGATCTGAGGGTCCTGGTTGGAAGCTAGTAGGAGACTCTTATCTCCAATAAACTATTCAAAAAGGGCCAGAAGTGGCATTGTGGCTCAAGTGGTAGAGTGCTAGCCTTGTGCCAAAGAAGCTCAGGGACAGTGTCCAGGCCCTGAATTCAAGCCCCAGGACTAGCACACACACACACACACACACAAAAAAAAAAAAAATCTGCAGAGAACATTAATATTTTATTATTTTAAGTAGTAATAAAAAGGAGTTTCAGTTCAACATTAAATTCATGAATATATTTCGATCATTGACATCCATCCATCATTCCCCCTATCTATCCCAACTTAACGATTTTCATGCTAATACAGAATAATTTTCACAGTATATTCACAGCTAAGCAGGATGCCCTATTATAGTTTGGATCTGAAACATTCTCCAAAGCTCAGGTATTGGAGTCTGAGTTTCCAGTGGAGTACCGCTCAGAAATAGGGAATTTTGAGGGTACTTACCTCATCAATGAATCAACCCTGATGTTCAATTATAAACTCATATTTAATAGGCAATTGGGAGATGATAGAAACTTTAGGTGAGACCTATCTGAATGAAATGGGTCATCCTCAAGAAGCTCTCTCTCTCTCTTCCTGTCCCTCTCTCTCCTCTTCTCCCTTTCTGATTCCCTCCCTCCCTTCTCTCTCCTCTCCCTCTCACTCCCATTCTCCCTTCCTCCATTCTTCTGACCCTCCCTTCTTCCTTTTCCTCCTTTTCCTACTCCGCTTAAACCACCATGAAGCAAATAGCTTTGTTCCACCATATTCCTAACCTTGGCCCAGAAAGAACAGTGCCAAGTGATCACGGAATGAAGCCTCTGAAAACCAAGAGCTAAAATAAACCTTTCCTCCTTTAAGTTGTTTTACTCAGTTATTTTGTCACCAGGATGGAAAGCTGATTAGGAAATACACTCATTTCAAAATCTACATCTTCACAATTCAAGCACCATTTGAGTTTTTCCTTCTGGTTTTGTTACTGTTCATTGGTTAGCGGCTTGTTATTTTGTTCTGTGTTAACATTCCCCAGGCTAGCCACCAACTCACAGGCTAAAGTGATTCTCCTTAATAACTGGAACGGACACGTGATCCCACATCAGCTCACATACCATTCAATTCACTGAAATTTGGTAAAATACCACAGAATGTATGTTATAGGCATTTTACCTATATTTTCTCTCTTCAAAAAATGACTCAAAAGCCAAGCATCAATGGCTCACACCTGTAGTCCTAACAACTCAATCACAGTTACAAGCTAGTCCAGGCAGGAAAGTTGTTGAGACTCTTATTTCAATGTAACTACTTAAAACAGTGATAGAGCACTAGCCTTGAGAGAAAAAGCTCAGGGATAGCACCCAGGCACTGAGTTCAAACCCAGGATCAAAAGAATTAAAATAAAAACACACTCAAGTTTTATACACTTGTTCTCTAAAATTATTTAATTCTTAACATTTATATGTTCCAAACTGAGGTACTTACAATGTATGGTGTGATATTTGGGTTTTCCTATAAAATATTCCAGTCCATGGGTGAAGGAAAGGACAAGAAATGATAAATAAAACAATATCCAAATGTTGATAAGAAATGGGTACACTGCAGCTCATAATATGTGTGTATTCATACATATATATAATTATTCCATAATAAAAAGGAATTTAAAGCCCCATATATGTGGCTCTTATTTGGGGTTAGGTAAAATTCAGAGCACTTTGCAAGGATTAACTCATTTTATTCCCATTAAAACAGGTAGATGTTTTACTACATTAAAAAAATCTAGGGGCTGGAAATATAGGCCTAATGGTAAAGTACTTGCCTCACATACAGGAAGCCCTAGGTTTGATTGGTGGATTCAGTATTTATGGAAAAAATGTGTTGAAATTCCTCAGTACCACATACATAGAAAAAGCCAGAAGTGGCTCTGTGGCTCAAGTGGTAGACTACTAGCCTTGAACAAAAAAAGCCAATGACAGTGCGCAGGCCCTGAGTTCAAGGCCCAGGATTGGCAAAAAAAAAAAAAAAATCTATAGAAAAGTAATAGTTACATAATAGAATGCCATAGTAGTATGCTATAATAGTATGTCACATAGTAGTGACATAAAGGTCTAAGTAGTCTCACTCCAAGTTAAATATGTACACTAATAAAATTAGAAATATGATTTATGAGTGATTTTTATTTTTACTCATTTGTATTTTCTAATTTTTCAGCAAAAACATTTTGTCAATTTTTTTTAGGCAGAATTCTATGATGTTGACCAGGCTATCCTGAAACTTGTAGGCTTGCACCTAGGTTGTATCTTTAATAAATTAAAAATGTGTCAAAATCTTTTGCTTTGTTTTTGAGTTCACATTCCATTACATAGTCTAGACATACCACAAAGTTGAGAACCTCCTACCTTACACTCCTGAAAGCTGAGATGGTAGGTGTATAGCCCCATATCAATCTCAAATATTGAGACTTTCATTCAGATTCTAATAGTCTTTAGACACAGAAGATAATTTTCTGAAACCCAAATCACTGTATTAAAATTCATCTGTAAAGGGTTCACAAAAGTGTGAAGCAAAAATTTTAATGATATAGGACTAGCTATTTTACTAATTCTTTATGTAATGATAAATATTAAAAAGGGGTCAATGTAACTTAACCAGATAAATCAAGTAAATTTTATATTAAAAAAAAACAAAGTATAATTTTCCCTTAGAAAGTTTGACACCAAAATAAAAGTTCTTATGCTAGGGATGAACTTATGTTTAATGGCAATATTTTTCTTGATTGTTATAAAGTGACTATTCATTTTAAATTAACCTTAATTATTTTTACCTCATGAAAATTAAACTAAGCTCATAATGGAACAATATATTAGTTTAATTATTTTAACTTGCATAATTAGAACTAATGGAATGACCACATGAACAGAGGAATTTTATAGCAAATTTTTCCATTGTTAACAAAGCCAATGAACAGGGAGATTATTTCAATATTCTAAAGGAATGCAATCACAGAAAGGAAGCATCACATTATCAGAAAGAATATCATGAAAATGTTCAAATAAGATGAGTAGTGCACTAAAACAAACTGACTTATATTCTTTCGGAAACACTAAGATTATCCAGAGAAAAAACACCTTTAATCTGATAAAATTAGCAATTTTATACACCTCTGTCATTATGTAATAACAGAATAGCCTGACATAGATCAAAGTCCTGAGCTGGGATAAGAGGGAAAATGTACCTGGATGTAAATTTGAGATTCAACAATAATCTTTAAAATGTAGACCAATCCTTTACTATCTCTAAGCGTATTTCCTCACATCTGTAGGGTATTGTGAACAGTATAGTGTCCCTTCCAAGAAACCATATTGGATAATCAACGGAAATGAATGATTAGTAAGAATTTTAGTGATAAATAAGACCAGTACCATCACACCTCAGGTTCGAGTCTTGTACCAAGTTAGAAAATAGAGCAATGAGGGGCTGGGGATATAGCCTAGCGGCAAGAGTGCCTGCCTCGGATACACGAGGCCCTAGGTTCGATTCCCTAGCACCACATATACAGAAAACGGCCAGAAGCGGCGCTGTGACTCAAGTGGCAGAGTGCTAGCCTTGAGCGGGAAGAAGCCAGGGACAGTGCTCAGGCCCTGAGTCCAAGGCCCAGGACTGGCAAAAAAAAAAAAAAAAAAAAAAAAAAAATAGAGCAATGAAACACTAGCCTTGAAGCTGGAATCAGCTACATTCCCATTCAAAATATAGTTGGCATTAAACATTCAAACCTTTTCAATAGCTTCCCATTCCAATTTCAAATAAAAATTGAACTCTTACTAAAGGCAAAAGAGTCTAAGCAATCTCTCCTTCACTTGGGGCATCTTAGCTGCAAACAAAGAACTCCCCATGTATGGGTCAGTTCTTGCATTTGCGGTTCAAACAGCTCATTTCTTCCTTCAGTCTTCCCTACCTCAGCTATTGCACCCTAGTATCAAACAGCTCCCCACCTGCTACTACAGTGACACTCTGTTGTATCTTTTATCACCGTCTCAAAAAAAATGTCATTTGCTTATTTCTACTCCCTTACACTACCTCCCTAGAAAGTAAATTCTTAAAATCAAGAACAGTTTCTATGTATATCCCCAACATATGAGTACCCCTTCAATAACGATCCATTGTGTAAACACAAAGCATAGCATAGGATTTAGAATACCATGTTGGATTAAACAGCTCTGATGAGCCAAGCACTCCACAAAACACTTCACATAAAATCCCACAAGAATCTTCACAATAGCTTTAGGTAGCTATTACTAACTTCAATTTTCACAGGTGAAAGTAGAAGCTTGAAGGTAAGTAACCTACCTGAGTTTAAGCAGTGGTATTTAAAACTAGAATATGAGAATTTTACTATGTAGCAAATAGATACTGTGGAAGTTATTAACATGCATTTTAATTTTATTGTCAAAGTGATACGGAGGGGTTAGTTACATACATATGGTAGTGAGTACATTTCTTGTCAAACTCATGACACTCTCCCTCATTTTTCTCACACTTTCCTTCTCCCCAGCCTACCCCAAGTTGTACAGTTACTTTCCAATATATTGTCTTGCAAGTATCACTATTGCATTGATTTGCCCTTTGTCTTTGTCTCATGATTTTGATATTAGCCTTCCCTTCCCTAGCTCAGAGTACTCATATTACTCAGGGTACCAAAATCAAATATAGTAAAAACAGGGGATAAACCATAGGAAGAAAAATGAAAGAAAAGAGAAACAAGTTCACATAGTACATTAAAAATAACAATAATGAAAACCTCATTTCCATATCATCTAATATGATCATATCTACATAGCTATTGAGCTATTGTGATACTCTGCTAGGACTATCCTAGACATATAGTAATTATTACCAATGAGGAAGACCATGGAATTTATGTTTCTTTGGGTCTGGTTCACTTCACTTAATATGATTTGTTCCAAGTATCACCCTGCACCAAAATTAATTCCAAATAGATCAAAGACCTCGAGGTAAAAACAGACACCCTGAAAACATTATAGGAAGAAATAGGAGAAGCACTAGGGCTTGTTGGCACAGGGAGAAACTTTCTTAATAAAGACCCAGAGGGCTGGGGATATAGCCTAGTGGCAAGAGTGCCTGCCTCGGATACACGAGGCCCTAGGTTCGATTCCCCAGCACCACATATACAGAAAACGGCCAGAAGCGGCGCTGTGGCTCAAGTGGCAGAGTGCTAGCCTTGAGCGAGAAGAAGCCAGGGACAGTGCTCAGGCCCTGAGTCCAAGTCCCACGACTGGCCAAAAAAAAAATAAATAAAATAAAGACCCAGAAATACAACAAATCAAAGAAAGATTGGACAAATGGGACTACATTAAACTGCAGAGCTTCTGCATGGCAAAGGACATAGCTAGCAAGATAAATAGAAAACCCAGAGATTGCGAGATCTTCACTACTCATACAATAAACAAGGGCCTCATATCTAAAATATACTTGGAACTCAAAAAATTAAACTCCCCCAAAACAAATCCTCAAAGAAACAATTGCCCCATTACTGAGTGGGCAAAAGACTTAAAAAGAGACTTCTCTGAAGAGGAAATAAGAATGCCCAATAGACAAATGAAGAAATGTTCAACATCTCTGGCCATAAAAGAAATGCAAATCAAAACAATACTGGGTTTTGCAAAAAAAAATTTAAACTTTATAATTCTTAGTATAATCATAATGCTTTGTTTTCTCCATTGTATCTTGTTGTACTTCAGGGAAATAAGTTAATTTTTAAAAGAACAGCTAGATTTGAACTGGACCTTGGGGCTCATGCAGACAGTATCAGCACTAAGAAAGTTTTAAAGGCAGCCTGAGCAAACCTAGGTTTGCATGTACAATGTTAAATTCCAAAGTAGCTAACCAGCATATGTAAACAGTTCTATCTCTGAATATACTGCAATGCTTAAAAAAAAAGTGATGAAGACTAGTTTGCAAAAGTTACATATTACAGAAGTACTTTGTTCTTAGAACATAAAACTTATCACTCTACCCTCATCTCTGTGGTTCAATCACCAGCAATACATTTCCTATTCTTACAAATGTTCCTGGATTTTTACACTTTCTTCAGTGACAATTCAAATTTAAGTTCAATGAGCATCTCATAAAGGATAAAGATCCACTGCTGCCAGCCTGGCAACTAGACTCAGCCTTTCCTGACCCTAACAGCAACACTTTCATATTTGCATTTTCCGTTTCTTAAAGATAAAGCCAGGTGCAGGTGGCTCATGCCTGTAATCCTAGCAACTCAGGAGGCTGATATCTGAGGATCTCCATTCAGGAAAATCTGTGAGACTCTCATCTCAAATTAACTACCAAAAAAAACCCCAGAAGTGGAGTTGTGGCTTCAAGTGGTAGCCTTAATCACAAAAGCTCAGGTACAATTTCAGGACCCGAGTTCAGCCTGAAAACAATTATTTGTCCAAATGTCTTCTCAAACACTATACACATATGGCTATATTGCCACAAATGAATGCTTGGTTGGCAAGTAACCTCATTGTGTTCAAAATTAAGTTCAAGGGGACAGAGAAATCTATGTCTGAATGAATCCACTTGTAGAAACACAGTGGTTGGAATAACAATGGAATGTTAAGCAAGTATTCCAATGTCCAAAAGGTGGAAGAGCAAAAGGAAGCTATTGCATGTTTTCTCAGTTCCTGCAGCTGCCTCAGAAAACTGCTTGAACTACAACTTGGCATCATGTTCCTAGCAAAAGGAAATTATGAGTATATGGTATAGAGGGGAAAAACCAGAGAAGTAGCTCAGTCCTTAATGTCCCTTTCAGCTCTCAGAAGATTATAAACTCTCTTCAATATATGGAAGACTTCTCTCATTTTGAAGGGCGGTAGCCACTTGTTTAGTAGCTGTATCTACTCAGACCTTAAAAGCCAGTGAAGAAGTAGCTCAAATAGGAAGACTCCTCTCTTGCCAAAGCCGCAGCATTTTCATCCTGCACTTTCAAATCTCTGGAGTTTCTGTGTCTTGCTCACAATAATACAGAATTGATTGAAAAACTGTTTTTTAAAATGACTCAAAATAAGGCAGGATTGTTCATTTCCAGATCAACTGTCCAAAATAGAAAGAAATAAGATAATTTATGTCTTTTCCACTAAGATTCACAAGAGACCAAAATAAATAAGAACCAAGTAGAAAAATAAAATTTAAACAACTTTATTTCCAAATTAATATAGTAAGCATGAATTTAGTTACCAGTATATTTAGGGTTGGAAGATAATTAGTTGATTTTAGGTATATTCTTTACTCGCAGCTTTCGGTTTGTTGTTGTTGTTTTAACTGAGCAAAAAGCTTACATGCTGGTATTACAAAGGTGAATTTTGGTAAGCATAAACTCCAAATCGGCAAAATACATCTTAATGAGATTTTATTATACTGTTTTCCATCTTGGTATATTATAAAAATATTTCAAAAAAATGTGCAAAGTTCACAAGACTTCCTTCACTATTTCCAGCTGCATCTAATAGAAATAGAAAATGGGTCTTTGTTACTTGAATACATTATAAGTTTTACATGAGTGCTTCAGTTGACAGCTATTATTTAATCACAGCTCTGCTCTTAATCTATGTGCTACAGCCCTTAAAAAATTCACAGCCTCACCTCTGTGATTTCACAATGGGGTAAAAGACATTTTAAATATATAATTACCCAAGGAAGTAACATTTACTAATCTTTAACAGTTAGCCTTACTCATAGCTATTTTCATTTGCAGGATGCTTAAAAATGCTGATATTAACTAACTTTCCCAATCACTCAATCATTAGTAAATTGTTTCACATTACCACATAGATACAAAACAGCAATGAGGATACAGGAATGAAATATCGATGCTCTCTATCAACAGAGTATAGAATGTTGAATATCACTCATCTAAAGCTAATTTATGTTTCTTGTGGGGAATTTTGCTTCTGTTGTAGTTTTTGTTGAGGGGAGGGGTGTAAAACACAAAGCAAGGAGGTAGCTACGAAGAAGCTGGTGCTAGAAATTAAGTCTGGTTCTCCATAAATGCGAAGCATGTACTGAACCATTAGCTTTATCCCAGCCCTGAGAATTCCATTTAAACAAAGAAGTTGTGGAGTAATATGAGTTTACTCATGAGAGTTTAACTTCCACAAATTTTTAACAATACATGCTATTTTCAAGTATGTCTAAGCTTAATAGAACTTTTTGGGTTTTTGCCAGTCCTGGAGCTTGAACTCAGGGCCTGAGCACTGTCCCTGGCTTCTTTTTGCTCAAGGCTAGCACTCTGCCACTTGAGCCACAGTGCCACCCCTGGCCTTTTCTATGTATGTGATACTGAGGAATCGAACCCAGGGCTTCATGTATACATGGTGAGCACTTTACTACTAGGCCATATTCCCAGCCCCTTAATGGAACTTTTTATAACACTATCAGAAGTAAATGACTAACTAGATAAAGAGCCCTAGCCTCTCCATAGCCCAGCAACTAACAATGAAGTCAATGTTCAAAGAGTTCCATTTCACTCTCAAAGTCTAATTCTGCCTCTCAGTCCAGATCAAAACACTACATGTGAAATTGTTCCCAATCTGGCTTACTTCCAAACTAACACCAAAACCCTCAAAGATCAGAGAAGCTCAGGAAGAAAAACCACAGAAATAAGTAAGAGTTCTTGTGGTTCCCAGGACCATGAGTCTCACCAAACTCTACCCACCACACTCTTATTTCACAGGAAACCTCAGCAAAATGAAGGAATACATAAGGCCAAAGAACAAGCATGGCTTCAGCAAAAGTATTTACTGATTAATCTAAAATATAATCATGAAATATACAGATCAAATATTAATCTATAATTTAAAGCAATATTTATGACACAAATATTTTCATATACAATCTTAACCCAACCAAGATTTCTACATACACACACAGGATTAAGAAAAAAATGACTGGGCTGGGGATATGGCCTAGTGGCAAGAGTGCCTGCCTCATATACATGAGGCCCTGGGTTCGATTCCCCAGCACCACATATACAGAAAATGGCCAGAAGTGGCACTGTGGCTCAAGTGGCAGAGTGCTAGCCGTGAGCAAAAAGAAGCCAGGGACAGTGCTCAGGCCCTGAGTCCAAGCCCCAGGACTGGCAAAAAAAAAAAAAGAAAGAAGAAAAAAATGACAAGGTACATATTAAAGATTATTTCTGAATAATAAAATGATGGGAGATTACATCCTACTCTTCCTCTTTCAGTTGCTCCTTTTATTGCTTTTCCACAGTAGATAAATTACTTTCATATTAAATAGAATTCTCTTCAAATAAAAACATAAAATGAATTTTATTAATCTCAATAAAATAGAGATCACATTTACTTACTTAAAACAATATTTTATCACTGTCTAAACAGGCAGTTTCATGTTAGCACCAAGACACCTTTTTAAATATCACTTAATGCAATTATACTGTTTAGTAAGAACTACTTTATAAGTCACACTTTTGAGGTATTATTACTTATAGAGATTCAAAGGAGTAAGAGAGATCCAAAGGAGTAAGCTAATAGAATTAACTATGATTCTTTTTGCCAATATATTAATTTATCTGCTCCTAAAAAAAATTTAAATGTTCCTCCAGTACATTTAACTTCCTCCACTCATTTTAATCAAATACACTAGCCTAGGTCTAGAGGGTATGTAATTTTAATTGGTTAAACTGAAACACAGAGTTATCTATTTTATAGTGCTTTAGTTTTCCAATGCACATACATTATCTCGAAGTTTAAATTTGAAGTCGCCAGTAAGTACATTTCAGAGGGGTTTTACATGTTTTGCATCGGTCAAATAAAGAAAAATCTTTTTGATATGATACCTGAAATAAAGAGCATTTCAGACAGAAAGAACACTAAGTTAAGTGCTCTGGCATAGAAAGTTAAGCATATTTAGTAAGTTTATGGAAGATAAGGGACACCAATGTGGAAAAAAAGATAAAAAGCCAGGTGCTGGTAGTTCACATCTGTAATCCCAGTCTCTCAGGAGGCTGAGGTCGGAGGATCACAGTTCAAAGTCAGCCAGAGCAGAAACGTCTATGAGATTCTTATCTCCAATTAACCAGCAGAAAAAAGGAAGTGGTGCTGTGGCTCAAAATGGTAGAGCACTGGCCTTGAGAAGAAGAGCTCTGGGAGCTCACCCAGGCCAAGTTCAAGCCCCATGACTAACAAAAAAAAAAAAAAAAAAAAGACATCAGCGTGGTTGGATAAAGCTAACCAGTTGGGCAATGAGACCACAATATGAAGCAGTGAACCAGCCAAGAGAGCCTCTCTAGGGGCTTTGCTGTGTAACTTTACATGTTCTTGAATGGTGTGGAGCATTTAGGACACAGAGATAGCATATCTGACTGCCATTTTTTAAAAGATCATTGTGGCTTCTATGTAAAACAGACAACACACACACACACACACACACACACACACACACACAGCAAAAGAAAAAGGGACACCAGTAGGAGGTTGTTACTGCAATATACAGGAAAGAAATTGTTTTGGAAGATAGTATAGCGGTAGCAATGGGAAAAAGAGTTCAGACTTTAAATTCATATACTTTGTTCTTAATAATTTTTCAGGCTTATTGAGTTATGGATGACAACACAACTATAGCTATTGAGGGCATAAATGTTATATTTTATATATGTAAACATTATAAAACAAATAACTTCAATCAAGCTAGCATAGATATCATTTTATATTTAGGTGTATGTGTGTATGTGTATACTTTTGGAAAACTTGAGATCTATGCTTGGTTAATTTCAAGTATACAACACATTATTTGTAACTATAGTCTCTACTTATACCCCAGGTCACCACTTGGTCAAAGAGTATCAAGTTTCAGTTTTATGATAGGTAGTAATTTAGATATACTTCGACAGAAGATAGATGTAAAATATTAGATCAAAGATTATTCCAAAGGTTTGGTTTGGTTCAGATAAATGAAAGAAGCCATAATACACTTAGATACAGAAAACTAAAGGAGTTAGTCAACTATTTTTAAAGTAATGTAGAAAGTACACGTCCCCTAAATCCATGAAGTACAATTTACTTTTGTTCTTATCAACAAGGAAATACTACATAATGAAAAAAATGCCAACTACACAGTCCAAGTTTCATAGGTTCGACTTTATTTGGGGCCAATCTTGACTACACACTACAAATGTTCACATTTATATGCTTAGCTGAACCCAGATTCACATTGATACCCAGTAACAGTGCTACCATCATATCTATCTACCACAGTCTCAATTTCCAATCCCTTTAAGTCCTCACTGGTCTTCTAAGTCCTTACTTTCCCACACAACTTAAAAATAGTTAAATACCTGGAGGCGCCTCACGTCACCTTCCATCCATTTGATATGGATCTGGGGGGAGGAAAAGCCTCATAGGCGAGGCCCAGGCTGAGAGGGCATTTGCTTCTTTTACTTCTCACATTGCTAAAGACATGCTTTATAATTAGTATATTTGTATTTGTAACATAGTGTCTGGGAGATAATGGCACTGTAGAGAAGAAAGTGCATGACTATGTGACTGACACAAAAATAACTACTACCTCACCAGTGGGGGAAATGGCAGGTCTTAAAGCCCAGGATTGCTTCAAAGGGAAAAAACTGCAAAAGAGTTATATGAGCAACTTAGAAATCTATTAGTGATGAAGAGAAAAACCAAGGGTCCAACAAGCCTCCCAAGCCCGTAGCTTTAAAAGCTAGAAAACCCATCTCAAATCTCAAAATTTGGACTTGGTATTTGGGGCCATACGATCCCATCCACAAAAGAGAAACCATTAATTCCCACCATGGGGGACCTTTCTATGAGGCACATATAATAGGAAGTAGGATTTGGAAGGCCCCCACAGGAGCAGCAGTTAATAGGAAAAGGTTGTTGACCACACCTAGCCTGGAAAGATTTTGGACAGGATATTATGACCATAAGGGAGAAAGGGAAGGAAATTAGGATTAATGGCAAAACAGTGAGATGCACAAATCTTTCTATTTGGGAGAGAATATGGCGGTTTGGAAAGCCATGGTGCACAAATGACCTAACATAAAAAAGGAAAAATGGGTAAACAGTTGCAATAGTGCTTAAAGAAGGAAATGTGTGCAGGAGAACATCCACAAAAAAGATGTACTTATGCCTATTTTGAACCTGACAGTGAAGTGAAAGGATAATGGATTTTAAAGCACAATTACAAAAAAGAGAGAGGCCCTTTGAGATTTTTTACAATTACTGACCATGTTAAATATTTGGTTAACTTACTTGGCATTTAGTAGAATAAATAAAAAATAATGCAGAAACTGCAAGCTTTAAGATAAAGAGATCTCACACCTCTGACCAAAGCTTTATTGTGGTTAGAAACCCAGTGTCTAGTCAGACAGGATATGTTACAATAACTATAGACAGCTGAGCTACAAACAATTGGTCAGAGTTTACTGGAAAAGAAAAAACCTTGGAGTCATGTGTAAAAGATGCTTGCTTTAAATAAATAGATGATTTTATGTAACCATTTTCCTGCTTAAAAATAGTATAAATAAAGACCTCTGAGCTATTTGGGCCAGAGACTAACTCATCACTTTTAACTCCATGTCTCTCACTCCTGCGCAGATTCCACACTCCTTCTTGGTACCCTGTCGGTTTTCGGCCCAGGCCCTGAGTTCAAGCTCAAGGACCAACACACACATACTCTCTCTCTCTCTCTCTCTCTCTCTCTCTCAGAAAAAAAGAAGAGAGGAGGAGGTGAGGAAGAGAGAGAGGGTAGGAAGGGGAAGGAGAAGAGAAAGGAAAAGGAAAAGGCAATAGACTATTTTGGTGGATAAAGACTGACTAGAGGTTTGATCAAAACTTGAAATCCAGGGGCTGGGAATACGGCCTAGTGGCAAGAGCACCTGCTTTATATACACGAAGCCCTGGGTTCAATTCCCCAGCACCACATATATAGAAAACAGCCAGAAGTGGCGCTGTGGCTCAAGTGGCAGAGTGCTAGCCTTGAACAAAAAGAAACCAGGGACAGTGCTCAGGCCCTGAGTCCAAGGCCCAGGACTGGCAAAAAAAAAACAACAAAAAAAAAAAACTTGAAATCCAAACTACTTTTTAGAAATTCAAGTCTATGTGCTTCAGAAATGCCCTGTTACATGTAAACCTAAATAAGACTACTTTGAACCTATCATCCTCTCCATCCAATATTTTTCCGTCCCTCCCGGCCTTTCTGATTTGGGAAGCAGACAACAAACTTCATTATATCCTTAGTCTCTTCATTATTTGTTAATTAAAACTGAACTCTCTTCAGTGGCCCTCATAAGAGATGAATCATTCTTTGAATCTCGAAGGCCCAGAAGGATGTTTCCATACTGATTACCCTCATATCCCTGTTCCAAGAGTCTGATATCCATGTGTCTTCATCTTGCACTTATGTAGCCATCTTGGTTAAGGAACCAAGATCAGAATCTACCTCTCCTCACTCTTCCCTAAGTCTAGATGAGTCTGGTGTCAATGACTAGATGAATGATCTAGCCAATAATCCAGTCTGGTTATCCTTGAACATTTCTGTTTCAACTACCCTTATCTGCTGCCTAAACCCTATAACCCACCAGCACCCTAATTCTTAACTCCAACAAGTAATTCCCAATTTACATGGGATTACATCTCAAAACCATTATAAATTGAAATTTTCAGAAGTTTAAAATGCATTGAATGCATCAAACTCTCCAAACATCATAGCTTACCAATAGTATGCTGTCAATTATCAATTACATAGACTAGGAGCTGTAGCTCTCTTCACTGCATGTCACTAATCTGATTCAAAAGATTCAAAATTCAAAGTAAGGTTTCAAACCATCAAAAGATGGTAGCTATATTCTTTGGCCAGAGAATTCTTCAAGTTGTCTCTCTTTTACCTACAAACAACAGTATGTTTACTTCGTTCCAATCTGTAATTCTTTGAAGCAATTATTTTCTATCATTCTGCCTCCTTCTGGCAATCCTCATGCAGTCTAAATTTCATATTCTATCACTTCAATCATTCTCTTGCCAATATGTTTAACTTCGTGTATTGATTCCTACCATATATACACAGCAAAATCTACCATCTTGGCTTTATTGATGTTCTGTGAGAAAATATTAGAAATGTACATTGGGCATTGAGATGCATTACTGTAATCCCAGGATTGAGGAAGCTAAGGCAGGAAGACTGTGAGTTCAAGGCCAGCTTGAGCTACACAGTAAGTTCTAGGTTTGCCTGAGCTATATAGTTAAAACCTTGTTTCAAAAAAAGAAAGAAGGGGGTTGGGAATGTGGCCTTGTGATAGAGTGCTTGCCTAGCATGCATAAAGCCCTGGGTTCAATTCCTCAGTACCACATACACAGAAAAAGCCAGAAGTGACACTGTAGCTCAAGTGGTAGAGTGCTAGCCTTGAGCAAAAAGAAGCCAGGGACAGTGCTCAGGCCCTGACTTCAAGCCCCAGTACTGGCCAAAAAAAAAAAAAAAAAAAAAACAGGAAGAGGAAGGAGGAGAAAAGGAGAAGGGAAGGAAGAATTTTTTTTTTTTTCTGCTTAAGAGCCAAGGTTTCATATGTTGTCCAGACTCTTTCCAAACTCCTAAGCTCAAGTGGTCCTTTTGCCTCAGTCTCACTCATATAGTTAGAACTACAGGAACATACCCAGTCCTATAGAAAATGTAAAGTTAAAGATGTTAAAATTTTTCAAAATACACAGTCCTAACTATAATAGTTTAACTAATGATTTTTTTCAACTTTAGAATGCTACAAAGGCAATATATACTTAGCAGAAACTGTACTTCAAATGTTGAATTTTGTTCATTCCTAAGCTTAGCTCAATGGGCTCCAGTAGCAACAAGCAGCAGCTCTCAGTCAGCCACCTGATCACATGAGTAAACAGCCAGTATTGTACGGTATCCTATGTAGTTAAAATGATGTATTAAATGCATTTTCAATAATATGTAATTTACAATGTCAAAAATCATGGGGCATCTGTAACTAAGTAACAAAGTAAGGCTATTGAATGAAAGCAAATATAAATTAATAAACTATTAAAAAATCACAAAACATTTTATTACTTCAAATGTTACTTGGAATAGTCTAAAACTTTTTGAGGCCAAAAGTATATGGGCCACTCAATATGTAAAATTGTTTCAGCCCAGTCTAAAAATAGATAAGATCTTCCATACTGCTTTAAAATGCTGTTGCTGCTGGGAATATGGCCTAGTGGTAAAGTGCTCACCTCATATACATGAAGCCCTGGGTTCGATTCCTCAGCACCACACATACAGAAAAAGCCAGAAGTGGCGCTGTGGCTCAAGTGGTAGAGTACTAGCCTTGAGCAAAAGGAAGCCAAGGACAGTGCTCAGGCCCTGATTTCAAGCCCCAGGACTGGCAAAAACAAAAAAACAAACAAACAAAAAAACTCACCTCAAAATGTTGTTGCTTGCAATAATTTAAATAGGGGGAAATTGGTAAATAAGCCTTGTCCTATTCTCTTAGAAAATACTGTTTCATTTCATGGGGATAGTATATAGAACAGCCTTCTAATTTACTACTTATACATTAATCTTACACTTCCACAACTATACTATATAAAATTATATTATATATCTCTGGATCTGAATGTTTTAAGTATACCACACGAACACAGTTCACATTTTCCAAATCCCTAATAATGGTATAAACAATTCAATTAAACTAATGGGTTCTGAACAATTCCAAAAAGTATTATGAGCTATGAATGTTATTTCAGAATTATTTTTTTAAAAATACCTAGAAAAAAATGAAATGATACCATTAGCCATGGAAAATACCCATTTCCCTATGGAAAACTATTACATCTCAATTAAATACAGTAAATGTCAGAGTGATAAATGTTAAAATAAACAACGGGACTGACAGCCACATAACGGTGACATTAACCACATAACACTCAAGAGAGGTTTTAGACACCAGCAACCTACCCAAGCAGGTCACGAATGCTTGGAAAACTGCCTCCTTAAACATATTGTTTCTGTGCCTTACCTTTACACTAAAAAAAAGAACCTCATGATTATTACATCTCAAAATAAGTCAGTGCTTGCTTTGCAGAAAGTGGATGCCAATCAAAATTATAACCATGCTCCTGCTTGCTAGCCAAAAAGTGAATGTGGACAGATCCAGTGTTCACTGCAATAGTAAAACATATAATCATAAAATACATACTGTGTTTTTAAGATAGTACCCAATAGTTACCACAGTGCAGTAATTATGTTTTATGCTCAACCTCTCTCCTTTTAACATTTCAAAATTACAGAATACTTCTAATTGCATTTCCTCACCCATAGAGAGGGGACTTGTAGCCTTTTGTGATATTATTGGTGGGGTTAGCTCTCAGGACCACAGCCTTTCAACGCTTACTAGAGTGAAAGCCAGGAAACCTGAATGTGGTCTCAGAAAAAGCCCTGGGCTGTAGCTACTTAATGAAATTGAACCATCACCAACAAAACGTTCCATCTTAAATCTTATCAAAATTCAGACAACTAAAAGGGACTGATTAAACCAGGAGTGGGGAAGAAGGCAATGCCGATTTTAGCATCTGGCATAAAACTCTATCAAGAAAATTATCAAAAAAAAAAAAAAAGTTTGCAATGAATGAGTGAATAAGTGCATAACTGACAGGATGACTTCATTGGTTTCAAGACCTCCCAATTCAGGAACAGAAGTTGAGGGACCAGGATACGCCACGACAGATGTTAACTCTCGGAGAGTAGATGCAACATAACTTCAAGTCTCTGCATAACTCCACCTCGCCTTTGCGGACATTTCAAAACATATATATACTTTCTCCAGGAAACTCGTGCCAAGTTAAGAACAGAGCCGGAAACAGAAACAAAAACAACCAGGAGGTCTGCAAAAAGGCTCTGCTGACTAAGAAGCCTTTGCATTAATTACAGTGGACCCAATCTGCCCATGCGTCCCGTCGCGGGGAGGTGACAGTGGCCTGGGGAAGCGGACCGAGGCCGAGGCGGCCAAAGGCGACCCGAATTCCTGGGACGGCCCGCGACCGGAGAACCCAGAGAGGAAAGGAGGGACGACGGCAAGCTGAGGGAGGTAAGTAAGCAAGGATCGCGCCACCAGGCTCCCGAATCCGGACGCCACCGGGTGCTTCAGCAGCCAGCTCTGCCCCAGGCATCTCCGAGCTCTCCGACCGCGGAAGGCCTTGCCCTACGGGCAGATCCGCACAGGCCAGGGCTAAGGAGACAGCAGGTCCTTCCCCTTCCCCGCCACCCCCACACAGCGACGCGGGCCTGCCGCCACACGCTCCACCGCCGGTTCTCACAGCACAGCCCCAGGGCCTCAGTCGCCCTCAACGCCAGGTAACCCCGGCCACCGGTGGCTGCGACCTCGCGGCTCCACAACCAGTGGCACCAAGCAGCGGAGGGAAAGCAGCCCATCTCCCCGCGTGGCTTACCTCCCTTCTGCCACAAGCTCAGCGCGGCGTCCGCTCCCTGACGCGGCCCGCCCCGCCACCTCCAACATTGGGGGCGGGGACCTCATGGGATAGCCAATACTGTGTATACTTCCAGGACATGCCCCGCCTCCTCTGGCCCTGGTCCGCCCATGCCCGCTAGTGCGCCTGCGCTTCTGGCTAGGGCGGTGTAGCGCGGCGGGGTGGAGACCCGCTGCTGGCCCTGCAGTGGAGGGGGTGCGGAGTAGCTTTGCACTCTGGTGCGGGTGGAGGGGTGACAATGAGAAGCAACCCTCAGGAAAAGCACAGTATACTCAGAAATGCCTCTGCAGCGTGCCCAGGTGATCTTGTTGGGAGCAGATATGCCACTGCAGCGTGCCGAGGTGATCTTGTTGGGAGCAGAGATGCCACTGCAGCGTGCCCAGGTGATCTTGCTGGGAGCCTGCCCTATAAAGCTTTAGGCGATGTACAGCAGATTTTATTAAACAAGAAAAGATGTAGCAGTAATGTTAAACCTTTCGAAAATGTAAAGCAGGAAGCTTACTTGACTTAGCCAACACACAGCACTGCAGCTATGCTATACATCCACTTGCACATGAAAACCCAGGCATTTCTGATTATTTAATTTGGGGAGCAGTGGCCAAGTTATTTTTCCATGATTGTTACTGTCTAATAATTACAGAAAGCTGCCCTTAATAAACATGCAATTTTCTTCTGGTAAGGGGCAATGAATGGGTGCTTACGTAGTAAACTAGCAGACAGCGGATACAAAGAAGCAAAAGCTAATAGAAGTGTGTGGGGAGGTAATAAAAGAGAGGAAAATGGATAACAGGAATGGAAATTATTTACAGATTTAAGACAAGTTGCTCTAGAGAACCTGACTTACCCAGATGTTTCTAAGCCCTAGAGAATCTTTAGAAGCATGTTGGAGACCTTTAAAAAACTTGGGGTGCCATCCCTGGAGATTCTAATTCATTGGTTCTGCTGTACATCATTGGCACTGGTATTTTAAGTTTCCAATGTCATTTGAATGTGGTAATAAGAAATTATTCTCATTTGGAGAAAGGATTTAGTTTCTGGTATTCAACTTCAGAAAAGTAATTATATACCATAGTCCATCTCTAGTTCCCCCAATAACCTATAAAGTGTTCATTCTGTTAGAATTTATCTATTTTTGAAGCTGTTTATATATTCAGTTTCTCATCCCTTGGGAAAAAGGAGTTTTATGGGATTATAATTGCTTCTTTGATCTTATGGAGTTTGTTATATATTTAGTACTTTTTAGCCTATTTTTATTCCTTGATTTGTCAAAATTATATACATTATAAATGCTCATAATCACTGTGACCAGAACTATTATAAGTGTATCATTCATTCACAAACCTACTTTACAACTACAGGTATTACTCACATTTTACAATGAAGAACCTGAGGCACAGAATGTAAGGCAGCTTGCCCAAGATTATGTACCTAACTAATAGCAAAGGCAAACTTTGAATATCTAGACACCCTCTTCTCAATAAATAAATGTTCTGCTGTTGTAGAAAACCTGGTTTAGGATCATATGGAGAAATTCCCAATGAAAGAATGATGGAGAATCTACTTTTGACACTGTCTTAATCCAAACACAGCCCCTTAGACTGGGTAATATGATAAAGAATAGACATATATTGCCCACAGTTTTACAGGTTGGAAAGTTGAGACAAAGAGCCAGCAGATGTTGCATCTGACAGTCCAAATAGACCCTCTGTGTGCCCTCACATGACTGAAGAGAAAAATCAGCTCCTCAAGCCTTTTTTGTTTGTTTTGTTTTGTTTGTCCTTCCCTGTAGTGCTGGGAATCCTACTTAGGGCTTCATACATGCTAAGTATGCACTCTGCAACTGAGCTATGGTTCCAGAGCTGAGATCTTGCTCTCTAACCCAGATTGTCCTTAATCCACAATTCTACCTCAGATTCCCAAAGCCAAGATCACAGGTGTAAGTCACCAATGCCAGTCAAACCTTATTTTATAAGGAGAAAATACGGATTGGGGGGGAGGGGGGGCAAGAGGAACTGAGGGCCTTTCAAGGTGCTAAGCAAGCTATCTACCTCTGAACAGCATCCCCAGCCTTCACTCCACCTCCTGAAAGTTAGTTTTCAATATGTGAATGAGTTAGAAAAGGAAAGAAATATAAACATGCAGACATATTCCCCTAGATTCAGGTTTGGAGACTGAAGAATTATAATTTAGACTGCTTGGGGCTGGGGAATATAGCCTAGTGGCAAGAGTGCCTGCAGGGGCTGGGGATATAGCCTAGTGGCAAGAGTGCCTGCCTCGGATACACGAGGCCCTAGGTTCCATTCCCCAGCACCACATATACAGAAAACGGCCAGAAGCGGCGCTGTTGCTCAAGTGGCAGAGTGCTAGCCTTGAGCGGGAAGAAGCCAGGGACAGTGCTCAGGCCCTGAGTCCAAGGCCCAGGACTGGCCAAAAATAATAATAATAATAATAATAATAATAATAATAATAATAATAATAATAATTTAAACTGCTAAACCTACAACCTATTATTGACTTGACTGCTTGCTGCAGACTTTGGACTAGGCCAGAAGAACAGGCTCATGCTGGCTCTTTCCACACAGGAGCTGCAATTCAGTAGGGATCATTTAAATTTAGTTGATTTATTGCTATACTAGGCACTATGCTAGGCATGACTGATACCAGAAGGAAAGAATTCAGAGCCTTAAGAAACCAACTCATATTGGAGACCCATTCAGAAGGCATCACATTTATTTAGACAAGACTCAAAGGTAAAGACTTTTAGAACTAGAGTCACAGAAGCTGCTCGTCTATGACAATTTACACTGACAAGAGACCAAAATGGAAAATGAACTGGGTTTTCATAAAAATTAATTTATTCAATTTTTAAAAACTATCTTTTTCCTGAAATTATATTTTGATTTTTTTTTAAGATTCTATTGAACTACAGGCTAAACTCACACTGAAATTAGCTTTTTTTTTCCCTACTGCTGCAGTTTGAACCCAGGGCCTTGAACATGCTATGCAAGTGTTCCACCACTGACTTATACCAATGAGTTTTTAAATGTTTGATATGTTCTGCTCTATGAAATAAAAATTAGTAGGTTATAATTGTTATGAGTCTGGATATTTTTAAGGATTTTATAGTCTTATGTTGGAGCTCACGTTTTTTGATGTTTCACTAATCTAATCCTGACAATCCACAGGAAGAGAATTGAAATTTCAGGAGGATGAAGTTTGTCTTTAAAGACAAACCTTCTGGTCATATGGCTAATAGATGTCCTGTCAACTAAAACCCTCCTCATCCCAAAGCCTACTTCATGAATTAAGTTAAATATTTTTTAATATTTATAAATTTAAAAGGAATTAAAAGCCAGGAACCAGTGGCTCATACCTAGAATCCTAGCTACTCAGGAGGCTGAGATCAAGATTCAAAGTCTACCCTGAGCAGAAAAGAAAGTAAATCAGACTCTTATCTCCAATTAAGCAGCAAAAAAAGCAAGAAGTAGAGGTTTGGCTCAAGTGGTAGAGCACCAGCCTTGAGCAGAAAAGAAGCTAAGAAGCAGCATCCAAGCCCTTAGCTTCAGCCCCAGTACTGGCAAAAAAAAAAAAAAATATATATATATATATATATATATATGAAATTGAAGTTGAAGGGAAGGATTGGAGATGTCACTCAGTGATGTAAAAAGCCCTGAAAATTATAAACCAATAGGAAAATTAGACAGCAAGCATCAGAACAGATTTTTTGTAGGCCATATGTGTTAGCCAGGGGGAAAAAGTTCCTACCTGCTTAATTAATCTTATTGGCTGAATTTTTTGCTTTTCTTTAAACTGGAAGCAAATCATGGGGCCTGAACCAATGTAGCTGCAGTTTTAAGTTCTCATTAATGTAAGAGCTAAGAAATGTCAGCTTGACTAGGGCACACCTACACTTGATTTGGATGTGGGGAGCCCTGTACAAATGACTCACTGCCATTAAACCCAGGGGGAGTTGCAGAAAAAGAGCAGAGAACAGTGAGTGAACCCATGGAATTTAGCAGAGGGACAGGGAGAGGGTAGGGAGGTCAAGTTTTTTTTTTTTTGTTTTTTTTTTTTGGCCAGTCCTGGGCCTTGGACTCAGGGCCTGAGCACTGTCCCTGGCTTCTTCCCGCTCAAGGCTAGCACTCTGCCACTTGAGCCACAGCGCCGCTTCTGGCCATTTTCTGTATATGTGGTGCTGGGGAATCGAACCTAGGGCCTTGTGTATCCGAGGCAGGCACTCTTGCCACTAGGCTATATCCCCAGCCCCCCGGGAGGTCAAGTTTTAACTTGTAACCTGCAGAAAATAATTTAGACTTCATATCAGAAGATGGTCCTTAAATTGAAATTTCAATTAAAAGACTAAATCTCACTTCACATCTGTATTTTTTTCTGGCTAGTCATAGATTACATATGCAAATGAACTCCTTGCTTTTTAAACATTCAAGACAAATCATTCTCTCCAAGATGTAGGCAGGCAGACAGTATTCTCTATGAAATACCTTGTATTATTTCCCCTGAAGTAGTTAAGCTGTTCTCTATTGTATAAGATCCTTTAGATAAGTACACTTTTTGAAGTCAGTATAGAAGGGCCTATTGACTTTAACAACAAAAAAAAAAGAGAGTAAGAAAAATGTGTCTACTCCCAAATCATTAGCAGAACTGAAAGAATATGCTAACCAAAAAAACAAAAAAAGCTCCACAGGCACTGCAGTATGAATCCTGACTGTAAGGGAAGGTCAGGTCACCCACCACATTAGGAGAAACATAAAGCCTTGAACTCAGGCCCAAGCATGCTGGGCTAGCTGAACACGCCTACACACTCATCAGCAGGCACACAACTGGGAGGAGAAATTCAGTATTGAATCACAGAGTCTGCTGTGAACACATAACAGAAAGCAATCTTATTAAAAATTTTCAGATGTGACTATTTAGTTTCAGTTGTTCCACATTTGCCTCAAAATAAAAGCCTAAGTTCTTATAAAGGTACAGAAGGCCATTCACAGTTCACCTGCCCTGTACCATGAAATTCCATCTTCAGCACAGTTATGTACTATTACCTGTTTGACCATTATCTTCTAAACACCTCCCTAAGGAATTAATATACTAGGGAATTAACACACATGGACCTTCCCCCACATTCCGTTCTCTTCATAGCTTCTGAAGCAAGGAATAAAGTTCACCATCACTAACCTGTATAATTAAGTTCATATAGTATAGATAGCCTGTTACAGTACAGTGGATGGACAAAGATTAACTCTGTCCTTTGATCTCCTGTAACAGTTTTTGTTGCACAACAACTATTGAAATCACAAACATTTACTCATCTACAGAATCCTGTGGGACACCTAGTAAATTCTTATCTAGCCACTTGGCTTTACTGGCTCCTTCTTAGTCTATTTATGTCTGGAGTCATTTTGAACCTTGAATTATCTAGGATGGCCTAACTCATATTCCTGATGTTTTGATCAAAAGTGAGCTGAGGCAGTAGGAATGATGTGGCCATGCAACTCTGTAAACTGTAATTAATCCATTTTTTTTTTAATGAGGAAACAATAGTAGGGTTGGGAATGTAGCTCAGTGGTGAAGCACTTGTTTTAGTATATACATTCAATCCTCAAAATTACAAAAAATATTAATTAAAAATTATGTTTAATTTGTTTATTTTAAGTAAGATTATAAGATTCCTATTATACTTGTTCATTTTCTGTTCCTATAACAAAATACTTGAGACTTGGTACTTCATAAAGACAGAAGGTTTATTTAGCTCTCATATTTACAGGTTGAAAGTCCAAGATCAGGTGGCCCCATTGAGTCACCCTCTGGTGAGCTCTTTTGACTATATCACATCTTGGTGAATGACATCATGGTGGGAGTGTGGAAGAGAGGGAGAAGTCAAGTGGCAAGGCAAGAAGCCAGACAGAGTTTTGAAAATTGGGCTAAGACTTTTATAACAACCCTCTGATGAGAACCAAAGCAAAGTCTCATTGTTAGGGCTGCACAGACCAGCAAAGACCAAGACCACTTTTTAGAGAGGATATAGGAGGTTATTTGCAGCAACCCAAACCAGGCTAGTGTCAGAAAGAAGTTTAGATCCCAAGGGAGAGGGGACCCTGGGTTTTATACAAGCTGGCTACACACACACACACACACACACACACACACACACACACACACACACACACACACATGTCATTAATCAGAAAGGTAAAGGTCAGGTAGGGGTGACATCAACTCCAGGCCAGGTGTGCAATTTTAAAATTACTTTGTGGACATTTCTGTTATTGGTCTAGATAGCTGCTCCTGGTCTTCCTAAAGTCTACATTCCAGTGAACTGCATCCACCCACATTACAGGCAAAATGGCCTTTGCTGGGAACATAGCTACTAGGGAGAAGTACCTATGTCTTCTTCACCATGAGAGAGCTACTTTAATCCCAAGGACCATAACCACAGAGATTCAATTACTTTGGTTTAGGTCCACCTCCCACACCACCAGCCCAAGCTAACCTCGAACCACAATCCCCTCATTCTCAGCCTCCCAATGAATAGGATTGCAGGCCTGAACCACAGGCACCCAGGTGTTTTTTTTTTTTTTAGTACTATAAAAAGGGATCTTGCACAAAAGAAGTAAATTGTCTCTGATACTTGCTTTAGAGAAGCAATACATTCTCCTGCTACTTCTCTAACTATGGTTCTGTCCCCTCCCTTATCTCACCTACATGTTACTCTAGGAAATGATATAAGTAGGTATATGGAGAACTTTTGAAGAAAGTCATGAGAAGGAACAAATTTCCCTCGATCAAAGGATTGGTTTTCTAAAAAATCAAGGAGCTGGGATATAACTCAATGTTAGATTGCTTTCTTAGCATTCATGAAGACCTATGTTTGATCTCCAGAAAAAAGTTAGTAATCAAAAGTTAGTAATCAGAATACACTTAGGTCTCAGGTGCCAACTCAGACCTTACACAATACCAAATAATGCCTCTTTTAAATTTTGTACCCTTCAGGCCACACTTGACTCACCCTGGTTCAACCCATGTATGGTCCTTATCAGAGCACATGACCCATAAAAGGAAGAAACTAGGGAATTTAGTATCTGATAGCTAAGAAATAAAAATTCTTCCTTTCTTCCATTTCCAGTTTCCCACACAGCTTCCCATTGGCCGAGTCTCACTAGAAGTCAGAGGGCAAGGAATTCTTTGTGACCTAAGGCTGAGTGGATCTAGAAATACCTCAGTGTGCTGCCTGAGAACAGGACAGACAATAAAATCTGCCTTGTGATCACCATTACTTATGGCTTGTGATTACTACTCCTCATGCTATATATTTTATTCCAGTTGAGAACACTGTTACATTTGAGCTGTACTATTCTTTTTTGTTAGCCATGTTTTAAGGTCCAGATAAGTCAGGAATCAACCTCCTGACAACTCTAATGCAAAGCATAGACCAGCTCATATGTGAAAGGTGACCTCCTCAGAGACAGCCATTTAACTGGCTCCTGACAGCTTCAATTACGACTAATGGATCTATTCAAACAGTCACCATGCCCTGTAATCACACCATTTAGGATGTGTACAACCTTGATAGCCTATCCTAATTCCTTTGCCTCCCTCCTATAAGATTCTGATATAGATGTTGCTTCATATCAGAACATAAGAAAACATAAAATAAAAATGCCTATTAATAACTTATCACTAAGATAGGCCACATTCTTGTATACCATACTAATGCTGGCAGATAAACCAATTTTGTTTACATAGATAAATACTAATGACACATTTCTACTTCATTCACATTTCTATCTAGAGGTATTAAGTGGATTTCCTTTATTTGGCTTCTTTTTTTGTTTCCAATGAGGCCATTAAAGATCAGATAATTTGGGGATCCTTTCACTCTTTTATTATTAAATGTTACAAGTTTTCATAATTAACTCTCAAATAAAGAAAAAGGAAAGTTTGTTGTCACAATTTAACATTTCATTTTTTTAAATATTAAAATCAGATGCAAAAGAAACTGGGTTCTTTTCTACTGTATTAAACAAGAAAAAGTAATTATTTACAGGAAGCTATACTACATTGCATTTCACCCAAACGTTATCAAAGCAACCTATCTCTATCAGGAAGTATAACAATAAAGGAAAATGAGCTTACTTTTCCAGATCTAAATGCAATTAAATCTTTTAAAATAACATCTGTAGGCAAATGGAAAAAATTAGAGTGGACTCCACTTCTGTTATCTAAGTCAGAATGATGTCTTTGATAAACAACGATAACTCTCTTCTGTATCAGGTAGATACTTCTTTATTTATGATCTTTGTTTATTTGTTTATTATGGTCTGGTTTGTATTCTGGTTTCATTTAGGCTTTTTTGGAAGGTTTTTAAATGCCTTTTCAAAAAACTCAATTTAAGTCCAATGTTTTTCTGTATTTAATATCATCACTACTGACAGGCAATCCTCTGGGTCTCAACTGCAATTGTGTCCTAAAGGTCTTCAGCTGTCATCAGCTGTAAAGCACCTAAAAGATGCATAGAATTTCTGTAGTGGTTTCCTTGGTGATCGCTTTCTGTCCTCTTAGGGATGTTCCTGGATGACCCCAGACTAACATAGAATTGAAATGAAAGACCCTATTGTCAGAGATGTTGCACAAAGGGTGGGGTTAATTTTGGATGAAGTTAAAGCATAGAAGATGGGATTATTTACTGGCTAAATTTATTTATAGATATATCAATTTATTGGATATTTTTCTTTTGGAAGTTTAAGTTCTCAAAAGTGAAACTATATAAATCTGTAGACTTTCCTTTAGCCTTAAGAGCCTGCCAATAAGAATTATAAAGGACAATTTCCATCTTCAGTGTATGAGTGACCTTTTTTTTTTTCATATTTTCTAAGGTTTACATACCTGAATATTTTGAATTGTGTGAAACCTTCATTTTTAATAAATTAATAAGACAGTGGAAGAGAGACACCCTACAGCATGTACATTTTACAAAAGCATATTTTCCGTGACTATGTAAAATAAACAATGGAAAAAGATGCTCATTAGTGGTAAATTGTTAAATTAATTAAAACATAATTAATAGTTGCTCTAGAGAAGAATGTAGGAAAAACTGCCACACTTATTCAAATATAATATGACTTCAAATTTAAACCAATCCCTATTTTCCTAATGAGAAGATGCAAAAATGCAAAAAATAGTTTTTGCTTTTCTTTTGTCATCTAGAATATATAAAGGTTTAAGAACATTGAAGATACCCAAACCAAATTTGTATAATTTCATGTTATCTAATATTATTTCACAGATGAGCCATTTTGGATTGGATTGGTCATGCTCATTGTTCACAAACCATTACATCACTACTGACATGGAATTTTTTAATTGGAACCCAAGGGATTATGGGAAGACACATCACTTTGAGCAGGAGCCAAATGTATTATAAGAACTAGAAATGCTATGAGAACTAGAACTAGTTATTTGCTACAGGCTATGTATACAATTTTCTATCCCTATCTACCTAACATTTCCTCTTTCTTTTCTTCACCTTATGTATAATGTATCATGATGTAGTTCTTTGCCATATATTTTTTCTCCCATACACTTTAAATCATCTCCAGTCTACTTAAGATACATAACATGATGTAAATACCATGTGAACAATTGTACCTTTTTGTTTAGAGAAAATGACAAGAGAAAAGCTTGCACATGTTTGGCATAGGTGCAACTTTTACTCCTGAATAGTTTCTATCCACAGTCACCCAAATCCATAGATGTAGAACCCATGAACAAGCAGGGTGAACTGCTTGTGCAGGAGGCCTGAGTGGTGTGTCTCTGTGTCTGCCATGAAGTGGCGTGTATGTAAGTCTGCCATCACATTTAGTCTCAAAAATGAAAATAATATGAAATGTTACAGTGAAAAGTCATGTCATAACCATTATCTCTATAATACTTTAGAAGTTATTTATGTAAACAAAACAAATATCTTATATATTTATAATTATTCAGTTTCAAAATATTGTGGTGCCTACTTTCTTCTAAGGTTTTCTTCTTATCTTTCAGGTAGCCACATTTTCTTGTTGTCCTCTCATGATCTTTCTTTTATGTGCAGACATTCATGATTTTTTCTGTTTCCAAATCTTCTCTTCTTAAAAGAAGAAAATTGAGTTAGTGCATGGCTCAAGTGGTAGATGGCCTACCTAGCAAACACATGGCCCTGAGTTCAAACGCACACACAAAAATCTAACTGGGTATAATGACTTATATCTGTAATCCTAGATATTTGGGAGGCAGAGATTGGGAAGATCACACTTCAATGACAGATAAGGCAAAATTCCCGAGACTCCATCTCACCCAATAAAAAGCTAGCCATATGGCATATGTCTATCACTCCATTGAGGCAGGAATCATAAAATAGAAAGCTCAAGCCCAGACCAGCTGGGGTGTAAATGCAAGAACCAATTCCCCTAAAAAATTAAAGCCACAAAGGTGTGGCTTATGGAGTACAGTGTCTATCTGGCAGGTGCAAGATCCTGAATTCAAAATCCAACATCACCACAAGGAAGGGAAGGAGGGAGGGAGGGAGGGAGGGAGGGAGGGAGGGAGGGAGGGAGGGAGGGAGGGAGGGAGGGAGGGAGGGAGGAAAGTGGATGGGGGACATGGAAAGAAAATAGAGAGAGAAAGAAAGAAAGAAAGAAAGAAAGAAAGAAAGAAAGAAAGAAAGAAAGAAAGAAAGGAAGAAAGGAAGGAAGGAAGGAAAAGAAAGGAAGGAAGGGATGAAAAGAAGGAAGGAATGGAGAGAGAAGGGGGAGGAGAAAATGTGAAAAATGAGAGGAAGAGGGAGAAAGAAAGGAAGAAGAGGCAAGAGAGAAGGAAGAAATGAAAGGAAGGAGGAAGGGAAGGAAGAAGAGATCCAATTCTCTAGAGGTAATGATGACTGGTACCATTTCCATTTCCACACCTTTGATTCTTGAACCCATGAGATGTAGCTGTAGGAGAAGCAGTAACATATACTGGATGCTGATTCAGAGCTTATGAGTCTTCTGGAGGGCTTTTTCCCAGTCTTATAAGATTTTGCCACTTAACTATTGCTGTAACTACATCTTCTAAAGGCCAATTCCCAGTGGGCAAGGAAGGCATATGGAGATGGTGACAGAATAGAATGTGAATATGGTGCAAGTGTTTCTTATGCCTGTATGAAAACAGAGCAATAAAACCTACTGGGAATTATTTTAAGAAAGGGAAGAGAGAATGAGGGAAAGTGATTGAGAGGGTAAATGTAATCCAGAGATATTTTATTAGTGTGTGAAAGTGTTATGATGAAACCTCCATTGTATGACTAACACATACTAATTTTTTAAAAAAAATAAAAGATCATTCCATCATTCTATCAAGGATGATGGAGAACATACAAGCCAGTGAGTTTCCTGAGCATAGGCTTCTTTGGATGAGTTCCTTGGTCAGAAGCAATGCTGTGTGCTTGCCCGGATGTTCTCTCTCTGATTCTGAGCTGAAGAGACCACATCTATGTTGAAAACCTTCAGACAGACCACAGCTGACAAGAACGTCACAACTGCGGATCTTGATCTCAAGATCCCTAATGAGTTTTACTTATCTTTATTCTTTTTAAATAGCCACTTAGTATCAATGCTTGAAAGACCTCCAACCTCTACCTGGCCTAGAGCTAAGAATGCTGTACCATCTGAAAACCACTGAAGAGATTCCCCCATTCTGCTGTAGCTACTTACCTGATGAGCCCAAAAATATAACAGTACCCATTCTTTCCAAAAGAGGAGTCACTGCAGTTCAGAAGACAGTTCAGGACAGTGGTAATGGCTCAACTGTGACACTTCTGGAATTGTGTCAGTAAGAATCATGAAGGTGGGCTGGGAATGTGGCTTAATGGTAAAGTGTTTGCCTAGCATGCATGAAGCCCTGAGTTCAATTCCCCAGCATCACATAAACAGAAAAAGTCAGAAGTGGCACTATGGCTCAAGTGGTAGAGTGCTAGTCTTGAGCAAAAGAAGCTCAGGGACAGTGCAGTGCCCAGGCCCTAAGTTCAAACCCCAGGATTGGCCAAAAAAAAAAATCATGAAGGTAATTTACTGGGAAACACCTTGAATTATTTCTGAGGCGAAGGAAAAACCATATTTAAGAGCACCAGTATGTGAGGGAAAGGGTGACACTGTCTAAAAAGAAATGTATTCTTTACCTGATCTATGTAACTGTAACTCTGTATGTCACCTTTATAATAACAATTAAAAAGAAGCAAACACTACAAAAAAAGTACCAGGTGTCACCAAGCTGAGATTAAAAGATCACAGCTGAAATATCCATGAGACTCCCTCTCCAATAACCAGCAAAAAGCTGGGTTGGAGGTGTAGCTCAAGTAATAGAGCACCAGCTGAGCAAGCATGCTGAACAAGTATGAGGCCCAGAGTTTAAAAATCAGTACTGCCAAAGATTTTACAATGAAACTTGAAGTTCCAGTGAACATGAGCTCTCAGTTGAAGATAAGACACTTTCTAAATCATAGCAAAATAATGCATATGGCTCTAGGACAGGAGATAGGATATTGCTGATTCTTAGCCTCTGTGCTAAGATTTCTTATTTAATCTCACAACAAATCAAGAAGATGGGAATTGCTATACTTTTGGTTATTTTTGTATTCTTTTTGCCAGTCCTGGAACTTGGAGTCAGGGCCTGAACACTGTCCCTGACTTCCTTTTGCTCAAGGCACTCTACCACTTGAGTCACAGCGCCACTTCTGGCTTTTTCTGTTTATGTGGTGCTGAGGAATCAAACCCAGGGGTTTGTGCATAGTAGGCAAGCACTCTACAGCTAAAGCACATTCCCAGCCCCTATTAAATTTTTTTGAGGAAAAAAAAATCTCATGTAGCCTAGGCTGGCATCAAACTGGCAACTTTCCTGCCTCTACTTTCCAAATTCTGGGATTACTGGTGTGAAGTACCATGCTCGGTGTTACTTGATGTTCTTGCAGTTAACAGTTTAGGCTTTGACTTGTTAGACTAGGTTGGGATTCCATTTACAGTCTCTTCCACCACACAGGCAGTCCTCTAAATTCCCATGTAATGCTCTTCTGCTGAGATCACTTTTGGGTGAAAATTTACACAGGACAGAAATATCTTCACAAGCCTTTTCTATTTGAAGCTATCTATCCACATATCTCTTCTCCAGTTTTGTAATTATGTTCCAATTCTCTGTCCATCCAGCTAAACCTTGGCAACAGCTCATGAATCAGGGCATGAACCATCTGGCCATTTTTCCTTTCAAGAAAAATGTTACAACCAGAAACATTGCCCAAAGTTCCACCACCTACCTGTGCCTTCCACATAGCTAGGATTACAGATTAATACTACCTTGCCCAGCTTTTTTTGTTGATATGGGTTCTTGCTATTTTTTCCCCCTCAGTCTGGCTGTTAGTTACAGAATAACTAGGATTAAAGGCATGCAGCACCTTTCTGGCTCTAAAAGGAAATACTTTTCATGATTAAAAGTAGAATAACAGGCTAAGTGTTAGTGGCTCACACCTGTAATGTTAACTACTCAGGAGGCTGAGTTACCTGAGGATCCCTAATTGAAAACCAGCCCAATCTTGAGCAAAAAGTAAAGGGAAAGTACCCTGGCCTTGACTTAAAAATCCAGTAGCAGCACAGAAGGAAAAGGGGAAGAAGGGGAAGGGGAGAAGGGAAGGAGGAAAGGAGGAGGGAAAAGAAGAAGATTAAGAGGGCTGGAGATACAGCTCAGTGGTACAACATTTGCCTAGTATAGGTGGAAGCCCAGGGTTCAGTCCTCAACCCCTCAAAGAAAAATAAAAGAACATTATGAAATCAGAGGAAATTCAATGCCAAAGAGCAATTCAACAGAGTATACTAGAGATCATTGTGGGAAAACAAGTACTATGGTATACTCAGTTACATTAGGGCATGGATTTAGTTCTAACAACTTTTAAAAAATAAACAAGCTAAGTATCTGAAACCTAAATGCAACTTGTTAGACCTCCAAACTTGGAGGTAATGTCTTGACTGTGATTTCCATCCTACCTTCTAGTTCTACTGCCTGCTCTCCAGGATGTTCCCACTGCACTGCATCTAATGAGCAAGTGCTAAATGAGTAGTTTGCTTCAGGGACAAATTATAATTGAGGTTGTAACTTCAGGATCATTTTTTAGTTTTGGTAGTAAGCACAAGTGACTGTCCAAATGAGAAAAGGATAACATTATACAATTTTACTTTATTTAGAAATGATTAGTGGCTGATAAAATATAAAGCAATAAAGACCCTTCTCTGACAATATGCACTAGTTATATTGCTCCTTTTTATACATATACCTAACATGAAGAATTTTTGTGTGTATTTCTGGATATAATTCATATATACAAAATTGATTTACATCATTTTTCCTGCCATTTTTACATAAAAGTTAGCATGCTAATTGTGCCATGCCTTGCTTTTCCTGAATAATATTAGATCTTGATGATTATCTTGTATCATATAAAAAGTATCTTCATACATCCTGTACATCCTATACTGATAAAATGTTTGATATTACAAATGATGCTGTAATAAATAATCTATTTACAGCACCCATTACATATCATTTTATACATGAGTAAATAAAGTCTGGGATAAAGTCCCAGAAGAAAACCTGTTGGGTTACATTATGAACTCTATGAGATAGTATCACATTGCCAACTTAAACTCAACTAGCCAAGTATGAGAGCACACTGTAATCAAACCTTTAGACTCTTGCTAACATAATCTAAAAGATTTATTTCAGTCTTATTTTTCCATTCCTTTCTGGTTTTGTGAATAAGAGTAAGCATTTTTCATATGGTTTACTATCAAGTCCAATGGCCTTTTTTGTCTTGATTTCTAAAAGCTTTCTCTATATTAGAAAATAGGCATCTGCCTGTGGCATGATTAGCCCATTTTTTCCAGCTTATCGTTGCCTTTTGTGTGTACATATATGAGTTTGTGTGTGTGAGAGAGAGAGAGACAAAGAGAGAGAGACAGAGAGAGAGAGAGAGAGAGAGAGAGAGAGAGAGAGAGAGAGAGAGAGAGTGTCCTGAGCTTAAACTCAAGGCTTAGGCGCTGTCTCTGAGATATTTTACTCAAAGCTAGCTAGCACTCTACCACTTGAGCCACAGCTCCACTTCTGGCTTTTTTTGAGATAATAGTCTCAAAGACTTTCCTACCTGTGTGGCTTAAAATCATGATCTTCAGATTTTAGCCTCCTGATTAGCCAGGATTACAGGTGTGAGCATCTAGCTGCTTGTTTCTTTTGTTTTTTTGCCAGTTTTGGGACTTGAACCCAGGGCCTGAGCATGACCCCTGGCTTCTTTTTGCTCAAGGCTAGCACTCTATATCTTGAGCCACAGCACCACTTCCAGCTTTTTCTATGTATGTGGTGCTGAGGAATCGAATCCAGGGCTTCATGTATACGAGGCAAGCACTTTACCACTAGGCCATATTCCCATCCCTGCTTGTTTCTTTTAAAAGTAGATTTTCAATCAATTGGTTAAAATAAAATCACATGTTTCTTAATTGAAGCAACCCCTGTACTAGAGAGTCTTTTATACAAGAACACACTTATGTCATTCCATTTGTTCCAGATTCTTTTGGGACTTCAGTTATGGTTTAAAATTTTCTTAACAGATTATGTGAATTTCTTTGTTTCTTTAAACAAAAAAATTGTTGCTTTTGTAACTGGAGTCTTTTGTTTATTACATCTTCCAAACTAGCTAGTTGATACTTTAAATTAATTGTTGATTTCTATGTAATACTAATTTAATATTCAGGCAAAATGGTCTTATCTATAGTAATTTTTCAGTTGTCAAGTTTGTTAGGAATATAACAATACTATTTATTAGCATTACAATTTTTCCTCTTTCATCTCTACTTTTTAATACTTCTGATTCTCCTTTCTAGCTGTAATATTCAAAATCATACAGAATAGTGTCATTCATGTTTTCTCCTAACTTCTGACTTAAAAACAAACTTGTGCTAGTTCTGAGGCTTAAACTCAGAGCCTGGGCTCTGTTCCTGAACTTCTTTTCCTTAAAGCTAGTGTTCTGCATTTAAGCTACAGCTCAATTTCTGGCATTTTTGTGCTTCATTGGAGAAAAGAAGCTCATGTACTTTTTTGCCCAGGTGGGCTTAAAATCACAATCCTCAGATCTCAGTCTCCTGAGTAGCTAGGATTATAGGCATGAGCCCCAGGTGCCCATCTCTAACTCTTGATTTTAATGGCACTTTTACAAATGTTTCTCATTGATACATTGCTAGATTTGGTGTTGAAATAGATATGACTGTTAACCATGTGTCAAGTTCATTTAAATAACTAATGAAATCATTGGGACATGCTAGAGAGAGATAATAACTGCAGCAAATTGGTAGACACCAAAATTAATTTTTTTTTTTTTGGCCAGTCCTGGGCCTTGGACTCAGGGCCCGAGCACCGTCCCTGGCTTCTTCCCACTCAAGGCTAGCACTCTGCCACTTGAGCCACAGCGCCGCTTCTGGCCGTTTTCTGTATATGTGGTGCTGGGGAATCGAACCTAGGGCCTCGTGTATCCGAGGCAGGCACTCTTGCCACTAGGCTATATCCCCAGCCCCACCAAAATTAATTTTTATATCATGCTTATGAACTAGCAAGACAAGATGATAGTACATATTTAATACTATACACATTTAATACTATACACATTTGTGGTCTACACAATGTGGTCTACATGTGAAGTTATTTCACTCTATCCCCACCATAACTGTGAATTAGGAATCTGTTAGAAAAAGGCTTAGTTGCAAAGCAAGATTTAGAACATGAGTCTACAAATACCCATAGAAGCCATGTCCTGGCTTCTGTCTTTTTATCAAAATGAAATATAAACAACAGTAAATTTTCTTCTACCCTCTCTCCTCTCTTCTCTCCCTCCCCTCTTCATCTGTCTGGTTCTGGGACTTGAATTCAGGGTTTTGATGCTGTTTCTTAGCTTTTTTGCTCAACGCCAGTGTTCTACCACTTGAGCCACAGCTCCACTTCCATCCTTTTGCTAGTTAATTAGATATAGGAGTCTGATAGACTTTCCTGCCTGACCTGACTTCAAACTGTGATCTTCAGATCTCAGCCTCCTGAGTACCTAAGGTTGTAGGCATGAGCCACCAGTGCCAAGCCAGTAAAATGACATTTCTTTGCAAACAGAACATGGAGGTCAAGAATGGAAGAATATATCCACTCTTGTAAGTCATAGTAAATATTTCCTAGACTATCTCTGTGTCTTCTGAGGCCAAGAGACAGTTTAAGCCTCCATTCTTTTTTTATAGTTGAGTCAGTGAGACTCTGATCATAAGACATTCAAAAGTGTTGACCTGCAAGATGGTATATGGAAACTAACAATGTACAGGTAGTAACTAAAGCTGCAGGTGAATAGAGATAATCCAGAATAATGTATATTATAAGAAGAGAAATAAAATACAAAAGGAAATCTATACCGAAACTAGTAGGAAGAGTTGGTAGAAGACTAGACTTAGCATAGCAGCATACACCTATGATCCTAACACTTGGGGGGCTGAGGCAAGAAGACCCAAGTTCATAGCCAGTCTGTACTACATAGTGAGACCTTGTCTCGAAAGATAAAACCAACTCATAAAGAAGTAGATGATAGACAGACAGACAGATGTTAAGAAAAATGTCAACGGAATAAAACTAATTTCAAGAAATTGTCAATAGCATCAAAAATTTGAGACTAAAATAGTTATAAGAATTGAAACATGTTCACTGAAGTAAGAGCAAGACAATCACAAGCAAATTTGGCAGGAATAATATCAGTGGATGAAGTGACTACTGTCTGATCTACATGCCTCTTTTCTTCTTCATCTGGCAACAAGTCTTGCTTCCTGGTCCATAGCGCAGACACATGACTCAAGTTGTGTCAATCAGAGCATCATGCCTCTGGTTGTAGTGTTGAATAGTGCATCTGACCCAACCTAGGCCAATCATTGTATCTAGAGACAATGAGATAAACACTGTGTTTTGGATAATCAACATATCTTCATGAAGTCAAAATGAAAATATTTGTGGGGATATGAAATGGAAATAAAGAGAGAGACAGACAGATAGGCAAGCAGGCAGGCAGACAGACAGGATCTTACAAAAGAGAAATTCAACCACATCACAGCCCTCAGACCCATTCACCTTAGATAATAGCCTTGTCTCATTTTCCTGGAAGTGAATTCTCTCCCTGAGTTTTTTCAATGTCATTCAGGTAATTCCCACTGCTTCTCTCTCCTGTTTTAGTAACAAAAGAATAAAGATTAATAGGTAGAAGTCAGATTGTAATTATCTTAGAAATGAATGATATAAAATACTTCAGAATAACCATAACAGGAAATAGACAGGAATGATATAAGTAAAACTACAAAATTTTACTGATGATCATAAAAGAAATATTGACTAAATGGAAGTCCTACCAAGTTCCTGGATAGCAATGACTATTATAAAGATGTCAGTTTTTCTCAAATTAATTTATAATTTAGTGCAATTCTAATTAAAATCCAAATAGGCTACCATTTGAAGCTTGAAATGGTGATTTTTAGAGTTGATTGGCTAGAAAAATAGAGAAGAACCAAGAAATACATTTAAAAAGGAAGCAATGGTTTAGGGGAAGGCAGTGAAAACAAAATCTTAGAACATAGTTGGGTGTAGGTGGCTCACTCCAGTAAGTCTAGCTACTCAGGAGGCGGAAATCTGACAATGATAGTTCAAAGCCAGACTAGGCAAGAAAATCTGTAATACTTTTATCTCCAATTAAACACACACACACACACAAAGCCAGAAAAGGAACTGTGGCTCAAGTGGTAGAGTGCCAGCTCTGAGCACAAAAGCTCAGGGACAGTGCCCAGACTCTGAGTTCAATCCCTAGGACCAGCACAAGGAACAGAAAAACGTATTGGAACAGTGAGTGCTTGTGGTTTATATCTGTATTTCTAGGTGCTCAGGAGACTGGGACTTGGAAAAATCACAGTTCAAAGCTAGCCTAGAAAGAAAAGCTCAGGACATTCCTTCTCCAAAATTACTAATGAAAAAACGCTACTGGAGAGTGACTCAAGTGGTAGGATACCAGCCCAGGAGCTCAAGACCCTTAGTTTAAACCTCTGTAACTGTTAAGGAAAAAAAAGACATTATAACAATAACAAAAAGTACTAGTAGTATAAATGCTTAGGAACGTATCTTTAGAATAAGATAAATAATATAAATAGTTATTAGTTATAAAAAATTAGTTATATTAGTTATAAAAAATTAGAAATAAAAAGTTGACAATACTATAGTGCATAAAATAACATTGTTCTATAAGTTGCCTGAGACAACTTGTTAAATTGTCAGCATGCAGCACTTTCTAAAATTAATTCCAGATACTAAATTTGAAATGTGTTCAATGCAAAAACAAACCTAATATTAAAATGTGTACCTGAGACAAAATCAATGTTTGTCAAAGTGTTAGTTGAAAAACTATAAGAATATTTAGGAAACTATTTACGTGTTCTTGAAGGTAAGGAAGAAATATCTAAGTAAAAAAAAATCAATAGGCTAAATCACAAAGGACTCCAAATCAACGATTTAACTGCATGAAAAATTTAAGTCTCTCCAACAGAAACTATCAAAAATTGAAAAGCAAATTACAAAGTAGAGAAATCTTTCAAGATGTCTGACAAAAAGTATGTAGCAGTTTCAATCAATAATGTGTGTAGCTGTTTCAATCAATAAAGAAAACACAAAACTTCAATGGAAAAGTGCAACAGCAAAATGCAGACAAATCTCAGAAGCAGAAATACAAATGATTAATAAACATGAAACAATTTACTTTTAGTAGTTATAGAGCAATACAAATCATGAACGGCATATTTTATTCTACTCAAAAACAAAGTACTAAAATTTAAACAAAAATGAACACAATGACAGTCATTTTAAACTGGAACACAGTTCTTTCTCCCCAGAAAACAATTGGCAATATATCAAGATCTTTTCAATGATCCATATTAACTTTTTCTTTTTTGGGGGGAGGGGGTGTGCTTTAGTACCAAGGTTTGAACTCAGGGCTAGTGCTCTACTACTTGTTTGACTAGTACTCTACTACTTGAGCCACATCTCCAACCCTACTTTTTGCTGGTTATTTTTGGAGACTGAATCTGAAGGACTTTTCTGCCAGGACTTTGAACCTTAATCTTCTGACTCTCAGCCTCCTGAGTAGATAAGATTGTAGGTGTGAGTTATTGGTGCCCAGCAAAAGATGCATTTCCTTTTAATTATTTTTTCATTCTAGAATCTGTAAGAGTAATTATTAAAAGCATGATATACAACCCTTGCTCTCAAAAGCATAACCATGAGCCAGGCACCGGTAGCTCATGATGTAATCCTAGCTAGTCAGGAAGCTAAGATCTGAGGATCATGATTTGAAGCCAGCCAGGGCAGAAAAGTCCCCATGAGATCCTTATCTCCAATTAACCACTCAAAAATCAGAAGTGGTGCTATTTTCAAACTATCTCAGGATCTTTGCATAAGAAGATAATTAACTAGTATAACCTTTCTTGACTGAAAACTTATCTCCTTTTCTTTATTAGATTACTATATTATTTTAAGTAAGAGTTCCTCATTGCTTTGAGTCACTGTAGTTGACTCTAGTGTGGGCTTAATTATATTGATATTAAAATGGATCCAATACTGATACTTTCTGGAGTCCCTACCTGAATACATCAGATGATTATTCTCTTGGATGAAAACTATTGAGAGATTTTTTTTTTTTTTTTTTGCCAGTCCTAGGGCTTGGACTCAGGGCCTGAGCACTGATTCTAGCTTCTTTTTTGCTCAAGGCTGGCACTCTACCACTTCAGCCACTGCACCCACTTCCAGCTTTTTCTGTGTATGTGGTGCTGAGAAATTGAACCCAGTGCTTCATGCATGTTAGGCAAGCACTCTATCACTAAGAAGATCAAAAGCAAAAATCAGAAGTTTACTGCACCTAATCCTAATTAGTGAAATAGAACAGACTCCTGTGGTGCAATGGATAAGTGATTAGGTAGCAATGATCAAAACACAGTGAAATCAAACATCCTGAGATGCTCTCAAATCCTCTCCTCACTGATGCATTAAAGCCATTAACACAGTTGACTACTGCTTTCTTCCCTCAATCTTCACAATCCCACACTTTCCTACTACATCTCATCTGTCATAGTCTCTGCTGGTTTTAGTAGTAGTTGGATTAATTTAAATAAAGGCTTGACTACTGTGATAAAAGATAAACCTATTAATTTTTAAATTTTATTGTAAAGGTGATGAGCAGAGGGGTTACAGTGACACAAGTCAGATACTGCGTACATTTTCTTTTGAATAGGTCACTTGCTCCCTCATTCTCCCAGTTTTCCCCTCCCAGCCTCCCTCCCCCCTAAGTTATACAGTTTATTTCCAAGTAGTGTCTAGTGAATATCATCACTGAATTGGTTTACCCTTTGCACCACCATTTCTGTGCTTCTCCTTCCCCTCCCCAAATCTGATAAACGTATATACAAGACAAAGGGTACAGAAATAAAAGAACAGCAACAACAGGGAATAAACCAAAGGAGAATAACTGTAAAAAGTACAATAAAAAACCTATTTCCGTTTCTCAGAGTTCATGTCCATAAGCATTATTTTATATGATCCTATGAACATAACTGTTGAGCCACTATAATTCTCTCCTAGAATATTCTCATTTGTTCTCACTGTGTGAATGCTTAGACTTCTGTTTTATTAATTTGTCCAGGTGTAATTATTTGCCCATTGAGTTTGCTTGAAGATTTATAGGCACATTCTAATTATTGCAAATGAGAGAAACCATTCAGCCTATGTTTCTTTTGGTTTGGCTTACTTCACTTAGTATAATTTTTCCCAAGTCTTTTCATTTCCTTATGAATGGGGCAATGTCACTCTTTCTGATGGAAGAATAGAATTCCACTGTGTATATATACCACATTTTCTTGATCCATTACCCACTGAGGGGCATCTGGTTTGGTTCCATATCTTAGGTATGACAAACAATGCTTCAGTGAACATGGTGGTTCTGGTGGCTTTAGTATAGCCTGGTTTGTGGTCTGTTGGATAAATGCCCAGGAGTGGGATTGCTGGGCCATAGGGAAGCTCTATGTTTAGTCATTTGAGGAGCCTCCATACTGCTTTCCAGAGTGGTTGACCAAGTTTAGACTCCCACCAACAGTATAGTAGTGTTTCCTTTGGCCACATCCCCACCAGAATCTCTTATTGTTAGTGTTGTTTTTTTTTAACTAATAACTTTTTTTCAAGGTGATGTACAGAGGGGTTACAGTTATATATGTTAAGTAGTGAGTACATTTTTCATCCAACTTATTACCCCTCTGAGTTGTACAGTTTGTAACATATTGTCTTGTAAGTATTGCTGTTGTGTTGGTTTGCCTTTTACCCTTTGTCTCATCATTGTAATGTTCCCCTTCCCTTACTAATTCAGACAAACATATATAAAATACCCAGGGTACCAGAATCAAATACAGTGACAACTGGGGTTAGATTATAGGGCAAATGAACAGAAGAAAAAAGAAATAATTTCACATAGTACCTTAAAAGTAACAACATCAAGGATAAACCACTTGTTCCCATATTTTGGAGATCATTTTGCTTAGTGTCATCTTATGCGATCATATGTACATAGCTATTGAGCTATCATGGTCATCTGCTAGGACTATCTTAGACATGTACTAATTATTATGAATGAGGGAAGCATACAATCCCATCATGTATATGATAGTGGGCATTCTAACTGGGGTGAGTTGGAATATCAATGTTGATTTGATTAGCATTCCTTTTATGGACAGAGATGTTGAACATCTCTTCATGTGTCTATTGGCTTTTCTTCCTTCCTTC